>NC_036839.1:31837100-31899838 GCF_002910315.2 Salvelinus sp. IW2-2015
AACTTATTGTGGGAAGCTTGAGGAAGGCTACCCGAAACGTGTGACCCAAGTTAAACAATTTAAAGGCAATGTTACCAAATACTAATTGAGTGTATATAAACTACTGACCCACTGGGAATGTGATGAAAGAAATAAAAGCTGAAATAAATCATTCTATCTACTATTATTCTGACATTTCACATTCTTAAAATAAAGTGGTGATCCTAACTGACCTAAAACAGGGTATTCTTACTAGGATTAAATGTCAGGAATTGTGAAAAACTGAGTTTAAATGTATTTGGCTAAGGTATATGTAAACTTCCGACTTCAACTGTATGATCATACTTGTGCAGTACAATATTAGCACTATTTCATATAACTGATGACAGAGAATTATCCTAAATGTCCACGGAGTGGCGTAGAGACACATTTCAAATATTTGCAGGTTCGGTACAACTCCTGCTTTAAGCATGAAGTGATTTCATCCGTCTGTGACAAAAAAAGTGGTTTTGTATCAATTCTATGAAATTATTTCGTATTTTTTCATGTTGAAAGCTCTAAATCTGCAAGCTGTGAGTTTCACAGGAAATTGTTCCTTTGTCTGCATAGGCCAGAAAATGTGACACGTCACTCCCTATGCAAATGTTGGGTCTGAAACCTGACACTGAAACCTGAGATGAGGCTTTCTGGCACGGGACCCTACGATGTTCACAGAGCACTTTGTAAACCAATATGTCAGTCAGAACTGGTCCAGAAACGCTCAAAATCCCCCATACAGGGAACTTAACATCTAAGAGGTTGGCTGTATTTATGTTCACAACTTTTTACTGTGTCAGTAAAATGCAGTCTATGGATAGCATATTCATATTTGGATCCAGAATGGCTATACATAGGCCTATACTGCAGGTCTGAGACAGAGTGTGAAAGTGAGTTATTGAAGATGTTTTTTGCTACAACTACACAACAACAAGGGTATGACATACCACCTTTAACAGACCTAAAACTCATCAAAAAGCAAGTATGGCCATCCTGTAGCATGTAGAGACAGAGATAGTTCTGACAGGTGTGCAACAGTTTGGGCCGCCTGGCTCATTGCGAACTAATTTGCCAGAATTTTACGTAATTATGACATAACATTGAAGGTTGTGCAATGTAACAGGAATATTTAGACTGATGGATGCCACCCGTTAGATAAAATACGTAACGGCTCCGTATTTCACTGAAAGAATAAATGTTTTGTTTTCGAGATGATAGTTTCCGGATTCGACCATATTAATGACCTAAGGCTCGTATTTCTGTGTGTTATTATGTTATAATTAAGTCTATGATTTGATAGAGCAGTCTGACTGAGCGATGGTGGGCACCAGCAGGCTCGTAAGCATTCATTCAAACAAGCACTTTCGTGTGTTTTGCCAGCAGCTCTGCTGTTTATGAATTCAAGCCTATCAACTCCCGAGATTAGGCTGGTGTAACCGATGTGAAATGGTAGCTAGTTAGCGGGGTGCGCGCTAATAGCGTTTCAAACGTCACTCGCTCTGAGACTTGGAGTAGTTGTTCCCCTTGCTCTGCTGTTGTCGATGTGTTCCTGGTTCGAGCCCAGGTAGGAGCGAGGAGAGGGACGGGAGCTATACTGTTACACTGGCAATACTAAAGTGCCTATAAGAACATCCAATAGTCAAAGGTATATGAAATACAAATGGTATAGAGAGAAATAGTCCTATATTCCTAAATTAACTACAACCTAAAACTTCTTACCTGGGAATATTGAAGACTCATGTTAAAAGGAACCACCAGCTTTCATATGTTCTCATGTTCTGAGCAAGGAACTTAAACGTTAGCTTTCTTACATGGCACATATTGCACTTTTACTTTCTTCTCCAACACTTTGTTTTTGCATTATTTAAACCAAATTGAACATGTGTCATTATTTATTTCAGGC
Organism: Salvelinus sp. IW2-2015; assembly: GCF_002910315.2. Classification (NCBI taxonomy): domain Eukaryota; kingdom Metazoa; phylum Chordata; class Actinopteri; order Salmoniformes; family Salmonidae; genus Salvelinus; species Salvelinus sp. IW2-2015. Next base: position 31,839,019 of record NC_036839.1, read on the forward strand.
TAAATTGATTTTATTATGTATTATATTAAGTTAAAATAAGTGTTCATTCAGTATTGTTGTAATTGTCATTATTACAAATACATTTAAAAATCGGCCGACTAATCGGTATCGGCTTTTTTGGCCTCCAATAATCGGTATCGGTACGGCGTTGAAAATCATAATCGGTCGACCTCTACTCCAGACTCCCTCCTTCCCTCCAGACCTCCCTCTAGATCTCCTTCTAGACTCCCTCTAGACCTCCCATCCTTTCCTCCCTCCCTCCCTCCTCCCTCCTCCCTCCCTCCAGACCTCCCTCTAGACCTCCTCCAGACCTCCAGACTGTCCCTCCTTCCCTCCAAACCTCCCTCCTTCCCTCCAGACCTCCAGACCTCCCTCCTTCCCTCTAGACCTTCCCTCCCTCCAGACCTCCCTCACTCTCTCCGTCTGCAACTCTCACCTTGCCGTGTTAAATATTCATAGGCAAACTGGTTTCCTGGCCGAGCAAAGGATGAGAAAGGAAGAGGAGAGGAGGGAGAGGAAGAGGAGTGGATAGGATATGAGGGCGAGGAAGAGGAAAGGAGGGAGAGGAGAGGGTTTGACAGCTTAATCATGGAGTCAGAGCTGCAGACAGGACAGGTCTTCTCTCTCTGCTGCCTCTGGCTGTCACAACCACCTACATGATGTAATCACCTCTCCTCTCCTGACATCCAGCAGACAGAGCAGAGAGAGAGCAGACAGGGCCATAGAGATACACAGAGGTATAGACTACAGACAGACAGGACCATAGAGATACACAGAGGTATAGATTAGGGACAGATAGCACCATAGAGATACAGCGTGGTACAGACTAGAGACAGACAGGGCCATAGAGATACACAAAGGTATAGATTAGGGACAGACAGGGCCACATAGATACACTGAGCTATAGATTAGGGGCAGATAGCACCATAGAGATACAGTGTGGTATAGACTACAGACAGACAGGACCATAGAGATACACAGATGTATAGATTAGGGACAGACAGGGCCATAGAGATAGACAGAGGTATAGATTATTGACGGACACGGCCATATAGATACACTGAGCTATAGACTAGAGAGAGAATCGCACCATAGAGATACAGTGTGGTACAGACTAGAGACAGACAGGGCCATAGAGAGACACAGAGGTATAGATTAGGGACAGACAGGGCCACATAGATACACTGAGCTATAGATTAGGGACAGACAGGGCCACATAGATACACTGAGCTATAGATTAGAGACAGACAGGGCCATAGAGATACACAGAGAGATAAAGAAGATAGAGACAGGGTGGTAGACATAGAAAGACAGAGAGAATGTTTCAGAGAGGTGAAGAAAGTGAAAGCCTCAGAAATACAGAGGCACAGATGGGATCCGCCAGACGAAAGGCTGGTATAGAGGGGAGAGGCTATAAAGACAGAGGGAGGAGGTTAGGGCAGGGGTGTCAAACTAATTTTCCCTGCAAGCCGCATTTATTCTTCATGGAGGTCCAGAGAGCCGGATTTAAAATGTATTACATTTCCTTTATCCATCACTTTTGGAATTTTGAATCCTCCCTGACTGTCTAGCTTTCGTTTCGATGACTGTTAGCAAGCTTGACAGAGTGAAGAGACTATAAATGTAGGCCATTGTCATTTCTGCACAGTTTCCATTAGGTTTTAGTCATTTCAATGTCGATTGAAAAAATGTCATTCAATTGTATTTTTTTTTACTCAAACCACCCGCCAGCCGATTTGAATGGGCTAACGTTCGTTAGAGAGAAGTTATTAAAGAGCTACTGGGATGAAGGGAGAGGTTCGAGAGTTCACTTGTTGAGCTACTGGGAAACAGTTTGTCAAGAGGTAATCTGAACAGTCGTCCAGTATGAATGGACAGTCATCCAATCTATTCACCCACAGCCACGTCACGTTAGACCCAACCGTGCTCGTATCAGACATCCCAAATACAGACCTAGGTCTTCCAGTATGAATGGACAGTCGTCCACTCTATTCACCCACAGCCACGTCATGTTAGATCCAGCCGTGCTCATACCAGACATCCCAAATTGAATCCAAATCGTTTCTTTTCACTCACATTGAAAGAGTCTATTATAACTTTCTATGGCCCTTTAGTATTGAGTGAAGTTGGGGATTGAAAAAAAGATGTGAGATAGCACTGGTCTCTGAGGAACTCACTCAGTTCTATCCTTTTTCTCTCTAAATTGTAGGACCTTTTGGAGTGTAAACATGTTTGACCATTAAATATCCTATTTTCCCTAACCCTAAACCTAACCCTAACCCTAGCCCTTAACCTATCCCTAACCTTAACCCCAAAAACCCTAAACATAACCATAACCACAAGCCTAACCCTAAACTTAACCCTAAAACCCTAAATCTAACCCTTACCCTGAAAATAACATTTAAACAAATTCTGGACCTGATACTTTCCTACCTTTTCAGAACACACACACACACACACACACACACACACACACACACACACACACACACACACACACACACACACACACACACACACACACACACACACACACACACACACACACACACCAGGGTATGGACAGACAGTGGCAAGTGAAATTGTAGGACTTTAAAGTACTTTTTCAAGCACTAATATTATTTTCAAGTACCATCAATTTGTAATAGGTCCTATTATGCAATTCTTTCTGGTCACCAACAGATGGCAGTATATCGCCACAACCTCATGAAAAAACAAACAACTAACTTACCATTCAAATCAAATCAAATCAAATATTATTGGTCACATACACATATTAGCAGATGTTATTGCGGGTGTAGCGAAATGCTTGTGTTCCTAGCTCCAACAGTGAAGTAGTATCTAACAATTCACAACAATACACATGAATCTCAAAATAAAACAATGGAATTAAGAAATATATAAATATTATGACGAGCAATGTCGGAGTGGCATTGACTAGAATACAGTAGAATACAGTATATACATATGAAATGAGTAAAACAGTATGTAAACATTATTAGAGTGACCAGTGTTCCATTATTAAAGTGAACCATGGTTCCATGTCTATGTACGTAGGACAGCAGCCTCTAAGGTGCAGGGTTGAGTAACCGGGTGGCAGCTGGCTAGTGATGTCTATTTAACAGTCTGATGGCCTTGAGACAGAAGCTGTTTTTCAGTCTCTCTGTCCCAGCTTTGATGCACCTGTACTGACCTTGCCTTCTGGATGATAGCGGGGTGAAAAGGCTGGTTGATGTCCTTGATAATCTTTTTGGCATTCCTGTGACATCAGGTGCTGTAGGTGTCCTGAAGGGCAGGCAGTGTGCCCCTGGTGATGCATTGGGCAGACCTCACTACCCTCTGGAGAGCCATGCAGTTGCGGACGGTGCAATTGCCATACCACGCGGTGATACAGCCCGACAGGATGCTCTCAATGGTCCATCTGTAAATGTTTGTGAGGATCTTAGGGGCCAAGCCGAATTTCTTCAGCCTCCTGAGGTTGAAGAGGCACTCTTGGGCTTTCTTCACCACACTGTCTGTGTGGGTGGACCATTTCAGATTGTCAGTGATGTGTACAGTACGCAGAGGAACTTGAAGCGTTTCACCTTCTCCACTGTGGTCCTGTCGATGTTCTACTCTATAATACGTGTTTCACTACTTATTTACTAAATACATGAGTGGTGAGTCAAAGACTGATGATGTTGACTGATTTCCTTATATGAACTGTAACTCAGTACAATCTTTGAAATTGTCCCGGACTTGAAGTTTGGGAACCATTGTACTACTAACTTCTCTCCCTGCTTGCTTTAATGCTTCCTCTCGCTATGTATTTCCTTTGCCTCCTTCACTGCAACCTAACTCACCACTGTCTGTCTCTATAAAGAAAAGGTATTTTGTTATGAGAACTTAAAGTAGCTCATCTTTTGATTATAGCTAGCTTAATTTCAGTCAACTGCTCCTGCTGATTGGTTGGTACAGTTGGTACAGCCACCCATTTCTTCACGCATCACGCCGACAGAAACAAACATCTTTCTGGTAAGAAGAAGGGCGGGGGTGTATGCCTTATGATTAACGAGTCGTGGTGTGATCATAACAACATACAGGAACTCAAGTCCTTTTGTTCACCTGACCTAGAATTCCTTACAATCAAATGCTGACCGCATTATCTACCAAGAGAATTCTCTTTGATTATAATCACAGCCGTGTATATCCCCCCCAAGCAGACACCTCAACGGCCCTGAAAGAACTTCATTGGACTCTATGTAAACTGGAAACCACATATCCTGAGGCGGCATTTATTGTAGATGGGGATTTTAACAAGGCTAACTGAAAACAAGGCTCCCTAAATTTTATCAGCATATCGAATGCGCGACCCGGGCTGGCAAAATTCTGGATCACTGCTACTCTAACTTCCGTGACGCATACAAAGCCCTCCCCCGCACTCCTTTCGTAAAATCTGACCACGACTCCATTTTGTTTCTCCCAGCCTATAGACAGAAACTAAAACAGGAAAGACCCGTGCTCAGGTCTGTTAAACGCTGGTCTGACCAATATGATTACACGCTTCAAGATTGCTTCGATCTGGACTGGGATATGGTCCGGATAACCTCAGACAACAACATTGATGTATACGCTGATTCGGTGAGCGAGTTTATTAGCAAGTGCATCGGTGATATTGTACCCATGGTAACTATTAACTTCTTATGGCTGCAATCCCGTTAACGGGATCGATATGACAACAGCCAGTGAAAGTGCAGGGCGCCAAATTCAAACAACAGAAATCTCATAATTCAAATTATAATTCAAATGATAATTAATGATAATAATTCAAATATATCTTATACCATTTTAAAGGTAATCTTGTTGTTAATCCCACCAAAGTGTCCGATTTCAAATAGGCTTTTCAGCGAAAGCACCACAAACGATTATGTTAGGTCACCGCAAAATCACAGACAAACACAGTCCTTTTTCCAGCCAAAGACAGGAGTCACAAAAATAGAGATAAAATTAATCACTAACCTTTGATGATCTTCATCAGATGACACTCGTAGGACTTCATGTTACACAATACATATATTTATTTATTTATTTTATTTATTTTTATTTTTATTTTACCGTTATTTTACCAGGTAAGTTGACTGAGAACACGTTCTCATTTGCAGCAACGACCTGGGGAATAGTTACAGGGGAGAGGAGGGGGATGAATGAGCCAATTGTAAACTGGGGATTATTAGGTGACCGTGATGGTTGAGGGCCAGATGTATGTAATAAAGTTAATATTTATATACAAAAACCTCAGTTTACATTGGCGCCATGTTCAGAAATGCCTCCAAAATATCCGGAGAAATTGCAGAGAGCCACGTCAAATAACATAAATACTCATCATAAACTTTGATGAAAGAATCATGTTTTACATAGAATTAAAGATACACTTGTTCTTAATGCAATCGCTGTGTCAGATTTCAAAAAGCTTTACGGCAAAACACAATACTCAATAATCTGAAAACAGCGTTCAGCCACAAAAGCAAGCCATACAGTTACCAAATTGTGCAGTCAACAAAACTCATAAAAAGCATTATAAATCTTCACTTACCTTTGCTGATCTTCGTCAGAATGCACTCCCAGGACTCCCACTTCCACAAGAAATGTTCGTTTTGTTCGGTAATGTCCATCATTTATGTCCAAATAGCTATTTTTGTTAGCGTGTTTAGTAAACAAATCAAACGTCAGGAAGCGCGTTCACTAAAAGCTGACGGAATGTCCAAAAGTTCCGTAACAGTCAGTAGAAACATGTCAAACGATGTATTGAATCAATCTTTAGAATGTTTTTAACATAAATCTTGAATAACGTTCCAACCGGAGAATTACATTGACTTCAGATGAGCGATGGAACAGAGCTCCCTCTCATGTGAACGCGCATGGTTAGAGCATGGTCAGGTCATGGCAGACCTGACTAATTTCCCTCTCATTCGGCCCCCCTTCACAGTAGAGGCAACAGACAAGGTTCTACAGACTGTTGACATATAGTGGAAGCCGTAGGAAGTGCAAACTCATCCATATCTCGCTGTGATTTCAATAGGATCTTGGTTGAAAATCAACCAGCCTCAGAATTCCCACTTCCTGTTTGGATTTTATCTCAGGTTTTTGCCTGCCAAATGAGTTCTGTTATACTCACAGACATCATTCAAACAGTTTTAGAAACTTCAGAGTGTTTTCTATCCAATATGAGCAACTGGGACTGAGGAGCAGGCGTTTACTATGGGCACCTCTGTGCACCTTTCATCCAAGCTACTCAATACTGCCCCTGCAGCCATAAGAAGTTAAAACATTCCCCAACCAGAAACCGTGGATTGATGGCAGGATTCGCGCGAAACTGAAAGCGCGAACCACTGCTTTTAATCATGGCAAGAAACATGACCGAATACAAACAGTGTAGCTATTCCCTCCGCAAGGCAATCAAACAAGCTAAGCGTCAGTATAGAGACAAAGTAGAGTCGCAATTCAAAGGCTCAGACATGAGACGTATGTGGCAGTGTCTACAGTCAATCACGGATTACAAAAAGAAAACCAGCCCCGTCGCGGACACCGATGTCTTGCTCCCAGACAAACTAAACAATTTCTTTGCTCGCTTTGAGGACAATACTGTCACGCCCTGACCTGAGAGAGCCTTTTTATGTCTCTATTTGGTTTGGTCAGGGTGTGATTTGGGGTGGGCATTCTATGTTTTGTTTTTCTATGATTTTGTATTTCTATGTTTTGGCCGGGTATGGTTCTCAATCAGGGACAGCTGTCTATCGTTGTCTCTGATTGGGAACCATACTTAAGTAGCCCTTTTCCCTCCTTTCTTTGTGGGAAGTTAACTTTGTTTGTGGCACATAGCCCTTAAGCTTCACGGTTGTTTTGTATTGTTTATTGTTTTTGTCGGCATCATTTCTAATAAAAGGAATATGTACGCTCACCACGCTGCGCTTTGGTCCACTTCCTTTGACGGCCGTGACAAATACAGTGCCACTGACACGGCCCGCTACCAAAACCTGTGGGCTCTCCTTCACCGCAGCCGACGTGAGTAAAACTTTTAAACGTGTTAATCCTCACAAGGCTGCCGGCCCAGAAGGCATCCCTAGCCACGTCCTCAGAGCATGCGCAGACCAGCTGGCTGGTGTGTTTACAGACATATTCAATCAATCCTTATCCCAGTCTGCTGTTCCCACATGCTTCAAGAAGGCAACCATTGTTCCTGTTCCCAAGAGAGCTAAGGTAACTGAGCTAAACAACTGTCGCCCAGTAGCACTCAATTCCATCATCATAAAGTGCTTTGAGAGACTAGTCAAGGATCATATCACCTCCACCCTACCTGACACCCTAGACCCACACCAATTTGCTTACCGCCCCAATAGGTCCACAGACGACGCAATCGCAATCACACTGCACACTGCCCTAACCCATCTGGACAAGAGGAATACCTATGTAAGAATGCTATTCATCGATTACAGCTCAACATTTAACACCATAGTACCCTCCAAACTCGTCATTAAGCTCGAGACCCTGGGTCTCGACCCCGCCCTGTGCAACTGGGTCCTGGACTTTCTGACGGGCCACCCCAGGTGGTGAGGGTAGGAAACAACATCTCCACCCCGCTGATCCTCAACACTGGGGCCCCACAAGGGTGCGCTCTCAGCCCTCTCCTGTACTCCTTGTTCACCCATGACTGCGTGGCCAAGCATACCTTCAACTCAATCAAGTTTGCTGACAAAACAATGGTAGGCTTGATTACCAACAACGAAGGCCTACTGAGAAGGCCTACAGGGAGGAGGTGAGGGCCCTCGGAGTGTGGTGTCAGGAAAGTAACCTCACACTCAACGTCAACAAAACAAAGGAGATGATCGTGGACTTCAGGAAACAGCAGAAGGAGCACCCCCCTATCCACATAGATGGGACAGTAGTGGAGAAGGTGTAAAGTTTTAAGTTCCTTGGCGTACACATCACGGACAAACTGAAATGGTCCACCCACACAGACAGTGTTGAACACAGACAGTGTGGTAAAGAAGGCGCAACAGCGCCTCTTCAACCTCAGGAGGCTGAAGAAATTCGGCTTGTCACCAAAAACACTCACAAACTTTTACAGATGCACAATCGAGAGCATCCTGTCGGGCTGTATCACCGCCTGGTACGGTAACTGCTCCGCCCACAACCGTAGGGATAAACAGAGGGTAGTGAGGGCTGCACAACGCATCACCGGGGGCAAACTGACTGCCCTCCAGGACACCTACACCACCCAATTTCACAGAAAGGCCAAAAAGATCATCAAGGACAACAACCACCTGAGCCACTGCCTGTTCACCATGCTATCATCCAGAAGGCGAGGTCAGTACAGGTGCATCAAAGCTGGGACCGAGACTGAAAAACAGCTTCTATCTCAAGGCCATCAGACTGTCAAACAGCCATCACTAACATTGAGTGGCTGCTGCTAACATACTGACTCAAATCTCTAGCCACTTTAATAATAAAACATTGGATGTAATAAATGTATCACTAGTCACTTTAAAGAATGCCACTTTATATAATGTTTACAAACCCTACATTACTCATCATATATGTATATACTCTATACCATCTACTGCATCTTGCCTATGCTGTTCGGCCATCGCTCATCCATATATTTATATGTATATATTCTTATTCATTCCTTTACACTTGTGTGTATAAGGTAGTTGTTGTGAAATTGTTAGATTACTTGTTAGATATTACTGCATGGTCGGAACTAGAAGCACAAGTATTTCGCTACACTCGCATTAACATCTGCTAGGCATTGGATTTGATTTGATTTGAGCCCTTAAGCTACCTAGCTAGCTAGACATCTGACTGAAATATCAGCATCTTTTTAATAGTTGTACACTCATTCTCCGAGTCTGTTGACACGGGAGGAGTTGAGGGATGTTAAAAGAATTCCCACTGTCAGCGGCGTCTCTCTGCTACTTGCCACTGTAGGTCTGTGCTGAGGTAGTTCGTTTTCCTCTCGGCCTTTGTCTTGGGCGGAGATTCCCGTTGGACAGAGTGGTAAATGAATGCGCTGCTAACAAAGCAAATCCGGGGGAGCAGGGGAACATAACAAGCATACATAAATCATTCATGATTACACTCATTCGCAGAGGTAGGTGCGATAAAAACTCAGATGAATAAGCTTTCTGAGTGTTGATCAACGCTGGGAACGCAATATGTAGGTAAACGATAAATAACAAAATGGTGAGTAAATGCTATTTCACCAATATAAAGGTGTGTAAACGGCGTTTACGTGCGTTTAACCTCCACTACATCCCTGGTTGGGTCTGGCAAATCCCATTCATAAACATCAATATCCTGCCAGGCAGGTTGAATCTACATTTGCCCGGCATTTTTGCTATCGATATGATGTTTGGCGGCAACTAATCAGTCAGTTCTGTACCTGTCTGGCTGAGTGGCAGTGTGGGTGGAATGAGCGAGCTCGCCTGGCATCCACAGCGCCAAACACGTGAGGAAATAAAACTTCGTAGACTGCCTGAAATGTATTCACAAGACCAATACATTTTTAGAATATTTTCATATTAACATATTTTATCATTTCTGTTCTCCTCTCATTTTAAGTACTTTTCAAGTACCAACTGGAGAAAATATCTGATTTTCAAAGTATTCTAGTACTTGAATTTCAGAGTGCCAAATTACTTTAAGCACCTCAAGCACCTTGTGCGAACCCTGACACACACACACACACACACACACACACACAGAAACACACACTCTCTTACCCCATTCATGGGATAGGTATTCCATCCCAGCTCTCCCAAAACAGAGGTGGTGTCCAGCAGTACCACTGAAACAGAACAGGAGAGAGAAACACAACTATTAGCATAATGTTGATATACATAGATCACTGTTTCCGCCTCAGTAATTGAAATATAGCTCATAAATGTTCTCATTTAGACTTTTGTATCTTAACAAAAATGAGTTTTTCACCCAGATGAATATTTGCGGTGGGTCCATTTCAGTAAAGCATTATTTCAGAGCTGAAGAGCATAATTTAGGCCTGATAGATTGCAGTCAGATTGCTGTCAACAGTCTCTCTCTCTCTCTCTCTCTCCCATTCACAGGCTTTATTTCAATGTCACTCAGACAATAAGGGCTTCTTGTATGTCCCCAGAGTTTGCTTGCAGCACCAGATAAGATTACAAATACCCGTCCCTCCATCCTAAACCATTTCAGTGTAATATCCGGATATTTATTGTGAATGGGTCTCTGTAATTCATGTACACTATGTATACAGTAGCATGCAAATTGTATACACAGTTGAGTGGAATTTGATAGATTTTGTTGATAGCTTTGACTGTAATAGGAAAACATGTCATTGACCTTCTGATATAAAATCCATTGAAATACCAGTAACTTTATTAGTGAAAAGTGATTCATCTTTACATACTTGTTGATTTTAGCCGAGTGGAATGTCACTCCCAGAACCTTTCAGGGTTTTTCTATTGAGGCTTATCACTTAGTCAATATTCCAAGTTCACTGCTCCCAGGCAGCAGCATCGTGAACTTGAGTCTGTCAAAATATTATAGTTCTAAAACATCTTTCCATCTCTGTCTCTCTCAAGGACAGAAAGCTAAATAATTCAGGATCAGAATGTCATTAGGCAAACTTAACTTTTATAAAGACTAGAATAATAATCTCGGTCTTTCTGAGCAGTGGGTGGATGGATTAGAGGTTTAACCTTCAACTTCACACATTAAGTCTCTTATAAGAATCTGTGTTTGAACATTATCTGTGTTCTCTGTCTCTTCTCTAAAAGTGATGTAACCTTAACTGCAGAATATAAACACGATATAGACGCATTAACATGATTATTACCATACATTAGCAAACAAGGGAGAATTTCCATGATTGTGAATGTCAAGCCAGCATTTCTGACAAAAACTGTCCAACCAGTTCATGAGCCTTTGTGTGTTGTCAGTGTGTATGTGTGTGTGTTGCAGGCTGTAAGACATCTGTGTGCTACCACGTACACTACCGTTAAAAAGTTTGGGTTCACTTAGAAATGTCTTTGTTTTTGAAAGAAAAGCAAAGAAAAGTCCATTAAAATAACATGACATTGATCAGAAATACAGTGTAGACATTGTTAATGTTGTAAATGACTATTGTAGCTGCAAATGGCTGATTTTTTATGGAATATCTACGTAGGCGTACAGAGGCCCATTATTAGCAACTATCGCTTCTGTGTTCCAATGGCACGTTGTGTTAGCTAATCCAAGTTTATCATTTTAAAAGGCTAATTGATCATTAGAAAACCCTTTTGCAATTATGTTAGCACAGCCTCACAAGTCCTCAACTGGCAGCTTCATTAAATGGTACACGCAAAACACCAGTCTCAATGTCAACAGTGAAGAGGCAACTCCGGGATGCTGGCCTTCTAGACAGAGTTCCTCTGTTCAGTGTCTGTGTTCTTTTCCCCATCTTAATATTTTATTTTTATTGGCCAGTCTGAGATATGGCTTTTTCTTTGCAACTCTGCCTAGAAGGCCAGCATCCCGGAATCATCTCTTCACAAAAAGCAAGGACATTTCTATGTGACCCCAAACCTTTGAACACTAGTGTATATGTCGGTCATAATAAGCTAAATGCTCTTTACACTGCGTCTCCCAGTGAGCAAGCCACCCATCCAGCCACCCATCCAGCCACCCATCCAGCCACCCATCCAGCCCCACCCAGTCCAGCCAACACCACCCCCAGCCATCATCATCATCCATCATCCATCCCAGCACCCCATCCAGCACCCATCCTAGCCAGCCATCCAGCCAGCCAGCCAGCCAACCACCCCCCCCAGCCACCATCCATCCATCCCATCCATCCATCCATCCAGCACCCATCCAGCACCATCCAGCCACCCACCCATCCCAGCCAGCCACCACCCATCCATCCAAGCCAGCCAGCCAGCGCCCAGTCCCAGCACCCCAGCCACCAGCCAGTACCACCACCAGCCAGCCACCCAGCTAGCCACCAGCTAGCCACCCAGCTAAGCCACCTAGCCACATCCATTCCATCCAGCCACAGTCCATCCATCCCAGCCCAGCCACCCAGCCCATCCATCTCAGCCAGCCAGCCAGCCAGCCAGCCAGCCACCCCACAGCTAGCCACCCAGCTACACCCAGCCATCCATCCAGCACCCAGCCACTCGCAGCCACCAGCCATCCATCCATCCAGCCACCAGCCACCCATCCAGCCTAGCCAGCCAGCCACCCACCCGCCCCAGCCTCCTCCAGCCCAGCCAGCCAGCCAGCCAGCCAGCGCCAGCCACCCAGCTAGCACACCAGCTAGCCACCCACCCAGCCATCCATCCATCCAGCACCCAGCCAGCCAGCCAGCCCACCAATCCCAATCCAGCCAGCCAGCCAGCCAAGCCAGCCCAGCCCAGCCAGCCAGCCCAGCAGCCAGCCAGCCAGCCCATCCCCACCCACCCAGCCAGCCACCCACCCACGCCATCTCTCACCCACACCAGCCAGACCACCCACCAGCCAGCCCAGCCCAGACCGCCACCCGTCCAGCCAGCCAGCGCACCCATCTCCATCATTCCGCCAGCAGCCAGCCACCCACCCTGTCAGCCACCCAGCCAGCCAGTCATACATCCATCCATCCCATCCGATCCACCATGCCATCGAGCCAGCCAGCCATCCCACCTCTCGTCACCACCCAGCCAGCCAGTCATACATACATCCATCCATCCATCCATCCACCCATCCATCGAGCCAGCCAGCCACCCAGTCAGCCACCCATCCATCCATCCATCCAGCCAGCCAACCAACCCACCTACTCAGTCAGCCGCCCAGCAGCCCATCAGGCTCACTGCAGTGACAGACAATACACCATCTGCCCTGGATCAGGCAAGGGTCTGTGGCACAACCAACACTGTAACAGGATGGAGAGCACCAGGATAGGAATGGATGGATTTATCAATGTCAACAAAAGCACAGTGGCAAAGAAGCAATAAAAGCAGGTACCAGAAATACTGGCATTTAGAGATACTTTAAGCTTCACTGCTACAATAGGCAGATCTATGCCAAAAAGCTGTATCAAACAAGCCAGCAGGTAGCATAGAGCTCTAGGCCAGAGCCTAGTGTGTGTGTGTGTGTGTGTGTGTGTGTGTGCGTGTGTGTATATGTGTGTGTTTATGTTAGTTGATTTTCCTGTATACTGTATAAGGTAATTACTGCATGCTCTATGCTAAGTGAGACAGTGCATGTTCAGGGTTCAAAATAAAACATGGTCTATACAATAACAGGATAATTAATAGAAAAACACATTTGGAATGCTGTGTCTGCATGGTACAATACCGTCAGCCATACATAATAGTTTCTTTGGCAACGCCGCGGTGAGATGGATTGGCTGACTGCTCTCACACATCTACAACATTTCTGTCTGCACCACGCTCCACTACACTAGAGTGCTAAGATGTTAAACGTTGGTTTCATTAATTTCATGCATATTTTGTTTAAACAAATGAAATGCTGGTCTCATCAACCTCCCCTGAGCGCTCATTCAGGCATAAGAAATGAAGAGGTGGAGGAGGAGGAGGAGGAGGAGGAGGAGGAGGAGGAGGGGGAGATAGAGGAGGAGGAAAAGGAGGAGTACATAGAGGGAGGAGGAGAAGGAGATAAGGGAGATGGAGGAGGAAGAAGAGGAAGATGATATGGAGATTTAAGAGGGGGGGAGGGTTTATCAGAACCTGCTGGGAACATGTTAATGACATAGGAACTCCAGCTGGGCTACTGCATATAAATTGCAACATGAAAGGTACAGTTGAAGTCGGAAGTTTACATACACCTTAGCCAAATACATTTAAACTCAGTTTTTCACAATTCCTGACATTTAATCCTAGTAAAAATTCCCTGTTTTAGGTCAGTTAGGATCACCACTTTATTTTAAGAATGTGAAATGTCAGAATAATATTAGAGAGAATGATTTATTTCAACTTTTATTTCTTTCATCACATTCCCAGTGGGTCAGAAGTGTATATACACTCAATGAGTATTTGGTAGCATAGCCTTTAAATCGTTGAACTTGGGTCAAACGTTTCCGGTAGCCTTCCACAAGCTTCCCACAATAAGTTGGGTGAATTTTGGCCCATTCCTCCTGACAGAGCTGGTGTAACTGAGTCAGGTTTGTAGGCCTCCTTGCTCGCACATGCTTTTTCAGTTCTGCCCACACATTTTCTATAGGATTGAGGTCAGGGCTTTGTGATGGCCACTCAAATACCTTGACTTTGTTGCCACAACTTTGGAAGTATGCTTGGGGTCATTGTCCATTTGGAAGACCCATTTGAGACCAAGCTTTAACTTCCTGACTGATGTCTTGAGATGTTGCTTCAATATATCCACATAATTTCCCACCTCATAATGCCATCTATTTTGTGAAGTGCACCAGTCCCTCCTGCAGCAAAGCACCCCCACAACATGATGCTGCCACCCCGTGCTTCACGGTTGGGATGGTGTTCTTCAGCTTGCAAGCGTCCCTCTTTTTCCTCCAAACATAACGATGGTCATTATGGCCAAACAGTTCTATTTTGCTTCATCAGACCAGAGGACATTTCTCCAAAAAGTACGATCTTTGTCCCCATGTGCAGTTGCAAACCGTAGTCTGGCTTTTTGATGGCGGTTTTGGAGCAGTGGCTTCTTCCTTGCTGAGCGGCCTTTCAGGTTATGTCGATATAGGACTCGTTTAACTGTGGATATAGATACTTTCTACCTGTTTCCTCCAGCATCTTCACATGGTCGTTCCTGTGGTCGTTCCTTCCATGGTCGTTCCCGTTCCTGTAGGTTCATGCTCTACAACATCCGCAGAGTACGACCCTGCCTCACACAGGAAGCGGCGCAGGTCCTAATCCAGGCACTTGTCATCTCCCGTCTGGATTACTGCAACTCGCTGTTGGCTGGGCTCCCTGCCTGTGCCATTAAACCCTACAACTCATCCAACGCCGCAGCCGTCTGGTGTTCAACCTTCCCAAGTTCTCTCACGTCACCCACCCGCTCCTCGCTCTCTCCACTGGCTTCCAGTTGAAGCTCGCATCCGCTACAAGACCATGGGTGCTTGCCTACGGAGCGTGAGGGGAAACGGCCCCTCAGTAACCTTCAGGCTCTGATCAGGCCCTACACCCAAACAAGGGCACTGCGTTCATCCACCTCTGGCCTGCTCGCCTCCCTACCACTGAGGAAGTAACAGTTCCCGCTCAGCCCAGTCAAAACTGTCGTGCTCTGGCAACCCCAATGGTGGAACAAACTCCCTCACGACGCCAGGTACAGCGGAGTCAATCACCACCTCCGGAGACACCTGAAACCCCACCTCTCAAGGAATACTAGGATAGGATAAAGTAATCCTTCTGACCCCCCCCCCCTTAAAAAGATTTAGATGCACTATTGTAAAGTGGTTGGTTTCCACTGGATGTCATAAGGTGAATGCACCAATTTGTAAGTCGCTCTGGATAAGAGCGTCTGCTAAATGACTTAAAATGTAAATGTAATGGTCCTTTGCTGTTGTTCTGGATTGATTTGCACTTTTCGCACCAAAGTACGTTCATCTCAGGGAGACGGAACACATCTCCCTTCCTGAGCAGTATGACGGTTGCGTTTATATTCTTGCGTACTATTGTTTTGTACAGATGAATGTGGTACTTCAGGCTGTTGGAAATTGCTCCCAAGGATGACCAGACATGGATCTTGGCTGAATTTCTTTTGATTTTCCCATGATGTCAAGCAAAGAGGCACTGAGTTTGAAGGTAGGCCTTGAAATACATCCACAGGTACACCTCCAATTTGAACTCAAAATGATGTCAATTAGCCTATCAGAAGCTTCTAAAGCCATGACATAATTTTCTGGAATTTCCCAAGCTGTTTAAAGGCACAGTCAACTTAGCATATGTAAACTTCTGACCCACTGGAATTGCGATACAGTGAATTATAAGTGAAATAATCTGTCTGTAAACAATTGTTGGAAAAATTACTTGTGTCATGCCCAAAGTAGATGTCCTAACCGACTTGCCAAAACTATAGTTCGTTAACAAGAAATTTGTGGAGTGGTTGAAAAATGAGTTTTAATGACTCCAACCTAAGTGTATGTAAACTTCCGACTTCAACTGTATGTACAGCATGTTAAAAGTAAAGCAACTATATACACAGCATGATACGCTGTACTATTTGAAAGCTATATTATATTAAAGCTGTAATATATGAAACCTGTACTATATGGAACCTGTACTATTTCAAAAGCAATACTATATGAAAGCTGTACTATATGAAAGCAATACACCAGTGATGTACTTGGCTGTCCGCACCACCCTCTGTAGCGCCATGTGATCGAGTGCGGTGCTATTGCCATACCAGGCTGTGATGCAGCCAGTCAATATGCTCTCAATGGTACAGCTGTAGAACTTTTTGAGGATTCAAGGGTCTTTTTCAACCTCGAGGTGGACCATTTTAAGTCTTTAGTGATTTGAACACTGAGGAACTTGAAGCTCTCAACCTGCCCCACTGCAGCCCCGTCGATATGGATGGGGGTGTGCTCGCCCCCCAGATTCCTGTAGTCCACAATCAGCTCATTGGTCTTACTGACGTTGAGGGAGAGGTTGTTGCTCTGGCACCACACTGCCAGGTCACTGACCTACTCCCTGTAGGCTAACTCACTGTCGCCGCTGATCAGACCTACCACCGTCGTGTTGTCAGCAAACTTGAGGATGGTTTTGGAGTCGTGCGTGGCCACGCAGTCATGGGTGAACAGGGAGTACAGGAGGGGACTAAGCACACACCTCTGTGGGGCCCCCGTGTTGAGGGTCAGCGTGGCGGAGGTGATGTTGCCTACCCTCACCACCTGGAGTCGGTCCGTCAGCAAGTCCAAGATCCAGTTGCACAGGCAGGTGTTCAGACCCAGTCCTAAACTCGGTGACGAGCTTGGAGGGGACAATGGTGTTGAACGCTGAGCTGTAATCAATGAACAGCATTTTTCACATAGGTATTCCTCTTATCTAGGTGGGTGAGGGCAGTGTGGAGAACAATTGAGATTGCGTCATCTATGGATCTGTTGGGGCAGTATGCAAATTGGAGTGGGTCTAGGGTGTCTGGGATGGTGGAGTTAATGTGTGCCTTAACAAGCCTAAAAAAGCACTTCATGATTACCAAACTGAGTGCTACAGGTCGGTAGCCATTGTGGCATGAAGCCTTATAGTTCTTGGGGACAGGATGAATGGTGGTCATCTTAAAACATGTGGGGATTACAGACAGGGACAAGAAGAGGTTGACCATTACAGTGAATATGCCTGTCAGGTGTGAGAACACGCCCTGGAATACCGTCGGCTCTGCGGCCTAGTGGATGTTGACCTGATTTTAGTCCTTTCTCACGTCAGCCTCGGAAGGTGAGATCACCCAATCGTCTGGGTCGGTGACGGCCCTCACACCCGGCACAATGTTGTTGTTGTCAAAGCGTGTATAAAATGTATTGAGTTCGTCTGATAGAGAGGCACCATTGGGCAGATCATGTCTGGGTTTTCCTTTGTAATCCATAATGGACTGTAGCCCTTGCCACAAGCAGCGGGCGTCGGAGCCTGTGTAATATGATTTCACTTTATTCATATATTGTCCTTTTGCTCATTTGATGACTCTGCGGAGGTCAAAGCGGGACTTCTTGTACTTATTTATTTCCTCGGCCGTAGCCTCAGGGTTAAGGCTCAGCTCTGTGTGCGGTAGCCCTGTCGTTTAGTTTAGCGCCAACGTCAGTGTTAATCCAGGCCTTTGATTGGGGAAGCAGCGAACCCTCACTGTGGGGACAAATTAAGCCGGTGACAGAGGTGGTTAGCTGTTCAATGTTATCGTGGAGTCTCGAAACATATTCCTTAATCAGTGCTAGCAAAGCAGTCTTGTAGCATAATCTCTGATTCTGGTGACCATTTCTCAATGGAGTGAGTCACAGGTACTTCCGGTTTTATTTTCTGCTTGTAAACTGGAAGCAGGAGTACGGAGTCATGATCTGATTTGCCGAATGGCGGACAAGGGAGGGCTTTGTATGCTTGTGCGTAGAATAACAGTCGTCTAGGACTTTATTGCCCCTAGTGGCATTGGAAACATGTTGATGGAAGTTGGGCATCAAGTGTCTTAGTGACGCAAAATAAAAATTGCCGGCAACCAGAAAAGCAGCCTCTGGATGTAGGTTTTCTTGCTTGTTTATAGCCTTGTACAGTTGGTTATTGGTTGGTTACAGTTGTTATTTTTCTTGTCCTGAGGTAGAATGTATACAACAGTCAAGATAACAGCTGAAAACTCCCTTGGGAGGTAGAAGGGTCGGCATTTGACCATCAGGTATTCCAAGACGGGTGAACAGTGGGTCGACACTTCCATCGTGCTGGAGTTAGCACACCAGTTGTTGTTGATGTAGAGGAAAACCCCTCCCCCCCACCACCGAATTCCCCGACTTCCCTGTCCTGTCCGCCCGGTGAATGAAGAATCCATCAAGTTGAATAGTCATGGGGGGTACCTTGTCTGAGAGCTATGTTTCAGTAAAGCAAAGAATATTGCAGTTTCGAGAGTCCCGTTGGTAGCAAATCTGCGATCGGAGGTCATCCATCATATTATCAAGTAACTGTATATTTATTGGCCAGTAAAACGGAGGGAAGAGGTGGGCGGTTTTACCTTCGCCTTAATCTCACCAGGATCCTCCCCCCTTGCCTCTGTAACGCCGGTGTTTCCTCTTGGGTAGCCCAAAAAATGGGACGGAATTACAGAGAGAGCCCAAGGCGGTCGAAGTTGAAGCCGAAATTGGGGTAAGTAACTGCCGATCTGATGTTCAAAAGTTATTTTTGGTTGTAAGAAATAATAGTGGATACATTTTGTGAAAATAAAAAAATTAACAAAATAATCACAAAATAGCAAAGTTGGGTCGAAACTTGCAAATTGCCGGCCATCCAGTACCGCGCCATCTTTCGAAAATGTATAAGTGAAACCCTGAGCAAAACAAGTTAAACAGCTGCTAGTGAAGTTGAGTGTTTCCATGTGAGGTAATAACAGAAAAGGAAAAAAAGGTGTTTATTCCTGACCTTTATAATAACATAGAAATGTCATGTTTATAAATACATATTGTATGCATGACTGATATCAGAGAGAGAAACACAGAATTACAATGTTACTGGAGCACAGAGCGAGAGAGAGAGAGAGAGAGAGAGGGAGAGAGAGAGAGAGAGAGGGGAGAGGGGAGAGGAGAGGAAAGACAGAAAGAGAGAAAGAGAGAGAGAGAGAGAGAAAGAGAGAGATATATACATTATGTATTATGGGCACAACTTCCTACGTTAATTCCACTTCTTTATTTATTTATTCTTCAGTGGTAGGGTGATACATCAATACACTGCAAAGAAATGAGCTTTGAGGAGGCTCTATTTAAATGCAAATAAAAACACTAAATAGTGCAAATTTCTTTAACTTTTTTCCAGGAATTTGTTTGTTAGTTCCACACACAAAAAAGCACTTTCCCTTGCTGCTTTGCCCTTGCTTTTGAGTCCAGGAGAAGGCGTAATCTGGGTCCTGGAAATCAGCCCTACATACTGGTTGAGTTATTTAGCTGCAGTTTTAACCAGCAGAACTCCATGTCCTCCTCCTCTCCCAACAGTGTCTGTGTGTCTGGCAGGCCGGTGGAGGATGGAGTGCCAGTAGCAGTAGTATCCTCAGCAGAACCCTTGGGGACAGGACTAATTGCACTGTCTGCCTCCGTCTCTCTCTCACACATAGACTTGAAATCCATACCTTCCTGACCACTGGTGTGTGTGTGTGTGTGTGTGTGTGTGTGCGTGCGTGCGTGCATGTGTGTAGAAGCTCTATTTCTCACCCAATGTAAATCTATACTTAACCACTGGCCATATTCATCACACACTGTCCGTTTCCAACTCAACCCTATAATGATCTGAATACCTTCTCAGTGTAACCACAAACAGACTGCTCTGAGCCTGGTCTGGCTGGTAGCTGTTGAAAGCCATGCCTTCCAACAACATGATTCTCCTATCCTGGATAATAACAAAGCAGTTAAAGTCTTCATTCATAAACTTTGGGATTTTTTCATTTGCCTCTTCTGTACAGTTATGCGTAATTAAAATATTTTAATGTGTGTTTATGTATGTATGTGCGCCTGTGTGTGTATCTGTGTTTGTGTCTATGCAGTCATTTGTGTGTGTGTGTGTGTGTGTGTGTGTTGTCCTATAACAGACTCTGTCTCAGTGTAGTGTAGTATATTCCCAGTAGACGGTGGGACCTGTAGGACCCTGCTTAGAGCAGCAGTTTCCCCAGGAGATTTTTACTGGGGTATTAATAGAACATTACAGGGCCTGCTTATGAATCTGTGTTCTAGCTTTATAATACAAGAATGGGACTGCTGTTCCCTGGGTGCCTGTCTGCTGGTTTCTCTCCTGTTTTTAAAACCAGGTGCGTGGAGTGACATTAGTGGTTCAATCTAGGATCCGCTTGCCAACCCTATCCCTAACCCTGACAATTTAACAGGTAACCCTATCCCTAACCCTGACAATTTAACAGGTAACCCTATCCCTAACCCTGACAATTTAACAGGTAACCCTATCCCTAACCCTGACAATTTAACAGGTAACCCTATCCCTAACCCTGACAATTTAACAGGTAACCCTATCCCTAACCCTGACAATAACAGGTAACCCTATCCCCAACCCTGACAATTTAACAGGTAACCCTATCCCTAACCCTGACAATTTAACAGGTAACCCTATCCCTAACCCTGACAATTTAACATGTAACCCTATCCCTAACCCTGACAATTTAACAGTAACCCTATCCCTAACCCTGACAATTTAACAGGTAACCCTATCCCTAACCCTGACAATTTAACAGGTAACCCTATCCCCAACCCTGACAATTTAACAGGTAACCTTAACCTTAACCATTTACTTTGGATGTAAAGCAAATCAAATCAAATTTGACAAAATCACATTGTATTTGTCACATGCTTTGTAAACAACAGGTGTAAACTAACAGTGAAATGCTTACTTACAGGCCGGGCCCTTCCCAACAATGCAGAGAGAAAAATATAGAAATAATAGAAAAATAATAACAAGAGTAATAAATACACAATGCGTCATGATAACGTGGCTATATGCACGGGGTACCAGTACCGAGTCGATGTTCAGGGGTATGAGGTAATTGTGGTCGATATGTACATATAGGTAGGGATAAAGTGACTAGGCAACAGGATAGATAATAACAGAAGAATATGTGATGAGTCAAAAGAGTTAGTGCAAAAAGGGTAAATGTAGATTTTCCAGGTAGCTATTGGTTAACTATTTAACTAACTATTTATCATTCTTATGGCTTGGGGGTAGAAGCTGTTCAGGGTCCTGTTGGTTCCAGATTTGGAACACCGGTACCGCTTGCTGTGTGGTAGCAGAGAGAACAGTCTATTACTTGGGTGGCTGGAGTCTTTGAGAATGTATAGGGCCTTCCTCTGAGGGCTGTAGAAGAAGATGAAAATAACATTTGAGAGATGAAGAGAGATGTAGGGAAAGTGATTGGGTAGAAAGAGAATAGATTGACATTTGGTGGTGTTCTATTCAGATGATAGGAAGTAGTGTGAAATGAAACACTATCTACAGCACAGACAAGCTGACAGGCGTGGTGGGGAAAAGGCATCGCTCACATTCCTACTCCTTCGAGATGAATCAGACCGCTCTGTAACATCTTAATGTCAGAACTATAGCCAAGCAAATCAGAGCTAGAAGCTAATTAGATCAGATATTAGCACCATGAGGCTTTTAATGAGAATTTACCACAGAGTAGCAGATGAAGTGCTACAGTGAGGGGCGGTTACAGTCTTGACCAGAATGGAAATATTGTCTGCAGAACGCCATGGCTTCATAACACAGTGCTGACCCTAAATGACAGTTACAAGACAGGCATGACAGAGACAGGTCAAAGAGACATGTAGCAACCTTTCATTAGAGGGCCATTCACTGACGCCTCAAGGATGGACTGTCATAGTGTTAGAACAGGAAGCATGTATGAGTGTCAAACTGAGGAGAAGCCATCTCAACACACCTGAGAGACCATCTACCCATTCGCTACCAGGCCACACATCACACCTAGCGCCTAACCACAGATCTAGGATCAGTTTACAATATAACCTACCCAAAAATTAACCATTAGGAGGTAAATATATCTGACCCTGTATAGCTAGTTCTACCTTCTCCCACCTAGATTCTTTGGAGAGCCAGCTGCAGGTGGCGCCACTGAGACAGACTTTTGACACATGCACTGATAACACAACTTTATCAGGGATAGGGCTTAGTAGTTGGGGATGGGAAATAAGTCTAGGAATTGCCAGGGACCTCATTATACAATATTATCACCATACTTAGGTGCCGATACAATATGTATTGGGATTCTCACAATTCTATATGTATTACGATTCGATAGTGCGATGTCATTGAAATTTGATGTTCCAAACATTTTATTCACTATATGTCTGCTGCAGAGAGACAGGAGAGAGCATGATAAAATGAGTTTTGATCAGTCATGGAAACATACTGTAAATGCTGAAAGCAAAATAATAGTTTGGTATATTTGTCTTGGTTTAAGGATGGAAGGGTGTCTGGGCCCAGCAGCAAAGCAGGACCCAGTGAACCAAGGGATCTCCTGCCTCATTTAAAAGGATCAACCCTTTAGTTTGGGGACACTTTAAAACAATGTTACAACAATGGACTGACATTTTTCTCAGACTCTCTGAATCTCTGCAGTTTATTTCATTTAGCCAATCCTTTAATTTATCCAATCCTCCCTTTGTTTTTACCAGCCAGGCTAGAAAAAAAACTATGCAGCTCCAACAAAACTCCCACAGAAAGAACAATAACAGTGAGTACTGTAGAGGAAGCTGAAACTTGGCAGTGTTTGTGTAGTAGGGCTTAGTTAATAACTCTTTGCGTCCCTGCAGAACACCGGTGTTGGTGTGAGGGATTGTCTGACATGCTGCATTCAGCTTCTCCCAGCCAGGGAGGATGAGACTGATTGGTTTTCATTGTTCTCCTCTCAGCTGACATCAGGCCCAATTGTGCCTGTGAAATCCCCAATCTACAACGCTCACCTTCACCCGGTTCAAAGCAATATACAACATTTGACACATGGGTTTTAAAAGCAAAGAGCTGTTTGTCTGGCAGAGATAAAACATAATTCTAGAGTTGTTTTCTGATGAATTGTGACATGTGGTAAGGCCTCTAAATCCAACAACAACAGGTGAGAAATACACATCATCTGGATGCCACACATAGGCTCACACACACACACACACACACACTCGCGCATACACACACACACACTCGCGCATACACACAGTGCAGAGAAACAGTTTCAGAACCACGGACAGAAGCTGGAAGCAGCCTAAAACAAAATCTCAGAGGCACCTCTGAAGTCAATGTGAAAGACACCATAGGGCTGACTGGAAAGCTGACACACTACTCATCAACTCAATCATCATTCAATCTTTGATGGCAGCACAAAGACACACTGGGCTGTTATGTAGCACCTGCCTGGGAGAAGAGGGAGTAGTATCACTTTTATTGAACTGAGAGAACAATCAAATATAACCTAGGGGCCACATCCCTCTGTGTCCCTGTAGAATCAATAGAACTATTTTAAACCTGAGTGATAGCGTGTACGCACACACACACGCACACATACGCACACACACACACCTGAGCTTCTTTAACCACATTTGGTGGCAGAGAGACAAAGACGACACAATAGAGAAGAAAAAAAAGATTAAACTCTAAAGGCAACATAAGGGTAATTTTATTATCTGGTGTGATTCTTATGTGGTTTGCAGTCATGCATCAGGTCAATGCAGCAGAATGGAACAGTAATGGGATCCAAAAGCCTGCTGAGGGCTCAATTCACATGACAGCATCAATCTGCCTGGATCAAGGAATCTGTCTGTATAGTTTGAAGGTATAGTATGGCCTTAAATAAATACAATTTAACCTCAGTCTTTACATAATTCAATCCAGCCACTGCATTAAAAAAATGGGATGTTTTATGTTTTTGATTGGATACTGTAAGTATTTGGTCCATTTGTAAACCTTATGTAAAACGTAATGGACGGTTGTAGTCATTGAAGGATGTAGATAGGTAACCTTAGCCTAATTGATTTGCCACCCCCGGGTTGACAACTTCTCACTCTCCTGCGTTCATAGCGTTCGTAGCGCGGGAAAGGGCTCCGTGCGTTATTTACCGGTAGGCTGTTGTCCTTCCAGTAGGCCTATTTTTTTCCACACATGATAAACTGTTTAATAGCCATAGGTTCACATTATTCAAAATCAAACTGCGTGCTATTTTCAAGCAATTAAAAACGCAGACTGACACTTATTTGGAAAAGCACACGTGCTGGTTGGAATATGAATGTCGTAGCATAGAGCTCCTGACTATTATGTTATTGGCGGTGCCTACTGTAACATGTTACATGACCTATCTATAGGTTCCGGCCTATATATTGGTCAATGCAATATTTGGTTAACTGTAGCCTATTATGGCTACATTTAGGCGCGGGTGGAAACACTTGCCACAAGTGTGAATTAAAGCGCATATCAGCAGCCTTTACCCGAAAAAAAATATATATAACTAATAACTAATTTAGGCTAATATTAAACTGTTCTCCAAAATCATGCGCAGATAAAATCTCTCACCTTGATTGCCGTGGCTGGTAGGAGTGAAGAGAATCCGAAAAAATAGGAAAACGAGGCAGAGTTTTTCTCCTAAAGTCATTTCTGTACCATCCACAGGCTGCCCAGCACCGCGCCGAGCAGGAGACTATCCAAGAGAAGAAACCTGGTCACAAAGCGCCTTTAGATCCCAAGTGGAGCCGTGGGTGTCTCTCCTCTCCCCGGACCCTCCTCACATCCAGTCCCCGCTGGAGAGAGCTGACAGACGAATGTAGGCTACTGGAGGAGATCCATCGCATGATCAGGCGGAGAGCTTAGGAAGGTTGGTGAAGTTCACACCGCGGCAAAAACAAAAATCAAGACGACATTTACCAGCAGCGACCGCATTTCTAGAGCAATGCTCAAAGACAAAATACGTTGCGCTCCGTGTCGGAGCTTCCTGTATTTCACTGTTTTGACAAGAAATGTAATCAAACATTCCTCCTCGGTGCGCTATTTTATTTCCTCCTGGTTTCAGCTAAGCGTATTCGTGATTCCTTCACGCGGGAAATGGAAGACGCCAGGATGCGGCTCGTGACATACAGTTCCAAACTCCAAGTGGCGCGGTATCAGTTGTTTGGTTGGTGTGAGCGAGCGTAGTGCCGCTGTAGCCGGTTCCATGCAAGCCTGGACTGACTGCTGCAGCAGAGAACTGTGCAACTCCCGTTTACGACAGAGTACAGCTACAGAATGGCGAGACAGAGCGCATCTGTGCAGGGCGCCCGGCGCTAGAGGGTGTTAGCTGACAACACAACGGCAGTGTGCATGGCAGCCAGCAAAGTCTATGTGTGTGTGCGTGTGCGTGTATGTGTGTGCCTCTTCCAGCTGGACATCAATATTTCTGCAGGTTATTGATGACCAGTGTTGTTACCTCTATTCCAGGTAGATTTGGATTGCAAATTATCTGTGTGGGAGGAAATGTAACATAATGTGATGCATAGAGTAAATTGCAAATTAATATATTTGCTTCCATTTTAAACGAGATTAGCTATGCTTACCTAGGCCTATACCTTTTTTATATTTAGAAAATACATTTTGGAGGTCAGGCAGGGCATTCATTTTCACATTATTATGTTACTTTCATGTAGGCCTACAGTAAATGTACTGTAAAGCTGAATTCAAGTTTATAATTGAAATAGTTAATTTGGAAAACATTGAATCTGTTGTAAATTGCTCCTAGACCTAGGGTCAGTTTTGTGTTTTCCCCCTAATGGTTAATGTTAGGCATCTTGGTAGATGAGCTGATCCTAGGACTGTGCAACTTCTACCCAGTGGATCTTCGAAGCAGTAGTGTCATCCTGGCCAACAACAATGTCAGCCAGGAGTACAGAAGGTCTTCATCCCATCCCAATGGACGCTTCATGGAGTGAGTAACCAAACTGCACCTCACCTTGTGGGGTTAAACAAAGCAACACTCCCTCCTGTCATGATGACAGTCAATCAGTATAAGGGACATCAGTCAGAATTAGTCAACTCTAAGCCAACCAGAAACAATATCAGTCAGAACCACTCAGCTCAAAGGCATTCAGACACATTGTCTGCTCTAGCCAATGACCATCCCTGTCACTGAGCACTTGGGATTAAGCCCACATTACAACAACAGAATGTACTATGCAAAGCTCCACCAATACAATTGATCGATAAAGGTCAAGGCATTTGTAGGTCCAGGACGACAGCTATCGAGGAAGTGGCGTGACAGCACAATGCTAGCTTATCCAATCGCCACACAAATTATTTGTTGTCAGTACATGTTGGCAAAAGCAGAACTAACCAGGTAGGCAGGCTAGATAATATTTATATGTCTATAATAATGGATAAAACTATGAATGTGACAGTCCAGATGTATTGCAGTTATAAACCACTGGGTAAGAGATAATGTGACATAGGCTTTAGAATTGACGCCTCATAGACATATTATTGTTATGGATATAGCCAGTTGGATAGAGATGGAGAATGGATTCACAATCCTATATAGTGGCTGATGATGATTGCATGATTTGAACGTATTTAGTGTTGACAATACAATTAATTAAAAACTGTGTTTTAGTGAATGTGTTAAAAATCCTCTCGGACAAACAACAACCTTTTTCAGTGAAAATAGTTAAGAACTAAATAATTCATTCATTCAAATTCATTATCCTGTTTTCATCCTTTACAGTATGTATACATCTAATGCAAGTTATTTGCTTATGTGAAGGAACAACACAATCTCACACTCAATTAGAGCAAATATGTACAAAAAGTATTGCTTTTTTTGTGACTTAATTAATTGTAAAAGACACATTTTTGTGCGACTTCATTCATAGGAAAATATATTTTTTTGGGGCACACTTGTGAACAATCTATTGAACGTTAAGGAAGCAGTGCATTTTGGGCAATGGTGTTCTACACTGCCTTTTTTTGTGTCCCACATTTATTAATATAAAAAATAAACGTGTTATCAACCCAATATTGTTAATCAACCAGGTTGTCACCGAAATGCATTTTGGGCAATGGTGTTCTATACTGCCTTGTTTTGTGTCCCACATTTATTTATATAAAAATCAAACGTGTTATCAACCCAATATTGTTATTCAACCAGGTTGTCACCGAAATACTTGTAATATAATAGTAGCCTTACATTTTTTTTATTTTTAAAATGCCATTGCTGTTTTCTATGCTTACTTTCGCTCAAGGGACACTGGTTCTATTTCGGATTTAATGAGGGTTGCCAGATTGGAGTAAAAACCTGTATTTGTCTTTTTTTTGTGGTATTGATGAAGGTATTTGATTGGGGAATGGCGATACATTTTCATGATGGGAAATTAATTCATCAATAAATGTGGTGAAACAGAAGACCTGGAAAAAATATCTCGTGTTGCAAGTAAACAGAGTAAATACGCGTAAAGGAAAGTGTGAAATACAGGATTTTTTTTTTTACAAAAGAAGACAATTTAATGAAAAATGCCATAGAGATAAGGTAAATGATAGGAGGCCTCCCAAGTGGCGCAGCAGTCTAAGATACTGCATCGCAGTGCTTGAGGCATCAATACAGACCAGGGTTCGATCCCAGGCTGTTTCATAACTGGCTGTGATTGTGAGTCCCATAGGGGGGCGCACAATTGGCCCAGCATCGTTCGGGGAGGTTTTGGCCGGGGGGGCTTTACTTGGCTCATCGCGCTCTAGAGACTCCTTGTGGTGGGCCGGGCACCTACAGGCTGACTGTCGATTGAAAGTTTTTCCTCCGACACAGTGGTGCAGCTGGCTTCTGGGTTAAGCAGGCAGGTGTTAAGAAGCGCGGTTTGGTCAGTCATGCTTCGGAGGACGCAGGACTTGACCTTCTCCTGAGCCTTTCTGGAAGTTGCAGCGATGAGACAAGATTGACATTGTGGAGAAAAAGGTAAAATACCCCCCAAAACTAAATAGGATTGTCCTTTGATAAGGGATGTGATGGTTCAGAATGATAATAATACAATGAACAAATTGAAATAAAAGAATGGTTGAGTTGAGAAAAAGTCCCATCCTTTAAGAGTCTGTAGAGAGCTGCTGTGCTCTGCTGTAATAGGAGGAAATGAGGTGTGACTGTAGCAGGGGAAGCTAACTGTGATCCATGGATCTCCCCTGCTTTAGAGAGAGAGAACAGTCTGTGTGTGTGTTCGCGCATGCGTGCATGTATGCGTTTGTGTGGGGGTGTGTGTATGTGTGTGCGCGGGTGTATGTGTATGTGTGATCCAGAACACTTTCTGCCAAGCCAGACTGATCTGTAGATAGTACAGGAACAAGCCCAGATCAGCACAACTGACAGCAGGAATGAGGCTTTATACCACAGTTAAACACTAACAAGTTTCAGAGGTTACACAACGACCATGGTCTTTATAATGAGCAGAAAGATGTATGCCTGGAATCCTACAATGAAACAATGTGTACTGTATGAAACAGAAAAGGAACTTATATGAATTATAAATCTACCCAGCTTGCAAGCCAAATCAGGGTCAGAGGAGAAGTACTCTAATGTACGTTACAGATGTAGGATCTTAATTTGAGCCAGTTTGCTACAGCAAGAAAATAATCCTGCAGCAACAGTAAATGTGAATTATTATGCGGATTACAATGAATGAACATTTTTGTAGGGGTTGATACCTTTTTCGTAAGGGAAAATCAAGTTTCAAAGTGGAAATAACAAACTTCAGAAGCCTTTTTAAAAGTCAAATAAACTACCAGTTTTAATATTCAATGCATTGCAGGAAAGTTATCCTGCAACAGGGTGATCAAATTAAGATCCTACATCTGTATATTACTGTAAAGTCTTCTGATTAGGTGTAACAGACAGTAGAGTATGCTACAGTCCCTCAAGGCTAAAGCCACATTGAACAATTTCAGACTTTATTACACAAACAGGAAACAAATCAGTGAAAAATAAACCATGATTGCACCACTTCAAAGTTGCAATTTTCAGTCTAAAGTGTATTGCAATTTGTTGGCTAAGTCAATTTTAGCCGTTGATTTAAATGGCATTGCTTTATGTTGCTGTTTATTACAGACCTCAGGACCTCCAGGTGGAAGCAGAGAAAGAGCACTACAGACCACAGCTGTGTGTGCGTGTGTGTGTGTTTTCACATTGCCGTGCAGGTTGTGTGTTTTTCCACGTGTCCACACCTGTGAGAGACACACGTTTATGAAAGGTAACTAAATCTATAAGGCTGACACGTTTCCTGTCAATGTGTTGGTAAAGCCAACTCTTTAAACACTGCCAGCATTCCCATCTAACTAAACATAATGTACTGCATTCACTTTCTATATTTTTCAGAAACTTTATTATTTTGAAAGGTTTTACCGTATTATTGGCTAGAGTAAAACTGAAAGACAACAATTAAACACCTTTTTTGGCATTGTTCATACACACACCACCACACACACACACAACACAACACACCACACAACACCACACACACCACACCACACACACACACACACACACACACACCAACACACACACAACACACACACACACCACTCTCCTACAGTTCAACTCCAAATATGACACACACTTAAGACACACACACATACACATATACACCCTTCTCTCCTTAAATTCACCTCTGAGTATACACACACCCTTCCCCTCCGTGGGCCCACCTCCCAGTGTTACCTAATGGTCCATGGTTCTAACCTTCCCCGTAGCGATACAGAGAAGAATGACCAGAACAAATAGAGAACAGCTCATCATCAGGCCTGAGAGGCTGGACGGCTGGAATCCTGGTAGTTAAACCTTCGCTCAGGGAGGAGTGAGGGAGGGAGCGAGAAAGAGAGAGATAGAGGTAGAGGGAGAGGGAGAGAAACAGAGAAGAGCCGGTGGTCAAGCAGATGGAGACCCTTATTAAAGCGAGGGAATAGAGGGGCTGGCAGCACATGGCTTCTCATAAACTTTATGTGTAACACTCATTCAGCCATTTAGGATTGTACCCTCCTTTCTCGGTCTCGTTATCTCACTCTCCCCACCTCCCAAGAGTTTCAAGCCTATTTATTTGAAATCATAAATACCTTCCAAACAACCTGAGTTGAATAATTATATCATTGTCATAGATTGAATGTATCATGTGATGATGAAGCTTCTCTGACAATTCTGTCTGGTCCTATATTCATACGAGAGGAGAGGAAAACATATGAACAATACCGTGCGGATGTACAAGCTGTATGTTAATAAACCATTGACTGTACAGTAAGCATACACACTTAATTACGGAGTCTGTGAGTTTCACAAAGGATTCCTTAGTTGTATTATCATCTGGGGACGAGTCTTCTCACAAAGCTCTCCAGTGCTAATTCTATTGTCCTCTCAAGGAAAAGGAAATGATTTGTTGCATTAGCTGAATGGCGTACAGTCAGTGCTTGTCAAACACAGAAATACATAATTCAGTAAATAAAGAAATTGTGTGTGCAATTAAATAAATGTCATATTAAAATCCACATAAGTGACAGGCTTGATTATGCTCAGCGATAAAGCACAGTGTGAGGTACCAAACTGAGAGGTTTAAAATAGGTGCCTGGCTAAATGTCTGTTTCATTTTGAAGACAGATCCTTTAATTCGAGGCAGCACCAATCCAATGTGGAATTCAGCCACTTGACAGTTTCCCCCCAAAATTCCATTAGTAATTGGCTGATGGCTGGATTAAATGGTGTATTAAAGGAGCCATCCATCATGGTCCTAAACAGCATGAGACAGAGAGGGAGGGAGCACCGTGCTGCTAGACATGTCTGTTCTGATGGCCTCATGCAACCAGCAGTGCCACAGCAGTGGTCTGTCTCTATCTGACCATGCTGGAAAGGACTTTCTAACCACATTGGGAATTAAAACACGGAAGCTTTTATTTGAGGAGCTGATCATCATTCAGAAATAGAAATAAGAGTTGGTTTCAGTTTCGTTAAACTTTTGGTCAATTTATGAATGCAGTTAGATGGCTATTACCTAACCTCATGTCTACTTTTTATGCAGGGGAATTGCAACAAAACTATTCCTGTCTCTTAGTTATCCCTCAGAGTGTCTACAGGGCAGGCTGAGATCCCAATATCCAGACGGTCAGAGGCAATGTCCATCACTATTAAATTAATGGGATCAGTTTCAGAGCCACAAACAATGACTGGGTACAATCTGTCAGTGTGTGTGTGCGTGTGCGTGTGCGTGTGCGTGTGCGTGTAGGGGGATCCTCAAAAATAGCTGGTCGAGTGCTGCAGTCTGATGAATAATTTATTGGAATGTTTTGGCCTCTCCTCTCCTCATCACTGAAAAGCAGGACACAGAACAAGGAGGTAACACCTGAAGTGGCTTCTCATGTAAGTGTTATATTGATACAATTTCTGATCCCTCATGTTTCTTATTATTGCAGATATGTACTGGAATTGCATAATGAGAGGGTACTGTGCAGTGGTCTGCGCCACCAGAGTCTCTGGGTTCGCGCCCAGGCTGGGCTGGGTTCGCGCCCAGGTTCTGTCGCAGCCGGCCGCAACCGGGAGATCCGTGGGGCGACGCACAATTGGCATAGCGTCGTCCGGGTTAGGGAGGGTTTGGCCGGTAGGGAGGGTTTGGCCGGTAGGGATATCCTTGTCTCAGTATGTAAAAAAAATAATAATAATAATAAAATGTATGCACTCTACTGTAAGTCGCTCTGGATAAGAGCGTCTGCTAAATGACTAAAATGTAATGTAAATGTAAATGGTACGCGTTGGACAGGCTGAGATAAATCAACATAGAAACCATTAGACCAGATCTTTCTTTAATTAAAAGCGAAACATAAGTTGTGGTAGCATGGTTCATTATACTGAGCCTATGTACAACCAGGGTTTAGAGCTTTCTCTGCCAGATTCTACATTCTCTCTTCAAAGTGTGTATCTAATCTGGATTTGGATCCTCAGATTGTGTCTCATTTAGAGATGATTAGGATTACATTAATTACACATAACTGTAGAGACTCATGCTGTTTCCTTTCCTTTGATCAGCAACCAGAAAACGATTTCACATTTCAGCAGGGCATCACCCAGGTTTAAATGCAGCGTCAGACAGAATGTTTTTTTATATATCAGCTGTTCTAAAATTGTCTCCAAAATGTCTCTTGTCAATCAAAGGTTTTTTCTCTGGCCACAGGGTCATAGCTGTTTTACATGTTGTTGTCTTCTGTCACCCCTTCTGATCAAGACAGTCTGCTGCAGTAGGAAGATACTACTACAGATAAAGGGCAACTGTATCTTCATAGAAAAACAGTTGAATGTATTGTTAAAGGCTGGTGACGTTTTGGTCGTAATGACCTTCACCCATGTCTGTATTCAGAGTGTGTCACAACCTCCGTCGGCACTCTTCTGCCCCCCTCCTAGAACACACACAGTTTAGAGAGATTATGAGGTCAGGTGTTAAATAATAGTTTCACTCAGCTGACAGATTGTCTTCCTCTGCGTGGGCTCTCTGTGTCGCTCTTCCTGCTCCTCAACACTCCCCCCTGTACACTGAAAAGTCAATAATTATTTTGGAGCTATTTTCTCCCAAGTTACCACTCTCTCAGCAGACATGATAATTGAGGCTTTTCATGGGAGAGAGCAGGGAAAGTAGGGTGTTCAGAGTGCTGACAGTTTGAAACCTCTGTGTGTGTGAGACAGTCACTCATACAGACACACAAGCATGCCTGCACCCATATACACACAAATGCACACAAACGTGCACATGCACACACCATCCCCTATGCAAGATCAAGAGGCTGCATAGCCTGCTTATTAAAATGTCACATTGAAAAACTTCCTGTTTGGTAGTTGTGGTCTGGAGCTAGGAAACATGGTTTGCAGTGTATTCTTACATTTGAATGGGGATGTCTAGTCAGTTGAACAACTGAATGCATTCAACTGAAATGTGTCCTCCGCATGTCAATCTCTCAATCTCTCAAGGCTCAAAGTGGAGGAGAGATTGACTTCATCACTACTTGTTTTTGTAGGAAGTGTTGACAAGCTGAATGCAGCGAGTTGTCTGTTTAAACTACTCAGACTCCCATGCATACCCCACAAGACATGCCACCAGAGGTCTCGTCACAATCCCCAGTCCAGAAAGACTATGGACGGTGCACAGTACTACAATACATAGAGCAATGACTACATGGGACTCTATCCACATCAGGTAACTGATGCAAGCAGTAGAATCAGATTTAAAAACAGATGAAAATACACCTTATGGAACAGCAGGGACTGTGAGAGACACACACAGGTACATACACACGCATACGCACACAAGCGCTAGCACACACACTCTACACACATACATTGTAATATTGTTGTATAGTGGTATCATACATTTTGTGTTGTGGATATGTGGTGGTGTGACAGTGTTATATTATCTTTTGCTTTATGTGTAATGTAAGTGTCTTAATGTGTTTGGACCCCAGGAAGAGTAGCTGCTGCCTTGGCAACAGCTAATGAGGATCAAATACAAAATACAAACCCAACCCCTCTGATTCAGAGAGGCTCAGGGGGAGCAGCTGTTGTTGGGGGTTAACTGCCTAGATCAAGAGCAGAACAACAGATTTTTCCACCTTGCCGGCTCGGGGATTCGAACCAGCGACCTGCCACCAATGGATAGACAAATACTCACACACGGATAAACTCACTCACTCGTACAAATACACACAGCCTTTCCCACGGATGCACAAACCAACGCACATACCTACAGCTGCAGCAATTCAGCACACTTTCAAGTCCCAGAATAGATCATACATAGATATCTTGGCTGGATAGCCAGTTGGTAAGCCTAAGGCGTTTCTCTATAATTATTATAATAGAGAAGAGCAATCTGTGTGTTCCATGGCCCTGTGCTAGATAACTGATGAGAGGATGCAGTCACAGCTAAAATCACACCTGTGAGAGCATAACTGAACTCAATAGCATTTCTAACTATACTCTATACAGTTTAAAGGTTATGTGCAACTCTCCAGAAGTAATGTGGTACAGAATCTGGGGCCTATGTCTTTACTGCAGTTGTGAAACTTTCCTTTCTCTGTTTTTGTTCCCACCCGTGACACTCACATGTGCACACACACACACGTCCACGCACGCACAAGCGTGCACATAAACACACACACAAACACACCCCACTCATGCATACATGCATGCACGCACACACAAACGCACACACCCACACTCACACACGCACGCACACATACACACACACACTGACAGGAGCTGAGAGAATCAATTGACATGCTCATTAGGCAGAGGAAGTCATTATGGCAGTTTTTGGAGCATTCCTCCTTTCCCCTGTTCCTCTCTCACTTGGCTGCCGACTCCTACCGCTGTTCTCTCATCACCGGCATTGTGTGTGTGTGTGTGCTTGTGTCTGAGTGTCTGCACTTGTTCCTGTGTGTATATCCACTCGATGGTGTGTGTGTGTGTACATTCTCCTGCAGCGAACAATATACACACACCCGCACATGCCAGTCATTCAGCATTGCCGGAGCTCTGGCCAATCGTGTCGTCTCACGCTGGGCCACACAGACGATCAGCAGGAGTGTGTTTGGAAACCCAGTATTCAGCTGTCAGAACCACTGCTCTGTCCCTGCTCATCCTGCTAATCCTGCCCTCTCTAGGGACAGACAGAGGTGTGAAAAGACATATAGGAGTGAGCAAACAGGCTGCATCAGGAGACAATCATGTGAAGCAGTGGACCAGAGACAGGCGATTGGAATGACCTTGACTGGTCTAGAGCAACCATAGGCCCAGTGGAACCTACACAACAACTGTAACAGTCCCTGAAACTTAACTTAGCTTTCTTCTGTCTTCGCTGCACGACTGAATGATGTATAGGGACATATATAATAGCTACAATAGACAAACACTCAGAAAGATATTGCTCATCTGGCAGTCTAATGTTTGGAAGTGACTGTGGTAAGGTGGAAAGTATTTTGACTCAACTCTGACACATTGAATCTTTGGCAGCTAGATGTATGGATGTCACAGTAATACTTGTAGCTTGGAACTATAGACATTGTCTGTATGGGTATTGTGAGACTGAGAGCAGTGTGACTAATTCCATCATCAGAGCTATGAAATGATAATGCCACGCCCCATAATAGCGTGACTGTCTGTATCCCCACAAGTCCTCACTAGTGCCATATAAACCATGTATCATCACTCACTGTGATTCACCACCAATTAGATTTGATCCTTTATTTTTGGAATCTTTTGCACTTAAATTTACTAAACCAGATCTGAACCAAGATTGCTACAGTGCCTCAGAAAGTATTCATACCCCTTGACTTATTCCACATTGTGTTACAGCCTGAATTGAACAGGGATTAAATAGATTGACAGGATGGTTACAGTCACACGTTCACTGGTTGGGTAGAAAACAAGATATATTTTAGATAGGAGTAGTAATGATACATGCCTCCAGAAAGTATTCAGCCTGAATTCAAAATAGATTAAATCGTTTTTTTTCTCTCACCTATCTACACACAAAACCTCATAATGACAAAGTGAAAACATGTTTTTAGAAATGCTAGCAAATGTATTGAAGATGAAAAACAGAAATATCTAATTTACATAAGTATTCACACCCCTGAGTCAATACTTTGTAGAAGCACCTTTGGCAACGTTTACAGCTGTAAGTCTTTCTGGTTAGTATTGTGGCGTAACTACAAGATTGTTGATCGATCCTCAGTTTTCTCCTATCACAGCCATTAAACTCTGTAACTGTTTTAAAGTCACCATTGGCCTCATGGTGAAGTCCCTGAGCGGTTTCCTCCCTCTCTCAACTGAGTTAGGAAGGACGCCTGTAGCTTTTTTTTACGCATCTACCAATAGGTGCCCTCTTTGCGAGGCATTGGAAAACCACCCTGGTCTTTGTAGTTGAATCTGTATTTGAAATTCACTGATCGACTGAGGGACCTTACAGAGAATTAATGATATGTGTGGGGTACAGAGATGAGGTAGTCATTAAAAAATCATGTTAAACACTATTGTTGAACACAGAGTGAGTCCATGCAACTCATTATGTGACCTGTTCAGCAAATTTTTACTCCTGAACTTATTTAGGCTTGCCAAAACAAAAGGGTTGAATATTTATTTACATTTTTATAAACATTTCGAAAAACATAATTCCACTTTGACATTATGCAGTATTGTGTGTTGGCCAGTGACAACAAAATATAAATTGTATCAATTTTAAATTCAGACTGTAGCACAACAAAATGTGGAAAGAGTCACTGTTAAAATATATGGAAGGTACATTTTTCTCAACAATTATAGGGGTCAGAACCATCAGATTATATCAAGGCAATGAGTAGAACGGGCTTGGGGATTGCCTTAGTCAGGGGTCTCTAAATACGATTGGGTGTGCAGGCTTTTGTTCCAGCCCAAAAGTACGCAATTTATTCAACTAAACTAGGAGGATAAGCTTACTGGACCGGAGCCCTGACCTCTGATGTTATATATAGACTCAGAGTCATGGAATCTTACAGAGGTTGTGCTCTTTAATGCTGTTGTGTTTCTACAATAAGTTTTTTTTCTCTGCAACTGTCACTCTATGTTCAGTAACTGACTTGAGGAGAGGGAGAGAAAGGGAAAATGAGAGAAAGAGCTAGAGAGACAAAGAAAAATAGAGAGGGAGAGAGAGATAAATAGGGTTAAAGAGTGAGGGTGAGAGAGAAATAGAGAGAGGGTCAGAGAGCCTCCCTCCTTGGGTTGGGGTGAGGGAGAGCGTGGATTCCGTGACTATCACTCGGTGGCCTGGCTGACTGTAATTCAACAGGACCGTCATCGCTCATGAAAGAATCATGGCATATCATCAAATAGGAGTAAAAACCCGGGAGGCTTCCCGCGCCCTGAATATTTCATGTAATGGAGGCTCTCACCACCATGGAAACTCTCAACAACTCAGGATTGCGTGCAAATATTGACTGTAGCGCTGAGGGCTGAGGGCAGGGCCGGGCGGACATGTGTGTGTGTCTGTGTGTGTGTCGTCCATGGAGCCTGAGTGAGTTTTATAAATAATGGTAATCAGATGTGACACATCACACAGCAGGGGGGGTAGCGGCCACTCATAACCTCATACTGGAGAGATGTTACAGTTAAAACTAATGCAGGCAGAGAGCACTAGGAGCGAGGGGGGGGGGGGGACGGAAGGAAGGAAGGAGAGAGAGGGAGGGAAAAAGTGCCCTGATGCATATGAATTGACAAATGTGTGTTGTGGCTGCCATTGAATGGAGCTCAAACGTAGGTCTGAGGAAACATCAAACACAATCCAGGGCTGACAAACAGCGAGAGAGGAGAGGAGGAGGGGAGGGGGGAGAGGCTGTGTCTATGCCTGGTTGAGAGCTCTGCAGTGCGGCTACACTACAGACCCTGCTAGTTCTCCCTGGACGATGGAATCCGCAGCTACTGTACATTAAACATGGAGCTCACCAACTAATACACTCACTGCCTGCAAACTAGTGTCACTACAGACCACCACTTATTAACAATAATACATTAGTAATGCACTAGGAAAAGAGGTAGTTTGGAAAGTTTACTTGAAGTAAGGGATGTACAAAATAATTGGGTTAGCTAAGTGTATTCTGAACAGTAGGGTGTCTTCGACAGTAGGAATTTAAGAGAGAGCAATTATTATTTACAGTAACACATCAGTGATTTGAGCACTGTAACAGACAGTGAGAATCTAACTCTATCTGTGTGTACTGTCGTTGTGTAATGTGTTTGACTGAGCTGTTTGCATTTGATCAGCCCTCTCAGACAGGGTAATTGAGGCTCAGACTGCTTTTGAGTCTGTCTGAGAGGAACATAACTGCATCTCCTCACTAATGTAGAAATCTGATCCGTTACAGATTTACTGTCTCTGTGGTGTGTGTGTGTGTTGAAAGAGAGAGAGAGAGAGTGAGAGAGTGAAGAGAGAGAGAGAGAGAGAAAGAGTGTGTGTGTGTGTGTGTGGTGTGTGTGTGTGTTGTTGTGTGTGTGTGTTGTGTGTGTTGTGTTGTGTGTGTGTGTGTGTGTGTGTGGGGTGTTGTGTGTGTGTGTGTGTGTGTGGTGTTGTGTCATAGTGTGTGCCATCACATTGAGTTGTTTTACTGTTATAATAGTTGATTTACTCCAGTCAAGAGCAACACAGTAAACCTTAATGACAGGGGCTGCTAGTAGGTAATTAGACTGCTGCCCAGGGTGGAAACAACTCTGTTTATGGTGCCTGCCTGCCTACCTGCAGCCCCATCCCATCTGTAGGTGATAGCCTTGCTGCCTGCCTGCCTCCCTGCAGCCCCATCCCATCTGTAGGCGATAGCCTTGCTGCCTGCCTGCCTGCCTCCCTGCAGCCCGATCCCATCTGTAGGTGATAGCCTTGCTGCCTGCCTGCCTCCCTGCAGCCCCATCCCATCTGTAGGTGATAGCCTTGCTGCCTGCCTCCCTGCAGCCCCATCCCATCTGTAGGCGATAGCCTTGCTGCCTGCCTGCCTCCCTGCAGTGGTGTTTGTCAAAGGGGCCCAGGCACAGATGGTTAAGAGTATGTAACAGAACTGAGAAAGAGAGACAGCTCACAGTGTGGACAGCCCTGTGACTGCAGTGAGTTCAGAGGGTACTGTAGATGTCCATATGGTATGGAGTTCAGGACCCTCTGCGGTCACACTAACCACAGTCCTCTCATGTGCCTGTCTTGTCTGACCTCTTTCTGTTCAGTTCTCTAAGTATTATTATTATTATGATTATTATCATAACAGTATATGTGGTTTTGTGCCGGATTTCTTGTCTGACCTCTTTCTGTTGGATTCTCAAAGTAAAGCCAAGCACGCCACACAGTGCCATAGGGTAGACATGTCCAATGGTATCATTCATAATACATGCATTAATGCACATACTGCGAGGCCATGCAGTCTAATGGCAGAACTACTTTTGTTATATTACGTGTTCTCAAGAAGCAATGCCAACAAACACATTTTCTAAAGGTTGGACATCCTTAACTTTTTTGTTTTTCAAAGGTGGCTGTACGTGTATGTGCGTGTGAAAGAGTGTGTTTATGTGTGCACTYCGTTTGCGTATGCTTTGTTTACCATTGTTTACCGCACCTGTTGTTAAGACATAGCTACACAGCTAAACCGCACTGCGTGGCGTACATCATCCAGGATGTCATTACTTTTTGAGGTTGTACAAATAACAGATGGAAAGGTGACCGTTTTACAATATTTATTTATGCTTGAAATGTAATCTCTCCCTGCCTGCCCCATTTGAAAGGAACGAGACAAAACGGATGGTGAATAAGGGAGGGAGGTACATTTGTTGAAACCTGCTGCAAGAGAAACTATGTTAACTATTTTCTTGTTATCACGTTCCTGTGAACACGTCTAGTGTACTGTAAAAGTCAACAACATTAGCACATGGATTTGCTCATCTATCAATAACAGTCAAATCTAAACTGATAAAACTTCTTATGACATGCCCAGAAAATTAGCTAAGATTCCCTTGAAGTTCTAGTTAGGGTTTTATCTAACATTATGATTCTAACATACCAATAACATTAAAATAATGTTTTGATAAAACATTTGTTTGTTCATCATTTTTAAAAACAAAATATCCCTGGAATGTTCTCCGCACATTCACWAAGATGTTGTGCACAACATCTGTAACAACCACCACAGAACYTTCCCCCAACYTTCTCATTAGGTTTCCAGGTAATGTAACACAATGTAGCAGTAAAGTTTGTAGAACATACTGCTGCAACAAATGTTGGGCTCCTGAATGGTGCAGCGGTCTAAGGCATTGCATCTCAGTGCTAGAGGCGTCACTATTCCAGGCTGTATCACAACCAGCCGTGATTGGGAGTCCCATAGGGCGGCGCACAATTGGCCCAGCYTCGTCTGGGTTAGGGTTTGGCCGGGGYTAGGCTGTCATTGTAAAGAAGAATTTGTTCTTAACTGACTTGCCTAGTTAAATGAAGGTTCAATAAAAAATCTAACGACATGTGAGAGCAACGTTCTGGGAATGTTCTTGCAACATCAGGTGAATGTTTTGAGAACTTTCACAGAACCTCTTTTGGTTTGCTTGTCTTTAAGAGTGGAGGTGACATGGCGGCTCATCTTCACACTGACCTTCTTTAAGGCCATCTGATTCTGATAACATAGTTTATGTCATACTATGATCATCTCTGTTTGGCTCTAACCATGGTKTCTTATGAGTCAGCCAGCTCCAGCAGACAGAACACCCAGCCTGGGACGTTACTGAAACATATTTATGCTGCTGTCACTAAAAAAGTCCTATTTGTTACTAAAATGTCCAAATCCCTCAAATGTTTCCTTCCCACTGGGTTGCACTGTGTAATTCTAACAGCCCTCCTCCCTATGTCTCCTCCTATCTCCTCCTCAACTAACACAAAGCTAATTTGCTATTCTCACCAGCTAGGGTTTGATGTCTCACCGAGGTGCGAGCTAACAGAATTATGTGAGAGAATGGAGAGAGAAATGTTTGATTTTGAGAAGGAGAATTATTCATCTCGATTGTGGTGCTCTCCCTAACAGGCTGAAACCATCATAGCCCTCAACGCATGGCTCTTACTGACTGACAGCTCCCAGAATTACCTT
This sequence comes from Salvelinus sp. IW2-2015, assembly GCF_002910315.2. Lineage (NCBI taxonomy): Eukaryota > Metazoa > Chordata > Actinopteri > Salmoniformes > Salmonidae > Salvelinus > Salvelinus sp. IW2-2015. Next base: position 31,879,818 of record NC_036839.1, read on the forward strand.
TCCATCAGCTGCTTGTACAATTACATTCAATAATGTTAGAGAATCAAAGAGAAGTAAATCTGGAGTCAAAAACATTCACACCAGAAGTTATGTCTTTGATCACAGATGTAGGCCTATAGAGACAAAAACGTAAGTAAAATATTAAATGTTACACTTTAACCAATATTTATTATAAGTACAAACAGTGTGCATGAGTCTCTTCGTCTTTCTACTCAAGCTGCAGTAGACGAGCTGGCTGGATCAGCAGTAGTAGATAAAGTCAGGGCTGTCATACTGTAATTAGAGAGCACCATTTATTTAAGTCTTCCACTGTTTCCTTTATTTATTATTTTCTCTCAAAGCCCTGATGCTTTTTAATGAACTGCTTTGTTTCAGACTCCATGATTAGACACCTTCTTCCATGTTTATCCAAGGAGAATAACCATCCTACTGCACCTTGGTGATTCTGTGGAGGATCATTTAGTGGATCAGTTTTCTGAAAGTTATTTAAACTATTACGTTTTGAGCTGTTAGTGGTTTGTGTGAGAGCAACAGCAGGCTTTCTCTCTGCTCTCACTGTGTTACTGACAGCTCCGTCTGCAGTGGAGACACACACCACACTGTAGAAATCAATACACACACACACACACACACACACACACACACACACACYCACGCACGCACGCATGAGTAACCAACGTCATATAGCACCCCCAGAAGGACACATGGACACCCACACTTCAGGTTGACTGGGATTTTACCTGCAGTAAAAMATATCAAACAGTGATGACAGGCATTGACAGGATGGTTACAGCCACACGTTCACTGGTTGGGTAGAAAACAAGATATCTTTTAGATAGGAGTAGTAATGATACATGCCTTCAGATAGTATTCAGCCTGAATTCAAAATAGATTAAATKGTTTTTTTTCTCTCACCCATCTACACACAATCTATTGAAAATAAAAMACAGAAATATCTCATTTACTTAAGTAATCACATTGCATGTTAGAATCAATGCATGTAGAATCACCTTTGGCAGCGATTACAGCTGTGAGTATTTACGCACACCTGTACTGTACAATAGTTGCACATTTWAAAAAAWWWWWWTCTTCAAGCTCTGTCAAGTTGGTTGTTCATCATTGCMAGACAGCCATTTTCAAGTCTTCCTATATATTTTCAAGACGATTTAAGTCAAACCTGTATCTAGGCCACTCAGGAACATTCAATGTTGTCTTGGTAAGCAACTCCAGGGTTTTATTTGGCTTTGTGTTTTAGGGTATTGTCCTGTTGAAAGTTGAATTTGTCTCTCAGTGTCTGCTGGAAAGCAGACTGAACCACGTTTTCCTCTATAATTTTGCCTGTGCTAAGCTCTATTCCGTACATTTTTGTCCTATAAAACTCCCTAGTCCTTGCCGATGACAAGCATACCCATAACATGATGCAGCCACCACCATATATAAAGAGTGGTACTTGGAGTGGTGTGTTGGATTTGCCCTCTCCGGAAGTTAGGAAAGATGCACTTATCTTTGTAGTGACTGGGTGTATTGATACACCATCCAAAGTGTAATTAATAACTCCACCATGCTCAAAGGGATATTAAATGTCTGCTTTTTTTGTACCCCTCTACCAATAGGTGCCCTTCTTTGCGAGGCATTGGAAAACCTCCCTGGTCTTTGTGGTGGAATCTGTGTTTTCAATTCATTGCTTGACTGAGGGATCTTACAGATAAATGTATGTGTGGGGTACAGAGATGAGGTAGTCATTCAAAAAATCCTGTTCAAACTATTATTGCACATAGTGAGTCCATGCATCTCATTATGTGACTTGATAAGCACATTTATACTCCTAAACTTATTTAAGTTTGCCATAAAGTAGGGGTTGAAAACTTGTTGATTCAAGTCATGTCAATAAAATAACTCCACTTTTAAATTATGGGGTATTGTGTGTAGGCCAGTGACATAACATTTCAATTTAATKAATTTTAAATTCAGGCTGTAATTCAACAAAATGTGCAACAATTCAAGGGGTGTGAATACTGTCTGAAGGCACTGTACACCCTCAATGTGAAGTGACACCCACCCATAAATACAGAGGACAAGTACAATGCTTTTTATATAAACCTTTTAAGATAGTAAGAAAATAAACCTTCAGTTATTAATATTTCATTAATCCCCTAGAGTTGTTGTCCACGCCCCGTGGAAGTCCAATTAGCATAATACAAAAAGCAGCATAAAACTATGTCAGTTTAAGCTAGAGATATCTGTTCATTTGCATTGGATCTGCGGTGAAAGGTGACAGAGCTAGAGCGTTGTTTATCAGACCATGAGACATCCCGAAAATRGGTCTTCTCACAAAATCATCTGTAGCATCTGAACGGTTATGCCTATACAAACTATTATGACTCCTCTATGGAAAGATGAGACTCTCACAAACCAATACCAGTAGAAAAATGTATGGAAGTATATATATATATATGGAGACTGTTTACTGCCAAAAACACGGGGTTAAATACATGTAAAAAAAATATATAACAAAAATAGGGTTGACACTTCAGATCAACGTTCCTTTTGATTTTATTTCGGACTATCTGTTGTTCCATTTAGTGAATCTGTTATTCAATGCGTTTGTATGGGATAATAGCAGTAAGGCCAGTAATAGCAGTAACAGCAGTATATACAGTATATATACAGTTGAAGTCGGAAGTTTACATACACTTAGGTTGGAGTCATTATAACTTGTTTTTCAACCACTCCACAAATTTCTTGTTAACAAACTATAGTTTTGGCAAGTCGGTTAGTACATCTGCTTTGTGTATGCAATTTTTCCAACAATTGTTTACAGACAGATTATTTCACTTATAATTAATTCACTGTATCACAATTCCAGTGGGTCAGAAGTTTACATACGCTAAATTGACTGTGCCTTTAAACAGCTTGGAAAATTCAAAAAAATGATGTCATGGCTTTAGAAGCTTCTGATAGGCTAAATTACATAATTTGAGTCAATTGGAGGTGTACCTGGGGATGTATTTCAAGGCCTACCTTCAAACTCAGTGCCTCTGCCTGACATCATTGGAAAATCAAAAGAAATCAGCCAGACCTCAGAAAAAAATTGTAGACTTCCACAAGTCTGGATCATCATTGGGAGCAATTTCCAAATGCCTGAAGGTACCACGTTCATCTGTACAAACAATAGTACACAAGTGTAAACACCATGGGACCACGCATCCGTCATACCGCTCAGGAAGGAGACGCGTTCTATCTCCTAGAGATGAACGTACTTTGGTGTGAAAAGTGCAAATCAATCCCAGAAGAACAGCAAAGGACCTTGTGAAGATGCTGGAGGAAACAGGTACAAAAGTATCTGTATCAACAGTAAAACGAGTCCTATATCGACATAACCTGAAAGGCCGCTCAGCAAGGAAGAAGCAACTGCTCCCAAACCGCCATAAAAAAGCCAGACTACGGTTTGCAACTGAACACGGGGACAAAGAACTTACTTTTTTAAGATGAACAGAGCAGAGAGATCCTTGATGAAAACCTGCTCCAGAGAGCTCACAAACTCAGACTGGGGCGAAGGTTCACCTTCCAGCAGGACAATGACCTTAAGCACACAGCCAAGACAACGCAGGAGTGGCTTCGGGACAAGTTTCTGAATGTCTTTGAGTGGCCCAGCCAGAGCCCGGACTTGAACCCYATTGAAAATCTATGGAGAAACCTAATAATATCTGTGCAGCAACGCTCCCCATCCAACCTGACAGACCTTGAGAGGATCTGCAGAGAAGAATGGGAGAAACTCCTCAAATGCAAGTGTGCCAAGCTTGTAGCGTCATACCCAAGAAGACTCAAGGCTGTAATCCTGCCAATGGTGCTTCAACAAAGTACTGAGTAAAGGGTCTAAATACTTATGTGAATGTCATATTTCAGTTTTTATTATTCATAAATAAAATAWWWWTMTTTTTGCTTTGTTATTATGGGGTATRGAGTGTATATTAATGTGGGGGGAAAAAACTATTTAATCAATTTTAGAATAAGGCTGTAACCTAACAAAATGTGGAAAAAGTCAAGGGGTCTAAATACTTTCTGAAGGCACTGTACATAGTCACATTCGCTAATGACTTTGGGATACAGTATGTAAACCAGTTTTCAAAATAATCTGTTGTGTTAAACAGTTTTAGACAGTTTTTATGTACAGAGAAGGGAGACACGAACCTGCTCTCTGAATGTCTCTCTCGGACTGAAGAGCAGGCGGACCATGTCTCAAAATAGGGGAGACACACTCAAAACCCACCAGTTGTTATTTCAAGGTAAATAGTATCAAAAGTTGAATATGAAGACACCTTGTATTGCCAGTCTTACTAAGTAAGTATTTTATGAAGTCGACAACACATCATGAAAGGAAACCTTATTAACCTCTCTGGGATCGTTCGGGACGTGAGCGTCCCACCTTGCCAATAGCCAGTGAAATTGCAGAGCGCCAAATARAAACAGAAATCTCATAATTAAAATTCCTCAAACATACAAGTATTATACACCATTTTAAAGATAAACTTCTTGTTAATCCAGCCGCTGTGTCCGATTTCAAAAAGGCTTTATGGCGAAAGCACACCATGRGATTATGTTAGGTCAGCGCCTAGCCACAGAAAAKCATACAGCCATTTTCCAACCAAGGAGAGGTGTCATTAAGGTCAGAAATAGCGTTAAAATGAATCACTTACCTTTTGATGATCTTTATCTGGTGGCACTCCCAGGTCTCCATGTTAGACAATAAATGTTTGTTTTGTTCGATGAAGTTAATCTTTATGTCCAAATACCTCCTTTTTGTTTGCGCGTTTATTCCAGTCCAAATGCACAAAGCGCGGGCACAAAGTCCGGACGAAAAGTCAATTAAAGTAAATTAAAGTTCGTAGAAACATGTCAAACGATGTATATAATCAATCTTTAGGATGTATTTATAATAAATGTTCAATAATATTCCAACCGGACAATTCTGTTGTCATTAGAAAGGAAAGAGAACGAGCGTCGCACTCACAGCCACGCGCGAGACTAAACTAATGTCTTTCAGCTTGACCACTTGTTGAAACAGCTCTTATTCGATGCCCTTTCACAATACAAGCCTGAAACAACTTCTAAAGACTGTTGTCATCTACTGGAAGCCTTAGGAAGTGCAATCTGACCCCACAGATACAGGATATTGGATAGGCAAAAAAATACAAACCTCAGATTTCCCACTTCCTGGTTGGATTTTTCTCCGGTTTTTGCCTGCCATATGAGTTKTGTTATACTCACAGACATTATTTTAACAGTTTCGGGAAACTTTAGAGTGTTTTCTATCTAAATCTACCAATTATATGCATATCCTAGCTTCTGGGCCTGAGTAGCAGGCAATTTCCTCTGGGCACGCTTTTCATCCAAACTTCCCAAGGCTGCCCCCTATCCCAATGAAGTTAATATCACACCCTTTTCTGATGAATGGCGGTGGTCTTTGATATTATGCACGTTAGTGGGGTTGATTTGTCTACGATCTATCAACAAGGATGACGCTTGGAGAGACGAAGCAGGTCGGGAGTTAACATTTAATAAATAACGGACATAGACGAGACATAAACAGCTTAGCAAACAGAAACAATCAATGCAGAAGCAGGGGAACAGAGCTGGGGAACTGACACATAAGGGAGAAATGAACAGGTGATAATAGAGTCGCAGGTGAGTCCAATAACGCTGTTGCGCGTGACAAGGAAAGGCAGGGTGTACGTGATGGATGGCAGGAGTGAGTGATGCAAGGCATTTCTGGCGCCCTCAAGCGCAGGGGGAGGGAAAGAGCGGAGCAGACGTGACAGTACCCCCCCACTAGGGGCGCCACCCGGCGTCCCACCTGGGCAAACCGGCGAGACATGGGCGCTGGGCAAGCCGGTTGAGGCGTGGAAGCGACGGAACCGGCTGGAGCTGAGCAGCCTGGCGAGCCGGCTGAGGCATGGAGCCTGACGATCCGCTGAGTCAGACGCCTGTCGATCCCGCTGAGGAAACCCGATGATCCGGTGGATTGTGACGTGGGATGGAAGCCACCGAGCCAACCGAGGCAATGAAACCTCTCGAAGCAGCCAGGGCATGAAAGCTCGACGGGCTGGCTTAGGCACCCCCGGTTCCATCGGCGGCAGAATCCACCCCCGAGCTCACCGACAAAGACAAACAACAAACAAACAAAAAAACTCACTGGACAGCTGGGCAGACAAGAACTGACGATCCAGCTTGAGGCCCGATCGGTGGGATGGGCGGCCAAAGTCCGAGAGCCAACGGGGCAAGGAAACCCTCGACCTCCGTAGGCGTTGAGGCCCGACAGCGCAGCTAGGCATCCCCGGTCTCCATCTGTTGGTGAACCAGAGCGATGCCACTATACCAACCCAGAACCAGACTCCCCGATGCTTCGTGTGTGATGAGCTTCTGCATCTGCCACGATCTATCACAAGGATGACGCTGGGGAGACGAAGCAGGTACGGGGAGTAACATTTAATAAATAACGACAGTAGAACGAGACATAAACAGCCTTAGCCAAACAGAAAAACAATCAATGCAGAACAGGTGGAACAGAGGCTCGAGGGAACTGACACATATAGGGAGGAAATATGAACAGGTGATTAATAGAGTTCCAAGTGACGATCCCAATAACGCTGATGCGCGCGTGACAAGGAAAGGCAGGTGTACGTGAATGGATGCAGGAGTGAGTGATGCAAGGCATTCTGGCGCCTCAAGCCGCCAGGGGAGGGAAAAGCAGCGGCGAGCAGACGTGACATTGATGGAAACTCTACATTTTCAGTCTTTCACATGCACACACGCACGCACACACACATAAGAGTTTAGCTAAGAGACATGTAATAGAGATGGGTAATTGCACTTATCCTGTCCTACTTAAGGCTTCTGATTTATTCATTGGAAGAAGTTTTGAATAGGATGATTAGGTGTGAATGAGAGAGTATTTAAAGCCACAGACTTTCGACAGAGAGAGAGAGAGAGAGAGAGAAGAAGATAAGAGAGAGAGAGCTGATTGCTTTTAAACAGATGTCATGCCACAGACACACCATCTACCTTTTTCAGTCTCTGTCTCTGAGATCAACCCATGCTGCAACTATAAGAAGAACTAAAGCACCATTCAGGGGGTTAGCCATGTTTATAGCTGTTGAAATCAATCACTATGTTTTCGGTACTGAAATGTTGTAGATGAATTCAGCATGTGTGTTTGTAACAAAACCTTGGTGTTCTGTAGACTGCATAGGAAGACTCAGTAGGAAACCAGAAGTACCACAGTTAGACACCTGATGATGAGAACAGAGTTGATTGCCTCTCCTCTGAGTCTGTGTTTATTGTTGTTGTGTTGAGAGTTGTTCACTGTCAGGACTTTACCGTTGTTGTACAGGCTAATCCTCTACTGACGCAGGAGGAAAAGTTCACTAGGTGTGTTGTTGTGGTTGTTATTGTTGTTGTGAGGGCCAGTTGTCTAGCCTGAGGGGAAGTATCTATGATTAGAACCGTCACAGTGGGGAACCACAATCTGGTCTATTTAGAGATCTCAGAGGAGAACACGCCAGGGAATTGAGAGACGTTCCTCATCTCCACCCCACCCACCGCACACGCACACACACACACACACACACACACACACACACACACAACACACACACACACACAAACACACACACACACACCACACACACACACACACAACACACACACACACACACACACCACACACCACACACACACACACACACACACACACACACACACACACACACACACACACACACACACACACACACCACACCACACGTTACAGATAGATAGATAGACACAAACCTGTTATGGGTAAAAAAGGAGGACGAGGCTTCCTAACTACTCAGATAATTCCACAGCCCATTTAAAGCATCAACAAACTACTGCATCAGCACCCGAACATAAACAAGTAAACAAGATGGACTCCAAGGCACTTTAGTATGGCCAATAAATGTAGTTATACGATAATTTATATGAAGCCTAGCTTGAGGCCTTGTGTTGTAAAGTTAACTGACTTCTATCTCTTTGTTTATCTTCGACAGGAGAAAGGAGCTGATGTTATTTCACACCTCTCGTTTCAAACACCTCTCCACCACTCCAGGGAATTCATCACTCCTTTCTGGTTGGTAAAGCTTTCCCTCGTTCTGTTGGGGACAGACAGGTGGTGAGATTCATCAGGAGGATTAGAGGCTTCACACCTGTACTTCATGATGATAGACACACAGACAATAGGGAGCCCTGAGGAGGTTGAAACATACACTGTAAATGGGTTACTATGAATTTGAAAGTTACTTACAGGCAGCTCGGGGGCAAGTAAAATTCTGTATTTCATATAACAGTGCACCTACTGTATTTTAAATACAGTATCAAAGCAAGAACTGTGTAATGACACACAGTACACCACRGTAAAATGTACTGTAAAAAAATAAATGCTACCGTAATCAGAATGAATGAATGAATGGAAGGAAGGAAGAATTACATTTATTGAGGGAAGGGGTTTGTATTTCACAGTATTTTACTGTAATTACAAGGTATTTGTGGAAGCAGGTTGGCTGCTTAGTAAAGTGTTTGCACATTACAGCATATTAATTAATATTTGGTGTTTTATATCACTWGCACTTCTAGAAGCTGTAACAAAGGCTTCCAAACTGGCAAAAGGACATGGCAAAATGCTCAGCCATTTAAAGTTGAAGATTTACTGCCACTCTAATCTGTCCCCTATACATTTTTAATGAATGTGGCACTATAACCACATAGGAGGTCGCATCAATTATAGCATCTTACAAGGCACACATCAAAATGTGTTAATGAGCCAGAAACTACAAAACCATGCATCCATTAGTTGTCAAAATGTTCTTGTCACTCCAAACATACAGTACGGTACTGTATTCTGTGGGGTGGAATTACAGTACCCTTCGAGATACAGCACTTTTCCCACAATGCACAATAATTTACAGAATGCTGGAGTTAAATGTTTCAGAGTTTTTTTTACTGTTGATAATTACAAAAATGTATGTATAAATGACCGTTTTCCATTACAGTGTATAATACCACAGTCTGTCTATCTGTTTGTCAGGGTTCTATAGGCCTCCAGGCCCCCAGGCTCCACCCTGACTGACATACCAAAGAGAGACAAAGGCACATAATTTTGTTACATACACATTTGCAATTACTTTGAATGTGTACAATTGAATTGAGTTGTTGTGGTTGCTTAGTGTTAGGACGAGCATATGTTTCACGTTTCAGATGAGATAATATGGTTCTCTACTAGTCATCTGACAGCACACCCAGAATATATCTAAAGAACTTTTGTTTCAGTACTTTAGACACTCCATACAATTCCTCTGACATAGTGTAGTCTGCTGTCAGGCCTCTGGCTCCAAGCATACACAGATCCTCTCATACACCACACTGCTTCTGTTTGATTCCTCTCTGTGATATGTGTGAAGTTTGTAAGTGTGACTCGGGGCTGTCTTGCTCTGTTCTACGAGGTAATGTGTTTATCCTCTGTTTTTGAGTTTGAGGTTGTGGTGTCAATCACACACCAGTCAGATCACTTGGTTTCCATGCCAACTCAGTACTTTAGGACCCTGGGGGTCCTGTGTGTGTGTTTGTGTGTGTGTTGTGCACTCAGAGCCCACCTGCTGACGTAGCATCTGTTTGCATAACAGACCCCCTAATAACAGTAAAAGCTGTGGCATATTAACTAGCTGGGTTGCATGTGTGTATTATAATCAGGGAGTAACCCAGGTGGTAGCAAGTCTCTAATTAGATAAAGAGTTTGTTTTTCAGAACTCAAACTGACTCCATGGACTCAATGTCTTAGACAAAGGTCGACTTGTCCGAAATACTGATGGAACATCCCTACAGAGATAATGACTCTGGTGGGAGATGCAGGTGTGTGAAGGAGCTTTTATCACTGAGAATGGGTTATAGGTATTTCCAAGATATGGGGAACACATTTGTGATATTCTGAATTTCCTTTCAATTATATGGTCTTTGATAAGAGTTAATGTAGAGTACAGTCAGTTCTGGAGAATATTCTGCCACTTTTCCTCTACAACAGGAAGAAAAGCCAGCGAGAGATAGTCCTTATCCCAGCAGAGGTCCCTTAGGAGATGACAGGTGTGGACAGATGAAGGCTTGAGGCAGGTACGAGTGGTAGCATCAGGCCAGCGTGTTCTGTGTATAGATGTGGTGTGTGTGTGTGTGTTGTGGTGCGCTGTGTGTGACGTGTTCCTGAGTGTGTGAGCAGTAGTGTGTTGCAGTTGGTGGTGTGTGGTGTGGTGTTGTGTGTGTGTTGTCGGTGGTGTGGTGTGTGTGTGTGTGCGTGTGTGTGTGTGTGTGTGTGTGTGTGTGTTGTGTGTGTGTGTGTGTGGTCGTAGGGGTGAGATGTATGGCCTCAGTACTAGAAGTGGGAAGCAGGAAGTAAAACGGTGCTCTTACATAGACAGTAATTGCATCATCAATTATACACGGATAAACGTTTTTCAACTAAGATGATATGGCACTAATAACTCTGCACACTGACTACAAAGTATGTCAGCACTAATAGGCATAGATCGGAGTTTTTGCTTCTCGCATTTCATCTTGTCTCTCTCTCTCTAGCTACACTGGACTCTCTTCAGAATTCAAATTACATTTCTTTCCATACTGCTCCATCAATGTGGAATTTTTTTGTTGTCTTAGTCTATGGTTTAATGCGATATATATTGTTAGTGCTTAAAAAAGCAGTGTTGGAGATGGTAATGGGTGTTCTGGTCTGCAGACACTGTGTTGGATGCCTCTAGTCAGTGTGTTTTTGTCTCTGTATCTCTGACTGGGAAATCAATACTGTCTCCAGCCTGGGAATGTCAATATTCTGTCACTGTGTGCGTGTGTGTCTGTGCACATGTGTGTTGTGTGGGTTCGGGTTCGGGGTGTGGGGGAGCCCCAGCAGCACCAGCAGCCCCAGTAGTATTGACCAGGGCTGCTGTGTGATCCATAAAGGCAATGGGAGATAATTCAGAGGATGTTAGGGTCAATGTATACACTCCTTTTACAGCACCATCCAGCATCCCAGTCAGCACCCAGTCAGCAACCAGTCAGCACCCAGTCAGCAACCCAGACAGTATTCCAGTCCCAGCACCAGTCAGCACCCAGTCAGCAACCAGTCAGCACCCAGTCAGCAACCCAGACCAGTAATCCCACAGTCCAGCATCCAGTCAAAGCACCCAGTCAGCAACAGTCAGCACCCAGTCAGCACCAAGACAAGTATGCCCCAGTCAGCAACCACCTCAGCATCCAGTCAGTACAGATCAACCTAGTAGCCACCAAGTCAGTAAACCTAAGTCATCTTCCCAGTCAGCACCCAGTCATGCTCACCCAGTCAGATTCGAGTCAGTCCAGCACCCTGTCAGCGTCAGCACCGTCCAGCACCAGAGCAGTATCCAGTCAGCATCCAGTCGCAGCACCTCAGTTCGAGTCACGCCAGTCGGTCCAGTCAGATAAGTCAGCACCGTGTCAGACACGAGCCAGTAGCATTCTCAGTAAGCATCCAGTCAGCACCCAGTCCAGCAACCAGTCAGCACCGAGCCTCAGTCAGCACCCAGTCAGCATGCGCATATAGCATGTTAGTGGCATGTGCAATGTCAGTGAGCCGTATCCCAGTCAGCCCATCCCAGTCAGCACCCAGTCAGCACCAGTCAGCACCCCAGTCCAGCATCCCCCCAGACAGCACTCCCAGTCAGCCAGTAGCATCAGTCAGCATCCAGTCAGCACCAGTCAGCTAACAGTCAGCATCCTAGCTCAGCACCTAGTCAGACAGTTCATCCTAGTCCAGCCAATCTGCACCAGTCAGCACCCAGTCAGCACCCAGTTCATGCACTCCAGTCTTCTAGCAACCAGTTCAGCTACCATGTCAGTGCTTATCATGTCAGCTTGTACCAGTCAGCTTATTCCAGTCGTCACCATTGATCAGCACGCAGATCACATACCAGGTCAGGCGACCCAGTCAATTATCGCAGTCAGCACCCAGTCAGCAAACCAGTCACCCACCCACCTCAGCACCCTGACAGTAAACAGTCAGTCAACCAGTCAGAACTCACTCAGCTATCCAGTCAGCTAACCAGTCCAGCACCACATGTCAGCACTCTCCACGTCAGCATCCAGTCAGCCAACCAGTCAAGCATCACACAAGTCAGCAACCATGTGCAGCAGCCCCTCAGAGCTATGCACCAGACCACGATCCAGTTTTACTGCACACAAGTCAGCATTCCCACAGGATCAAGCTACCACTCAGAGCTACCAGTCAGCACCTGTCCAAGCTTCCAGTCCAAGCACCCAGTGAGCTACCAGTCAGATCACACAGTCAGCACCCAGGTCAGCATATCAGTCATTAGATCCAATCAGCTACCAGTCAGCTTACGCGCAGTCAGCACCCAGCTCAGTGCACCCGCAGTACACGCAATCCAGATCAGCACCCAGTAGGTATATTCCAGTCAGCAGCCAGTCAGCATCCATCAGCACCAGTCCAGCTACGCAGTTCAGCTCTCAATCCAGTATCCAAGCACCTGAATCAGCACCAGTCAGCAAATCCAGATCGAGCCCACCACAGTCAGCTACCACAGTCAGCACCCAGTCAGCACCCAGTTCAGCAGCGCCCAGTCATAATCCAGTCAGCTACCAGTCAGCTACCAGTACAGCACCCAGTCAGCACAGTCAGCCACCAGTAGGCAGCCACCAGTCGCAGCAGTCACCAGTCCAGTCATCCAGTCAGCACCCAGATCCAGCATCCAGTCGCAACCCCAGTCAGCAACGCAGTCAGTATCCAGTCAGCACCTAGTCAGCACCCAGTCAGCTACAGTCAGCTACCAGTCCAAGCACCCAAGTCAAGCACCCAAGTACAGCTACCAGATCAGTAATCCAAGACAGCATATAACACAAGTTCGGCATAATATGTGCAGGGCGCCTGCTCCCTGCCCAGTAGCACCCAGATCAGACAACTCCACGTCAATATCCCAGTCAAGGCATCCACGTCAGCACACAGTTCTAGCATCACACGTCAGGGTCACAGCACATCAGTAAGCAGTCAGCATCCCCAGTCAGCATCCAGTCAGCATCCAGTCAGCATCCCAGTCAGATCCGCAGTCGCAGTCAGCACCTAGTCAGCTACCAAGTCAGCCATACGCCCTAGTCCACCATCACATAGTCAGCACCTAGTCGGTGCATCCAGTCAGCGATCCAGTCAGCACCGGTCACACGTATCAGCACTGTCAGCACGTAAGCACCCAGTCAGCACTAGCAGCATAGTCAGCATCCACGCTCCAGTCACACCGTAGTCAGACCTAGAAGCACCTGAGTCTAGGACACATGCTCAGTCGAACGCATGCCCAGTGGGCAAATGCACCTGTAAGTGCGGCATCAGTCAGCATCCAGTCAGTCACCTAACCGTCAGCACGCCTAGCGGAGCACTGAGTCACTGCACTCTAGTAGCAATCCGCAGTCCAGCATCCGCAATCCAGCAACCCAAGTGCAGCCACCTTAGTCAAGTTGCTACCTAGCTCAGCACCCATGTCATGCACCCAGTGAGCACCTACTTCTAGCTATCCTAAGCCAGCTACCAGTTCTATCACCCAAGTGAGCACCTAAGTCTAAACATCCAGTGCAACGGCTCACAAGCGGGGCCTCCGCAACCACAGTTGAGGGACGCCAGTCACGCGCCACGCCTAGTCCACCACCCCAGTCAGCACCTAGTCAGCACCTGGTCACATCCAGTCAGGCAACCAGTCAGCACCCAGTCAAGCACCCAGTCAGCACCACGCAAAGGTCACACCCAGTCACGCCATCGCTAGTCAGGCATATACCCAGCTTCACCACCCAGTCAGCACCTAGTCAGCAACGCTAGTCAGCAACTAGTCAGCATCCTAGTCAGCCACCCAGTCCAGCACTCAGTCAGCACCTAGTCAGCCCAGACCCTAGTAGCATACGCCATGTCAGCACCTTAGTGCACGCCACGTCCACTAGGTCAGCACCAGTTGATGAGCATTGCCAGTCAGCACTCAGTGCAATCAGTAGACCTAGTCCACAGCTGTCGCACTAGCACACCTAGTAGCACCGCAGCATCAAGCATCCAGTAGACTATCGGCAGTCGCACGTGCCTCAGCATCTCCAGTCACAGCTAGCTTCTACAGTCAGCACCAGTCAGCACATGTCCCGTGTCCAGTCAGCACCCAGTCAGCTATCCCAGTCAGCACCAGTCAGCACCTCAGATTCAGCACCCAGTCAGCTACCTGTCAGCCTCAGCAACCAGTCAGCACCTAGTCAGCACCTAAGTCAGCCACCCAGTCAGCACCCAGTCAGCACCAAAAACAAGAAACTAAATAAAAAAACACAAAAAAAAGAAAAAAAAAAAAAAAAAAGAAAAAAAAAAAAAAAGATAACTAGCCAGCAACTAGTCCAGCCATCCAGTCAGACCCAGTCAGCACCTAGTCAGCAATCCAGTCAGCCGCCCCCAGTTAAGGACCAGTACAGCTACGTAAGTCAGACCCACAGTCAGCAACTAGTCCAGCACCTAGTCACTCCACTCCCTTCATCCAGCCAGCAACCAGTTCAGCACCAGTCCAGCACCCAGAGTCAGGCACCCAGCTTCAGCATCCTATACCAGCATATTCCTCAGTTAAGTCACCCAGCTCTAGCACCTAGTCCAGCACCTAGTCCAGTCATCCCAGTCAGCACCCAGTCATCCCAACCTAGTCGCATCCCCCAGTCAGCACACCAGTTCTATACCCATCAGCAACTAGTCAGCAACCTAGTCAGCACCTAGTCAGCAATCCAGTCAGCAATCAGTCAGCACTAGTGCAGCACCTAAGTCAGCACCTAGTCAGCACCGCAGTCAGCATCGCAGTCAGCATTCCAGTCAGCACAGTTAGACCAGTCAGCACCTAGTCACACCTCAGTCACCAGTCGACCTAGTCAGCAACCAGTCAGAAAGTCACCAGTCGCACCCGTTAGCAGTCAGCATAGTCAACCAGTCAGACTACACCCTAGTCTCATAGCAGCGTTCAGCACCATCCATGTCTCCAGCGCACCGTAGCACCAGTGCACCTACAGCACAGTCAGCTAGTCACATCCTAGTAGCACCGTCAGCACCTAGTCAGCAACCCTAGTTCAGACCCAGTCAGACCGCTAGTCGCACCAGTCAGCCATCCGGTACATCAGTCACCTCTAGTCACTACCAGCACAACTGTCACACCCAGTCAGCATCCAGTCAGCACCAGTCAGACACCTGGTCAGCACCCAGTCAGCACCCAGTTCAGTCATCGCACGTCAGCATCCAGTCAGGCATCCGAGATACAGGGCACCTACTCTCACACCCAGTTCGCGCAGCCAATAGGTCAGCACCCCAGTACAAGCATACCAGTCAGCACCCAGTCAGCATCCCAGTCAGCACCACAGTCACAATCCCCAAGCACCATGTCAGCACCCAGGTCAGCATCACAGTCAGCGACCTCACGTCAGCAATCGCACGCTCAGCACCCAGTCACATTCAGCGCATCCAGTCAGCTCCATAGCACTTAGTCAGCACCCAGTCAGCATCCTAGTCCAGCACCCAGTCGATCCAGCAGCACCCAGATCAGAAATCCAGTCAGCACTCAGAATCAGCACGCCAGTCAGCATCCAGTCAGCACCCAGTCAGCACACCACAGTCACATCTCAGCATCCAGTCGATGCCAGCATTCAGGCATCCAGTCAGACACCTAGTCAGCACCCTAGTTCAGCACCTAGTCAACGCACCTAGTCAGTCAACGAGCAGTCAGCATCCAGTCAGCCCACCATAAGTCAGCATCCAGTCAGCACCTAGTCACACCAGTCAGCACCTAGTCAGCACCTAGTCAGCATCACCAGTCAGACACCAGTCAGCACCTAGTCAGCACCTAGTCAGCCCAGTCAGCATAGTCACCAGTATCAGTCACATCCAGTCAGCATCAGGTCAGCACCTAGTCAGCACCAGTCAGCATCCGTCTAAGCTTTCAGCACCTAGTCAGCACCTAGTCAGCACCTAGTCAGCATCCAGTCAGCACCTAGTCAGCACCCAGTCAGCACCTAGTCAGGAAACTAGCTCAGCACCTAAGTCCCAGCACCAGTCAGCACCGCAGTCAGCACCCAGTCAGCACCGTCAGACAGATCAGCACCTACAGCACGTTCAGCAATCCAGTCAGCACCTAAGTCAGCACCCAGTAAGCACCCAGTCAGCACTCCAGTCAGCACCTAGTCAGCACCTAAGTCAGCACCTAGTCAGCACCCAGTCAGCATCCCAGTCAGCATCCAGTCAGCATCCCAGTCAGCACCTAGTCAGCACCAGTCAGCACCCTAGTCAGCACCAGTCAGCATCCGTCAGCACCATGTCAGCAACCAGTCAGCACCCAGTCAGCATCCAGTTCAGCACCTAGTCAGCACACCCAGTCAGTATCCAGTCAGCACCCAGTCAAGAACCAGTCAGTAACATCACAGCTCAGCGATCCATCAGCTTATCAGCAACCCAGTCAGTCATCCAGTCAGCACCCAGTTAGCAAACCAGTGACAGCCATCCCAGTTCATCTACTGTTTGTTTTGAAGGCATGAATGAAAGATCAATATAAGTCGCCCCAAAAGGAATACATGATATCCTCTTTTACCTCCATCTTGTTCAGCACCCGAGTCAGTTATCCAGTTCAACATCCCAGTTAGCAACCAGGTTCAGGCCACTCCCAATGATTTCACTTAAGATGTTATTTTCCAACTTCAGTTGTGAATGACACAAACCTTAGGATGTCTTAGAAATCAGAAGATATATGGGCTGCATGATGCGACTGTAGGCTATTGATGATTTGAGAACAACGCAAAAAAAGCTTGCGCTCTGTTCCTTGCCCCAGGCTGCACACACTGTTCTCTCATCAAGTGATCATATTTTCACCCATCAGACTATTCTCAATTTAATCTTGTCTTTACTACTACGTTTTTAAAAAAATGAGTTAGAATGGACCATTATCAAATGGTCATGAACAGGGGCAGGGGGAAAATATGTGTATTCTGTATACACTCAATAGGGAACGGAGGCCACTTTCCCACCGGTTATCTCACTCCATGCATCAACCACTGTTTGATGAGCATTCAGCCTCTCGCTATTCGACAGGTGATATTCCACCCAAACTCTGTATGCCARTGGCTCTCCAACCCTGTTCCTGCAGCTACCCAATGCTTGGGAAACCAAGTCAAATCTGTTCGTGAACATCAATAATAATATGTTTTCACAAAAAAACATATTTCATTACTGCGCGGAATGAATGAGAGAGAGGAGGAGATGGAAACAAACGGAGGTGAGATTCTGTAGCTAACGGTAATGTGTCAGRCTATTCATTATGAAAATATCAAAAATGCTCATTACTAGGCTATTCAAAATCAAATACACTACAATTGTAGGCTAACTCTAGAAGCCACCCTGCACAATCAATAAACCAACAGCATCGTCTAGGCCTATAAGTTATATCCCAAACTCATGAATAGAAAGTTTGGAGCGTAGCATAAGGTAACCAGTCCATCCAATATGCATAATAATACAGMCCACACTCAAAGGCCATCACTAGAAATTGTTTAATTTGGGAGTGTAGGCTTGGCCAATTATGTACCAAAGACATCTTAAAATGTTTTATTTAAATGTTTTGCCATTCGAAATAATATCTGCCATGTGTAAAAATGTATATTGTATTATGGGCTGGGGCTCTTATATAGGCCTATGCATATGCAAAATCTCTAATATGCATATGGTGTTTTGAATTAATAATCACATTAGAAAGTGCTGTCCATTTCGTTGTGTTAAGCATTGAAATAACATCCACAACCATGTTTTACACTCAGTT
Organism: Salvelinus sp. IW2-2015; assembly: GCF_002910315.2. Classification (NCBI taxonomy): domain Eukaryota; kingdom Metazoa; phylum Chordata; class Actinopteri; order Salmoniformes; family Salmonidae; genus Salvelinus; species Salvelinus sp. IW2-2015. The sequence continues at coordinate 31,897,721 of NC_036839.1, forward strand.
TCAACCTGCTGTTGAACTTCTTTCTTCAAACTGATCATCACAGTGAGGTGAGTTTTAAAAGCACATACTGTTTTGATGACAAGTGTTTTATGTGATTTTTGATTGCATTTGCATTGATGTCAGAGTGGTTAGAGGGACAATAGTGCCCTGAGTACCAGGCCATTAGGACCTGATGGAGGGACAACAGAGCCCTGAGTAACAGACCATTAGGACCTGATGGAGGGACAACAGAGCCCTGAGTAACAGACCATTAGGACCTGATGGAGGGACAACAGAGCCCTGAGTACCAGACCATTAGGACCTGATGGAGGGACAATAGAGCCCGAGTAACAGACCATTAGGACCTGATGAAGGGACAATAGAGTGCGGAGTACCAGGCCATTTGGACCTGATGGTAGTTAGCAAGTTGGGTACTAACAATGCATGTCCAGAGTGCATAAAAGGAGATTACCGTGACTCAAGGTCACGTGGAATTATTATTTATCCGCCGCCATCACCTCATGTTTCAGCATGATAATGCACGGCCCCATGTCGCWAGGATCTGTACACAATTCCTGAAAGCTGAAAATGTTCTGGTCTGCATACTCACCAGACATGTCACCCATTGAGCATGTTTGGGAGGCTCTGGATCAATGTATGGCCCCATCCATCCTCCCTTCAATACGGTGCAGTCGTCCTGTCCCCTTTGCAGAAAAGCATCCCCAAAGAATGATGTTTCCACCTCCATGCTTACGGTTGGGATGGTTTCTGGGGGTTGTACTCATCTTCTATTCCTCCAAACACGGCGAGTGGAGTTTAGAGCAAAAAGCTCTATTTTTGTCTCATCAGACCACATGACCTTCTCCCATTCCTCCTCTGGATCATCCAGATGGTCATTGGCAAACTTCAGACGGGCCTGGACATGCGTGCGCTTGAGCAGGGGGACCTTGCGTGCGCTGCAGGATTTTAATCCATGACGGCGTAGTGTGTTACTAATGGTTTTCTTTGAGACTGTGGTCCAAGCTCTCTTCAGGTCATTGACCAGGCTGCCGTGTAGTTCTGGGCTGATCCCTCACATTCCTCATGATCATTGATGCCCACGAGGTGAGATCTTGCATGGAGCCCCAGACCGAGGGTGATTGACCGTCATCTTGAACTTCTTCCATTTTCTAATAATTGTGCCAACAGTTGTTGCCTTTCTCACCAGCTGCTTGGCTATTGTCCTGTAGCCCATCCCCAGCCTTGTACAGGTCTAAATTTATCCCTGATGTCCTTACACAGCTCTCTGGTCTTGGCCATTGTGGAGAGGTTGGAGTCTGTTTGATTGAGTGGTGGGACAGGTGTCTTTTATACAGGTAACGAGTTCAAACAGGTGCAGTTAATACAGGTAATGAGTGGAGAACAGGAGGCTTCTTAAAGAAAAATAACAGGTCTGTGAGAGCCGGAATTTCTTACTGGTTGGTAGGTGATCAAATACTTATGTCATGCCAATAAAATGCAAATTAATTACTTAAAAATCATACAATGGTGATTTTCTGGATTTTTGTTTTAGATTCCGTCTCTCACAGTTGAAGTGTACCTATGATAAAAATGACAGACCTCTACATGCTTGTAAGTAGAAAACCTGCAAAATCGGCAGTGTATCAAATACTTGTTCTCCCCACTGTATATGACAGCGTGTTCCAATTGCTGCCAATTTCTAGCAACTTCGCACAGCCATTGAAAAGGAGTGGGACAACATTTCACAGGGCACAATCAACAGCCTGATAAACTCTATGTGAAGGAAATGTGCATGAGGCAAATGGGGGTCACACCAGATAGTGACTGGTTTTCTGATCCAGCCCCTAGTTTTTTAAAAGGCATATGTGACCAACATATGCACATCTTTACTCCCAGTCATGTGAAATCCATAGATTAGGGCCTAATGAGTTTATTTCAATTGACTGATTTCCTTATATGAACTGTAACTCAGTAAAATCTTTGAAATTGTTGCATGTTGCGTTTATATTTTTGTTCAGTGAGGTCATGTTTTTTAAACTCTTTCATAACCTGCCGTGCCATCAACCAGCTGGCTAGTGGTGTTGAGTGTGAACTTGCCTGAGGCTAAGTGTGTGTGTGTGTGTGTGGTGTGTTTGTGAT
>NC_036839.1:31903663-31915579 GCF_002910315.2 Salvelinus sp. IW2-2015
GATACCAGCCGTGAACTACCAAATGCTGCCAATTTCTAGCAACTTCGCACAGCCATTGAAAAGGAGTGGGACAACATTTCACAGGGCACAATCAACAGCCTGATAAACTCTATGTGAAGAAATGTGCATGAGGCAAATGGTGGTCACACCAGATAGTGACTGGTTTTCTGATCCACGCCCCTAGTTTTTTAAAACATATGTGACCAACATATGCACATCTTACTCCCAGTCATGTGAAATCCATAGATTAGGGCCTAATGAGTTTATTCAATTGACTGATTTCCTTATAGAACTGTAACTCAGTAAAATCTTTGAAATTGTTGCATGTTGCGTTTATATTTTTGTTCAGTGTAGGTCATGTTTTTTAAACTCTTTCATAACCTGCCGTGCCATCAACCAGCTGGCAGCTAGTGTGTTGAGTGTGAACTTGCCTGAGGCTAAGTGTGTGTGTGTGTGTGTGTGTGTGTGTGTGTGGTGTGTGTGTGTGTGTGTGTGTGTGTGTGTTGTGTGTGTTGTTGGTGTGTTGTGTGTGTGTGTGTGGTGTGTGTGGTTGTGTGTGTGTGTGGGTGTGTGTGGCAGTTACCTTCTCACCTCCGGTCCCAGGGAACACTGTCACGCTCCATGCAACATGCACATACAACACACGCAACCCCATAGGGACAGGTGCTGGAGGAAATACCTAAACGCAGGCAAAGACAGTATGCTGGTGCTACAGACAGTCAGACATGATAGGGATACACACAGCCATAACATGAAAATAAAATGGTATGTTCATTAGGTAAGCTGATATAATCAAAAACAAATGGACTGCCATTCATGTTTCACATATTTACTTGACAATTTTACACAGGATTTCACAGGAAATTAAACTGTATGCCAGCTATCAGTTTCAATAATTAACATGTTTGATTAACAACATGAATCCAATATAAATTAATTAACTAATAGCAAACCTCATTAATGTCCTGCAAGTCTACCAGAGAAAGAAAGAGAGATAAGCGTAAAGTCGGATAAAGAAGAACTAGGATTGCCACATGAGTAAAGCCCAGTCATCGAGTGGAAAAAGTACTGAAGATGAGAAATAAGATTGTGTAAATGGTAAAGAGAGAAGAAATAATGTGAGCGAGCTACCTGACCTCCAAGAATGAAGGAACATCCATTTTGTTTTCCTATTCTTAGTTTCCGTAAAACCTCATATTCAGAACAGTAACCAAATGTCCAACAAGCACCCATCTATCTCTCTCAGTCATGCTTTTAGGATATTGCCTAGATAGTTGAATACTTACCCTATCAGGTGACGTGTGTGTGTGTGTGTGTGTGTGTGTGTGTGAGGCAGTTACCTTCTCACCTCTGGTCCCAGGGGAACACTGTCACGCTCCATGCAACATGCTACATACAACACACGCAACCCCATAGGGACAGGTGCTGGAGGAAATACCTAAACGCAGGCAAAGACAGTATGCTGGTGCTACAGACAGTCAGACATGATAGGGATACACACAGCCAATAACATGAAAATAAAATGGTATGTTCATTAGGTAAGCTGATATAATCAAAAACAAATGGACTGTTCCATTCATGTTTCACATATTTACTTGACAATTTTACACAGGATTTCACAGGAAATTAAACTGTATGCCAGCTATTCAGTTTCAATCATTTAACATGTTTGATTAACAACATGAATCCAATATAAATTAATTAAGCTATATACGATTTGTGAACACAAGAGCAATTCCTCATTAATGTCCTGCAAGTCTACCAGAGAAAGAAAGAGAGATAGCGAGATAAAGTCAGGGAAAAGACGAAGAGAGGAAAAGAGAGAGAAAGAGCGCTCTGAGCCTCCAGGACCTACTGTTAAACCAAGAATCAATGCTACTCCACTTAGAAGTAAATTGAAACTATTTTCCTTGGAGTCCCCGCCATGTTAATTTCAGCCGCAGGGTCGTGGGGAGGACACTTTAGTTATGATGAAAGACAGTTTTCCATTTACTGAGCTTGGTCACACTCCCATTTGAGTTAATATTGGTGCTCCTTCAGTTTCCTTCATTCTCTCCCATTCTCCCTCATTCGCTCTCCCCCGCAGACAGACAAGGGGATAGGAAGAATCATAACCTGGGTCCAGCTTCTTTGCTTTTGTTTATTATCCTGTATCTCATCCATTCTTATCTAGCAGACTAAGGTCTCTTTAAAAAACACCTCTGAGTCTCTATCAGGAGAAAGGGCTTGGAATGATGCCACAGTGTCAGAGTCTATATTGACTGTGAATTAGTTAAAGTCCAAATGCTTCAAGCTGCAAACAAATAATCCTGCTAAGCATTCTGACCTTTCCTACAGGTAAGGGCTGCGCTAAATGCAAAGGACAGGTTCACTGAAAACACACACGTGTGCATGCACACGGACACAGACACACACACACACACACACACACACACTAGGTAGGTAGGTAGGTTAGCAGCTATACTAAGAGCTGGGTGGTGATATAAAGAGCAATGAAAGGGCAGAGAGTGTGACTCATCCTCCTGTCTGGTGTGTGTGTGTGTTTTCAAGGTTATGTGTGTGTGGGAGTCATCTGCAGTAATTATCCTATCAGAGGGATAATTCAGCACACACGCAAGTATTCAGCTCACACGCAAGCATACCTGAACACAAACACATAAATACACACTGTAAAAATMTAAATAAAAAACCCTGTGGCTCTCTAGGAGCAGGAATGAGGAACAGCGACTGGCTGAAACAGCTGCAAAGCTCAGGCTAGAGTGAGAGTGCAACAGAGAGTGGTTTCAGCACCAAGGACAGCATTTATTTATGCTGTGTGTCTATATGCTCTCTCAGCTGTCTCTGTGGCGCAATTGGCTAACGCGTTAGACTGTTAATCTAAAGGTTGGTGGTTGGAGCACACCCAGGGACGGAAAGCTTTTCTAATTGTGCCCTCGTTGGTATGCAGACTATTTTAGGAATGTAATGAACAGGCATGTTTTCAGAGCCATGTGACTGTGTGTAGTGTATTGACTGCATTAGGTAGATTAGCAATAGTTACTGATTTACAATCTCAATCTGGAGGGAGCCGGAACCTGTCAGAGTAACCGTTTTACAGTAACYAATAGTAATAAATGATGTAATACCATAGTAACAGCATAGTAATAACATGTAATAGCAATAGCAATATTAATAATTACATTTCATTTCTCTGTGCTTCCGATTCATGGCGTTATATATCGAAAGCAGTTTCCACATTATTAACATTTCAAGGTTATCAAAAAGCATCAGGAAACCAAACAACTCAACTCATTAGAATTAAGTTATTCAACCGCCTGATAAGAACATCGCCAGGAGATCTTAAGATGGGAAGATGCTATCATTAACAAATAGAGGTGAAGTAAAAAGAATACTGGTGTAATGAAAATGGTAAACACATTCATGTTATCTTCCTCATGGTGTCATGCCAATAAGAACTATCAGATTAGGAGGAGCATGGGAGCGCTATTTCCCATGTGGGAATATAATCGGACACATATCTATCTTACTGTCTATACTGACTAAATATATGACTATATTTTCTGTAATACTGGTGTCATTGAAGCGCATCAACCTCAACAAAACCCATGTCCTCTACATAAACTACCCCACAGACAGTTAGGGCACCCAGCTCATCTCAGCACTTCTCATCCTCCCTCTCTCATCCTGTCTTTTTTATAGGAGAAGAGGAGTCGCAGGGCACTGAGTGTAATTAAATCAAGCTTTAAAATGTAAATATATCATTAAACAATAGCCAGCTCCACTAGCTTTATTGGCTGCTGCTCCAGAAGGTTCAGCTGTTAATCTTAGTGATGTCCTGCATGGTTCTGTGATTACTGATAATATTCTGTATCTCTATGGCTGATGGTGAAGTGCTGTATAGTATGGATGTGTACTAAAACAGATAAAGGAAAACCATGAGGGTTGAGCCGGGGTGTGGACATGAAGCTAGGTTTAGGGTTAGGGTAGAGTTAGGGTTAGGGTAGAGTTAAGGTTAGTATTGAGTATCAAGTTCTACCCGGCTTAAGTTCGCGTATCAGGAACAAGCAGTAGGCGCGTACGGGCAAGAGCAGTCTAGGGATTATAAGAAGGAAGGATTACGAGGTTAAGTGTGCAGTAGAGTTGTGTCTAGGCGCGATGACTTCTCAGGGATTATAGCGCAGTTAGGCGTACTGGTAGTGGTCTTGAAGGCAGTACGTTCTCTAAGCGGCGGGGCTAGAGTTCATGGTTAGTTGGTTGAGAGTTAGGGATTAGGTTAAGTCTACTGTATAGCCTAGTGCAATAGGGAGAGCTAGGGTATAGCCGCTTAGTGTGTTAGGGTTAGGTTGAGCCCGGGGTGGGACATGAAAGGCTAGGTCCCTTAGGGTTGGGGTAGCACGTTAAGGGTTAGAGGTGACGTTAGGGTTAGTGGTAGAGTTAAGTGTTTAGAGGGGTTAGCGAGTTATGGGTAGGGAGAGTAGGGTTTAGGTTATCTAGAAGTTAGAGGTTTAGCATAGAGTTAGTGTCGGTTACGCGTGTTAGGTAAGTCGAGTAGGGTCTCAGCTGGAAACGTTCTACCTAGGAGTCTAGGGTAGCGACCTTTGAGAGCGCTCAGAGTATTAGTAGGTTAGGCAGAAGTTCTAGTGCCTTGTTAGTGAGTGTACAGTAGTCAGGTCAGGGGTAGCCGAGAGCGATTAGGGTTAGTGTTTCTATGCGAGTATCCGTAGTTTCATACGTGTACGAGTTCACTGAGCTTAAGCTCTAGATATCAAGATCAATAGGGTAAGAGGATTCACAAGGGTAATGCCATAGTGGCGTTAGAAGTTAGGGTCTATATGACGTAGAGTTACGGCTTCTAGTAGAGTCAGCGTATAGGGTAAGATATTCGACAGTTTATAGCATGAGTCTGGAGTTAGCAGTTAGCGGTAGAGTTATGGGAAGAGTCTACCTTATTTGGCGTCGAGGTAAGAGTGTAACAATGGCTTCACCGTAAGCTGTAAATGTAGAGTTAGAGCAGAGTCTTAAGCCTTTTAGGGTTAGTGAATGGGTACAGTAGGGTCCCTATGCCCGTAGATGTTATGCCGCTATGGGTTAAGTTAGTGGTGTAGCGTGCTAGTTGACGCTACGATCGATAGGGTTAGGTAGAAGTTAGGGAATATGTTGAGCGCTAGACTAACTTTAGGGGGGTTAGAGTTTGAGGTGTTAGAGGTCCAGAGTCATATGGGTTAGGGTAGAGTATAGGGTTCATGGGTAAGCTAGTTATGGCGGCTCCTACGAATTGGTCGCCAAAGTCTAGGGTTTTAATCTGGCTAAGATACATAGGCGTATATAGGGTAGTGTTAGGGCAGAGTTAGGGTTAGGGTAGGGTTAGGGTTAGGGTTGAGCCGGGGGTGTGGACATGAAGCTAGGATTAGGGTTGGGGTAGAGTTAGGGTTAGGTAGAGTTAGGGTTAGGGTAGAGTTAAGGTTAGGGTAGAGTTAGGGTTAGGGGAGAGTTAGTGGGTTAGGGGCTGTGGGTAGAGTTAGGGTTCGTGGTTAGGGTAGAACGTCAAGGGTTCGGTTATAGGATTAGCGGGGAGTAGAGAGTTTAGTGTTAGGTCAGAGTGTAGGTTCTTACGGCGTTGATTGAGGTAGTTAATGGGTTCTACGTCGAGAGCCACAGGGTCTTACTATTCGGGTATAGTTACATACATGTGAGGGTTAGTCAGGTCAGACTGTTTAAGGCTCTAGTTCAGGAAATGGTTAGACGATGCATAGGGTTAGAGGATCTTAGAGAGGTCTAGAGGCTTTTAGGGCTGTGTCGTTTATGTGTTCAGTATGAATAGGGTTGTCCAGTAGCCTGCGTTATAGATCGGGGTTAGGTTAGATAATAGGCGTTGAGGGCGGGACCTGTAGCACGCTTGACGGTTTAGTGTACATGATAGAGTTGGTGGAGGGAAATAGAGTGTCGGAAGTAGGGTCGAGTTAGGTTTAGGGTAGAGTGTAGGGAATAACCTTATTATTTGGGTAGATGTTAGTGTTTAGGTTTAGGGAGGGAGCAAGTAGAGTTAGTTTAAGGAGTTTAAAGGGTACATCTAGGTTCAGGTAGAGTTCAGGCTAGGGTAGAGAGTTAGCGTTAGGGGCGAGTTAGTGCATTCTAGCGGGCGTCTTCGCGTACTCAGAGAGGGTTTAGCGTAAGTTAGAGGTTGAGGTTAGTGCGAGTTAGGGTTTTAGGGTTAGGGTAGAGTTAGGGTTAGGGTAGAGTTAGGGTTAGGGTAGAGTTAGGGTTAGGGTAGAGTTAGGGTTAGGGTCGAGTTAGGGTTAGGGTCGAGTTAGGGTTAGGGTAGAGTTAGTTTTATGGTTGCTGAGTCAGGTTTTTGTATAAAAATAATGGTTTTTAACCAGTAGATTATCAGTTCCAGAGTAAGAGCAGCAGCAACAGCACAGAGAGCCAGCCAAAATGCCCAACATGAACAGCAGCGTTGTCTTCTTCATGGGCCGCWCCTYTGAACGCACCTCCGACTGACCTGACATGTACTCCTGAGCCCTCCTTCCCATCACAATTTAAGTTGGTCATACTGGTCTCTAATGGTTTTAGTAACCACAGTGTGGGCCTGTTAGAAAACAAAAATCACGAATATCCACTTAGTAAGATCCGATTTTTTGAATGTGCGCCAATGACGGCGTACTTGTTCTTTCCAAATGGGCTGCGTTCCATTGGTGTCTTTACCACATGTATTGATACCGGGTCTGCTAAGACCAGTATGACCAACTTAAATTGTGATGGGGAGGAGGGCTCAGGAGTACATGTCAGGTCAGTCGGAGGTGCGTTCARAGGAGCGGCCCATGAAGAAGACAATGCTGCTGTTCATGTTGGYCATTTTGGCTGGCTCTCTGTGCTGTTGCTGCTGCTCTTACTCTGGAWCTGATATTCCACTGGTTTAAAACCTTTCTTTTTATACCTTTGGCCACATTGTATAAACACCTGACTTAGTAACATGGCATAGAGGCCCATAACATAGAGGCACACTGAGGTTTGTCCACATTCCACAGACTGGGTCCCTCAAAAGTCCTTCAAAAGGTTGTTTCTCTCAGAGAAAATAACACAAAGCCCTTGTGAAGGTGTAAACAAAAKGTCACAGCCTTGGAATTTGAAAGTATAAAGTGTGTTCATCTCACAATACTTAGTTTGAGGGTTAGGGTTAGTTTAGTTTGAGGTTTTTGTCTTGATTCAGTATTATGAAACAGTTAGTTCCGGCCACGCAATCTGATTGGTTCCTCTTTTTAAACCAATCAGAAAAAGTGTGTTGTGTAAAGTGTGCTGTGTCTCTTGTAAAATGCACTTTAAATCAATTTGACTTGACATGACAATACATTGAGTGTACAAAACATTAAGGACACCTGCACTTTCCATGACATAGACTGACGAGGTGAATCCAGGTGAAAGCTAAGGTTCCTTATTGATGTCACTTGTTAAATCCACTTCAATCAGTGTAGTTAAAGAGGAGGAGACAGTTTAAGGAAGGATTTTTAAGCATTGAGACAATTGAGACATGGATTGTGTGTGTCATTCAGAGGGTGAATGGGCAAGACAAAATATTTAAGTGCCTTTGAACGGGGTATGGTAGTAGGTGCCAGGCGCACCGGTTTGAGTGTGTCACGCTCATCAGTCTCCCATGTGGATCAAGAATGGTCCAACACCCAAATGACATCCAGCCAACTTGGCACAACTGTGGGAGGCAGTGGAGTCAACATGGGCCAGCATCCCTGTGGAACACTTCGACACCTTGTAATCTATGCCCTGATGAATTGAGGCTGTTCTGAGGGCAAAAGGGGCACAACTCAATATTAGGAATATGTTCCTAATGTTTTGTGCACTCGGTGGATATTATGTTTGGAGAGTTCATCCCTTTATCAAATGCACTTCATTTTGTATGAATTGATATTATAGACATGAACTTTTAATGGATATATTGAAAAACATTAATGTGGTATTTAGAGATGATCATAATTATCTCCATTTAATAATATATATTTGAAGGCTAATGATTACACCGTATGACTTCATGTTCCCGTACACATCAAATGACAATTCTCCCTCTTAGACATAACCTGACTAGATACACCAGCCACACACGCTAAATACGTTTTTGTCCTGATTGGTATTGGAGTATGTCAATTAAAATAATTTACACACTACTTGAATTCCATTAAGTCAACATTAGATATAACTGTAACGGTTTAAAAGGTGCTGTATCAGACTTTAAAAACACTCTTGAAGTATATGAAGATGTCAATTCACCTGTTTCATGTGTAGGTGTAGCTAACCACTCTACAGAGTTGAAGTGTGAGACTATGTGATGCTTCTGAGTAGATAAAAGCTTCTATTAACAGAGTGTGCAATCAGGGTCACTGGCTGGTGCGTGGGCAGTGGGAGCAGACACACAGCCAGGCAGCATCACAACATCTTTTAGAAACCTATCAAGAGCTTAAAGGGATAGTTCACCCAAATTACAAAATGACATATTGGTCTCCTTGCCTTGTAACCCAGGTGTAGGCAACCCTGTTCCTAGAGTGTCGCAGGTACTACAACATTCTATTCCAACTAGGCACCACACCTGACCAACTGAGCTAATTGATCAGTTCAGTGATTGRCTAAATTCAACACACCTGGTGTTAAAGGTTGGTTAAATCAAAAACATGAAGGACCTGGGTTGTCTACCCCTGCTGTAAGCAGTCTATGGACAAGGTAAGACAGAAATCTTTGCTTTGGTTTAGTTTCCCTGGCACTGTTTTCAAATGCTAACGTTTTAGCATTTGTGGCACAATTCCCATTCAAGTCATGGGACCGCTATTAGCATTCTCCGCACATCATGTCCAAATGTTTAGAAAGTATTTAAAATTGATTGTGAATCTCACCAAAGTCACTTATAGATTCTTTTTTTTAAAATATCGGTCCCATGACTTGAATGGGATTTATGCCAACATGTCAGCCACTTCCAGGGAAACTTAACCAAAGCATGGATTGCTGTCATACCTTGTACATAGATTGCTTACAGGGTAAGGAAACCAATGTGGACTGGCCACCCCTCATAGCCTGGTTCCTCTCTAGGTTTCTTCYTAGGTTTTGGCCTTTCTAGGGAGTTTTTCCTAGCCACTGTGCTTCTACACCTGCATTGCTTGCTGTTTGGGGTTTTATGCTGGGTTTCTGTACAGCACTTTGAGATATCAGCTATCAGATATGTAAGAAGGGCTATATAAATACTTTTGATTTGATTTGATTTTATGTGTAATTTTGGTGAACTATTCAGATTGTACAGTCAGCTTTCCTGCCAGTTCTTGACTAGGGTGATACCATTTACCAGAATGCAGCAGCCACTACTCTTAAACCTTTGGATGCCGTCTACCATAGCACCCTTCGCGTTATTACAGGTGACCATTTTAATATTCATCACTGCATCTATCAGGGCACAAGGCGAGACCCAGATGCAGACACAGGAGGCAGATGGTTGGGGTCTTAGATATTTATTGATCCAAAAAGGAGTAGGCAAGAGAATGGTTGTGGACAGGCAAAAGGTCAAAACCAGTTCAGAGTCCAGGAGGTACAGAGTGGCAGGCAGGCTCGAGGTCAAGGCAGGCAGAATGGTCAGGCAGGTGGGTACAAAGTCCAGAAACAGACAAGGGTCAAAATCGGGAGGACTAGCAAAAAGAGAAACGAAAAGGCAGGAGCACGGGAAAAACACGCTGGTTGACTTGGACATACAAGACGAACTGGCACAGAGAGACAGGAAACACAGGGATAAAWACACTGGCACAGAGAGACTGGCAACACAGGGATAAATACACTGGCACAGAGAGACAGGAAACACAGGGATAAATACACTGGCACAGAGAGACAGGAAACACAGGGATAAGTACACTGGGGYAACAAGCGACACCTGGAGGGGGTGGAGACAATCACAAGGACAGGTGAAACAGACCAGGGTGTGACAGCATCCTGTATCAGAAGGTCGACTGGACCTCACTAAAGTCCCATAGATCACATCATTACTCCCTTATTTTTTTTACAAAGCTCTGCTCCACAAGCTTCCAACATACCCCACTTCCCTGTTGAAATYTAAAAATATGAGATACCAAACTCTTGAGGTCTCCCTTGTCTCCACAAAGTTTGGTAAATTGGCCTTTGGTTTTGATGCACCACAGTTATGGAATACCTTACAAAACAAATTACACCTGGATTCCCTGGTGCCGTTAGGGCAGTTTAAAACTCTTTTGTGAAATGAGTTTCCTGAAGTGTGCAATTCTTTCAGTTGACTATTATAAGTTGTAGAAAGAGGAGGAAGAGAAGCGCTACTAAAGTACACAATAGTATATTTTGGTAGATAGAAGGTGCTCTTTGGTAAAAGGGGTAAATTCGTCATCAAAAAGAAAGGAGGACCAAGGCACTCTTCATATAATTAATTAAAATGCCTTTATTAGTATGGCATGTTCAATAGAAATGTCATGTTCTGACCTTAGTTCCTTTGTTTTGTCTTTTGTTTTAGTTGGTCAGGGCGTGAGTTGGGTGGGTAATCTATGTTTTCTATTTCTGTGTTGGTTTTCTGTGTTTGGCCTGATATGGTTCTCAATCAGAGGCAGCTGTATGGCATGTTCAATAGAAATGTCACGTTCTGACCTTAGTTCCTTTGTTTTGTCTTTTGTTTTAGTTGGTCAGGGCGTGAGTTGGGTGGGTAATCTATGTTTTCTATTTCTGTGTTGGTTTTCTGTGTTTGGCCTGATATGGTTCTCAATCAGAGGCAGCTGTCAATCGTTGTCCCTGATTGGGAACCATATTTAGGTAGCCTGTTTTCTGTTGGGTTTTGTGGGTTGGGTTTTGTGGGTGGTTGTCTTCAGTCTTTGTGTGTCTGCACCAGATAGAACTGTTTCGGTTTTCACGTTTGTTGTTTTTGTATTTGTAGTGTTCAGTTTTGGATTTATTAAAATAAGATGAACACTAACCATGCTGCGCTTTGGTCCTCTCCTTCTTCCACCGAAGAAAACCGTTACAGAACCACCCACCACAAAAGGACCAAGCAGCGTGGTAACAGGCAGCAGCAGCAGCAGGAGCAGCGCTATAAGGAGGAATGGACATGGGAGGACATTCTGGACGGCAAGGGTTGCTACACATGGGAGGAGATCCTGGCTGGAAGGGATCGCCTCCCATGGGAACAGGTGGAGGCAGCCAGAAGAGCGGAGACAGCTGCTAAAGGGAACCGGCTATACGAGGGAACACGGCTGGCAAGGAAGCCCGAGAGGCAGCCCCAAAAATGTATTGGGGGGGGTACACGGGGAGTGGTGTTAAGCCAGGTAGGAGACCTGAGCCAACTCCCCGTGCTTACCGTGGAGKGCGTGAATACCGGCAGATGGAGCAGTCGGCGAAGTTGAGGTGTGAGTCTGAGAATGTTGAGGAGTTATTGGACAGATTGGAGGAGAGTGAATGGAGGGGAGATTATGAGACATTCGAGGAGTTGTTGATTAAKTTGGAGGAGAGTGAAGAGAGAGAGCTGTTGGMTTGGKATYGTATGCAAGGCAGTCGCCCTGAGGAGCGTGTTAGCTGTCTGATGCCACCTGTGTCGGTTCCTTGTACTCATCCTGAAACATGTGTTAAAGTTCCYGAGCAATTGATGCCGGCTATACACACCAGTTCTCCAGAGTACCTTCACAACCCGGTATGCCCTGTTCCTGCTCCCCGCACTCGCCCAGTGGTGCGTGTTCCCAGCCCGGTACCACCCGTTCCGGCGCCACGTACCAGGCCTCCAGTTCCAGCACCTCGCACTCYCCTTGAGGTGCGTGTTCCTAGCCCAGTACCACCAGTGCAAACACCACGCACCAGGCCTACTGTGCGTCTCCAGAGCCCTGTACGCCCTGTTCCTCCTCCTCGCACTCGCCCAGTGGTGCGTGT
>NC_036839.1:31919270-31931618 GCF_002910315.2 Salvelinus sp. IW2-2015
CTGAAAGGCCGAAACAGTTCTATCTGGTGCAGACACACAAAGACTGAAGCCAACCACCCACAAAACCCAACAGAAAACAGGCTACCTAATATGGTTCCAATCGGGACAACGATTGACAGCTTGCCTCTGTTGAGAACCATATCAGGCAAACACAGAAACCAACACAGAAATAAAAAACATAGATTACCCACCCAACTCACGCCTGACCAACTAAAACAAAGACAAAACAAGGAACTAAGGTCAGAACGTGACAGTACCCCCCCCCAAAGGTGCGGACTCCGGCCGAAACCTGAACCTATAGGGAGGGGTCTGGTGTGCACCTGTCGCGGTGGCGGCTCTGGCGCTGGACGTGGACCCACTCCACCATTGTCTTTGTCCGCTTTATTAGCGTCCTTTGAGCGGCGACCCTCGCCGCCGACCTTGGCTTGGGAACCCTAATAAGGCCCCACTGGTCTGAGGGAGCGCCTCTGGACTGAGAGGGCGCCTCTGACTGAGGAAACTCCTCCGGACTGAGGGGCAGCTCATGACTGAGGGGCAAGCTCATGACTGAGGGGTAGCTCATGACTGAGAGGTAGCTCATGATGAGGTAGCTCATGAGAGCTAGTAGAGTGACTATGACTGAGGTAGCTCTGACTGAGAGGGTAGCTCATGACTGAGGGGCAGCTCCGGACTGAGGGGGCAGTCCGGCTGAGGGCAGCTCCGACTGAGGCAGCTCGAAGGCAAACTCCGGACTGAGGACACTCAGGACTGAGGGGCAGCTCAGGATGAGGGTAGCTCAGGACTGAGGGGTAGCTCAGGACTGAAAGGCAACTCCGGACTGAGGGGCAGCTCAGGACTGAGGGGCAGCTAGGACTGGGGGAGCTCAGACTGAGGGTAGCTCAGACTGAGGGTAGCTCAGGACTGAAAGGCAACTCCGGACTGAAGGGCAGCTCCGGACTGAAGGGCAGCTCCAGACGGCAGGCGCTCTGGCAGCTCACGCTCCTGAACTGGGCGGCGGCCCTCCGCAGCTCTGACTGGCGGGCGGCTCTGGCGGCTCCTGACTGCGGGCGCTCTGGCGGCTCCGGACTGGCCGTTTCACGTTTGTTGTTTTTGTATTTGTAGTGTTCAGTTTTGGATTTATTAAAATAAGATGAACACTAACCACGCTGCGCTTTGGTCCTCTCCTTCTTCTACCAAAGAAAACCGTTACAAGAAACAACGTTTTTTTTTAAACCGACGCTTTTCYGCTGCATGGCCTTCGTCAGGGAGTACAAAAAAAAAWTCTAACTTGTTGTAATAAACTGATGTATTGTATTTATAGCTGTCTTTTAGGTTTTTTAAATCTTTTTGTTGTTGCTGTATTTATGTAATTATAAATGAGACACTGGTCTCAATTGGGTTCCCCTGAATAAATGAAAGTTAATAAATAAATAAATCCCTTTAAGTGTGTCCTTAGGAAGCGTGTGAACCACTGTGTATACTAAGAACATTTGAAGTTTGCTGAAGAAACTTGTGAAACGTATAACTATTCCAGTGTGTCAATCRCTGCTTCCTCTCCCCCCCATAGGAGCCAGATTATTATTATTAACACTGGACAATTATGACCAGCTAATTAATCTGAAGCTAAGCAATCAAAACGGATACACCTGTCTAATTACTCCACAGTTTCACTGTGCGTGTCTGTGTGTGTAGGTAGAGAAGATCTGAAACTTGAGTGTGTAAATCTCAGGGCTTGAATCTCCTACCTGATGAACTGACAGTTAATTACATTAAGCTGAGGTCATTAATTAGTGAACGGTTGAATGAGGCTGAAGTCCTGAGAGCCAGAGGCTCTGTTTAGCCTGCTGGTTGGCCCCAGGATTCAAAGTTGCACAACGTTTTTCATGAATTTAAAACTTCCTGTGGAGGGCACCTACAGTTTGTCTCTCAACAATTAAGTGAAAGGGTATCTTTGTTTTTAGAAAGGTGTTATGCTTGTTAGTACAGTAGTTACAGTAAGACCTCATCAGTATCTTTTGCTAGATCTTATCCTAAGCGTTGGAAAGCTTTCTGACTGTGAAAAGGTTCTCTCTCCTCCTGTCTCCAATGCCACATTCATTTAGTTTAATAAAGTAATAAGGCACAAGAGGCCCTCCGATATCACGATTATAATCACAGCTAACGTGTGTTGTCAGTTACGAAGCTACATGATGTCATCTCACATTCCACTAATAAACCTTCACTATGCTTCTAAATGAATCCCTAGACATCATCTATTGATGACACATCAGTTATTATCTGTAAAGGCTCTACACGATACACTACACTACCGTGGTAGAGATAAGGTCTCTTTCTATCAACCAGCCAACTCCACGGTAGTGTGATGTTTCTGCCCAGAACGTGCCTTTTTAAAGTCATCCCTGAAATAGCGTTGCGTTTGTTATTGGTAGTGGTAGTGTCTCACAGGGAAGGCATAAATAGCCCAGATAGTCCATCATCAGGGGTCCTAGGAGACCTAATGCTTCTTGGGAGCCTGCCTATTTAGGCATCCTCAGAGGAGCCTGCCTGGGGCAACTTGTGGAGTGGTGGATCTGTTGTAATCCTGATGATTGAAATAAACCTAGAATCATCTCCCTCTCCTCTCCTCTCCTCGGCTGTATCACCACTGGCACGGCCACGTGGCTCCGCCCACAAAACCGGAAGGCTCTCCAGAGGGTAGTGGTCTGGCACAACGCATCACTCGGGGGCAAACTACCTTGGCCCTCCAGGACCACCTACACCACCCGATGTCACAGGAAGGGCCATAAAGGATCATCAAGAACAACACCATCCCCGAGCCACTTGCCTGTTCACCCGCTATCATCCCAGAAGGCGAGGTCAGTACAGAGTTGCATCAAGCAGGGAACCGGAGAGGACTTGAAAACACAACTTCTATCTCCAAGCCATCAGGACTGTTAAACATCCATCTATAACTAACATTGAAGTGGCTGCTGCCAACATACTTGACTCAACTCCAGCTCCTTTTAATAATGGAAATTGATGGAACTTGATCAAAAATGTTCACTAAGCACTTTAACCAATTTGCCACTTAATATAATGTATATGTATGATACTGTAACTCTATATCATCTACTGCATCTTGCCATCTTTATGTAAAATGTATCACTAGCCACTTTAAACTATGCCACTTTTATGTTACATAACTACCATTACTCATCTCATAGGCTATATACTGTACTCGATACGATCTACTGCATTTGCCTATCCTTTGCGTTCTGTACCATCACTTATTTCATTATCTTTATGTAAATATTTTATCCCTTTTACACTTGGTGTATAAGTAGTAGTTGTGGAACTGTTAGGTATAGATTACTCGGTTGTTATTTTACTGGCATTGTCAGAACTAGAAGCACAAGCAATTTCGCTACACTCGCCTTAAACATCTGCTACACCATGTGTATGTGACAAATACAATTTGGATTGATTTGAATTTGGTTATCGAAAAATCATTAAAATGCAAATTGTCTCGAGGTATCGGGATAGTAGTGGTACAATTCGGTACATAGCACAGACACCATCCTTGCTTCTGATCGACAGAGACGTTAACTTACACTGAACAAATAGAAAACGCCAACATTGGTAAAGGAGTCTTGGGTCCCAAACATGTAAGTGTGGTTCACTTTAGGCTGAAAAAAGATCGCCAGAATATTTCCACATCTTACATAAGTATTCAGACCCTTTAACTCATACTTTGGTTGAAGCACCTTGGGCAGTATTCAGCCCTCGAGATCTTCTTGCGTATGACGCTACAAGCTTTGGGCACGCCTGTATTTGCAGAGTTTTCTCCCATTTCTTCTCTGCTGCGATCCTCTTAAGCTCTGTCGCGGGATGGGAGCGTCGCTTCCACAGGCTATTTTCAGGCTCTCCAGAGATGGTTTGAATTGGGGTGCAAGTCCAGGGCTCTGGCTGGGGCGCTCTCAAGGGAATCAGGACTTGTACGCTGAAGCCACCCTGCGTTGCTTGGCTGTGTGCTTAGGGTCTTGTCCTGTTGGAAGGGTGAATTCTTCGCTCCCGAGTCTTGAGGTCCTGAACATTCTGGAGCACGGTTTTTCGTCAAGGATCTCTCTGTGTTACTTTGGTCCGTTCATCTTTCCCTTGTCCTGAATAGGTCTCCAGTCCGCCCCCTGTGAAAAACATTCCCCACAGCATATGCTGCCACCACCATGCTTCACCGTAGGATGGTCCAGGTTTCCTCCAGACGCATACGCTTGGCATTCAGGCCCAACAGAGTCAATCTTTGTTTCCCACAGACAGAGAAATATTGTTCTCATGGTCTAGGAGTCCTTTTTAGGTTCCTTTTGGCAACTTCAGGGGCTGTCATGTGCTTTACTGAGGAGTGGGCTCCATCTGGCACTACCATAAAGGCCTGATGGTTGGAATGGCTTGGAGAGATGGGTTTCCTTTCTGGAAGGTTTCCCCATCTCCACAGAGGAACTCTGAGCTCTGTCAGAGTACCATCGTCGTTCATTGGCCACCTCTCTGACCAAGGCCTTTCCCCCAATTGCTCAGTTTGGCGGCGCAGCCAGGTCTAGGGATGAGTCTTTGTTGGTTCAAACTCTTCATTTAAAGAATGATGTTTGTTCTTGGGAACCTTCAACCGCTTGCAGAATTTTTTGGTACCCTTACCTCAGATCTGTGCCTCGTCTATGGACACAATTCCTTCGACTCATGGCTTAGGTTTTTTTGCTCTGACATGCATGTCAACTGTGGGGGACCTATATATAGAACAGGTTTCGTGGCTTTCCAGTCATGTCCAATCCAATTGAAATTTTACCACAGGTGGACTCCAACAAGTAGAAAAAATTCAATGGATGATCAATGGAAACAGGATCCACCGTGAGCTTCAGTTTTGAGGTTCTATAGCAAAAGGGTCTGGAATACTTTTGTAAAGTTAAGGTATATTTCTGTTTTTTGTTTTTCATTTTGCAAACCCTTCTAAAAACCTGTTGTCTCTTTGTTATTATTGGGGTTATTGTGTGTAAGAATTGATGAGGGGAATTTTTTTTTAATTCCATTTTTAGAAATAAGAACCATTTGCACCACACTGTATATAGATTTTTTCTATTGTGTTATGCTGACACTTGTTATCCCATGTGAACTCTGTGTTGTTTGTGTGCACTGCTTTGCTTTTATCTTGGGCCAGGTCACAGTTGTAAAATGAGAACTTGTTCTCAACCTGGTACCTGGAAAATAAGGTTTTGAAAGAAAATTTTAAGAAATTATTTAAATTGGCTGTAAGTAACAAAATGGTGGAAGAATCAAGGGGTTCTGAATACTTCACGATGCACTTGTGCATGTACAAAGTTGTGGACACCCCTTTCAAATTAGTGATTCGCTAATTTTCAGGCCACACCCATTGCTGGATAGGTGATTATAAATGAAGCACACCACCATGCATCTCCCATAGACAAACATTGGCAGTAGAATGGCCCTCCTGAAGGAGCTCATTGACTTTCCACGTGCACTCATAGGATTTCACCTTCCAACAAGTCAAGTTCTTAAATTTCTGCACTTTAGTTCTGTTATTGTGGTGGAAATGTTCTAAGGAGGCAACAACGGGCTCGGCGTAAAGTGGTAGGTCACACAATCACAGAACGGGATTGACCAAATGCTTGAAGCTCGTAACCACGTAAAAAAAAATCTGGTCCCTCGGTTGCACAACTCGGGTTTCCAAACTTGCCTCTTGGAAGCAACATCAGCACAAAACTTGTTAGTCTGGAGTGTATTGAATGTTCCAGATGGTCGAGGCAGCGCAACATAAGCTATGATTGAAGGTAGCCCCTTATTTTCCACTAAAGGGAAATCTTTGCTACAGCATACAATGACATCTAGACGATTCGGCTTTCGAACTTTGTGGCAACATTTTGTTGAAGGCCCATTTTCCGTTTCAACATGATCAATGCCGTGCCACCCAAAACGAGTCAATACAGAAATTGTTTGCAACCGGTGTGGAAAACTGACTGGCCTGCACAGAGCCCTGACTTCAACCCCATCAAACTCTTTGGGACGAATTGGAACACCGACTACGAGCCAGATAATAGCTCACACGATTAGTGCCCGTACCTCGTAATGCTCTGTGGCTGAATGGAAAGTCCCCACAAGCAATGTTTCAACATTATTAGTGGAAATGCCTTTCCAGAAGAGTTGGAGGACCAGTTATAGCAAAACAGTGTTTACAGTGCCTTCAGGGAGTATTTCACACGGCTTGACAACTTTCCACACCGGGATTGTGCAAACATTTGCCCATTATTCTTTTCAAATTATTCAAGTTCTTTCACTTGATTGATCATTGCTAGACAGGAACCATTTTTCAGGTCTTAACATAGAGTTTGAGATAGATTTAATCAAAACGTGTACATTCACTGTCTCTTTAACTCTCAGTGTAGATTCGGGCCTTGTGTTTTTAGGTTGTTGGTCCCGCTGAAAGGTGAATCATGTCTGTGTTCTTGGTAGAAAAGCAGACGACCTCTGTGGGATTTTGCCTGTGGCTTAGCTCTACTTTCTTATCCTTTGAAAATTCTCTGGCAGTCCATAACGATTTACAGCATACCCCATATTACCATAATTATGATTGCAGTGTGCTTGAAATATGAAGAGTGGTACTCCAGTAATGCTGCACAAACTCAAACAACCTTGTAATTCATGACCAAAGTAAATTGCTTGCCACATGTTTTCAGTATTACTGTTGTTTATCAGGTACTGTCGTGGGAATTTTGAATCAAATATCCTCTGCCGAACCGGAGCTTGTGAATTCAATAGGACTTTATTACAAAACAGTAACAAAGCCGGGGCCAAATTTCCATTGGAGAACTGGACTTCTTCCATTCTTAGTACTCGGCCTTCATCAGTCCTACCTACATACATCTGTCACTCACTTTATGAAATTCTTGTTGTCTTGCTTAGTTTCCCTTCTCTTATTGGTTCAAACATTGGGGCATAGATTCTATTGGTGCGCTGACAGTACACTCTACTGGTGGCTTATAACTGATTAGCTATGTTCCTGTTCCAAAGGTCTTTCACAAGTCAGGCTTGACTGTTTTTCTATGTATGATTAACCATGTGTTATGCCAGTAGCCTTCCACAGTTCAGAATGGCCGACAGTCCAACTCTTGTTGGTTACCCTTGCCTTCATCCACACAGATTCCTGGAAACAGGAGACAAGGGCTGTAAGACATGGGTTTAGATCTAGACACATTGCAAAGTGAGGGAAGTATACGGAGGTACGGGGGCAGAAAGTACCAACAGGGACCAAAAGAGCAAAGGGGCTATTGATTTTTGGAGCAGGGGGGAAAGGTGTGGCTTTCCGGGGTTTAGCCGCGGGGTATAGCGCGTACCAGCGCTCCGGTTAACCTCCTTTGCCCGGTCGTGCTGCAGAACGAACGTGGCCCGGGCCTTATTTGGAAACTCCTTCCCCGGAGGTCCTGGCATTACTCTGCGGACTGGTCGGAGAGGTCTGGGGAATCCATGCCCCCAGGGCAGGCAAGGAGCTGATTCAGCAATGAGTTGTGTAGGACGGGCTCCAGCCCACGATGCACCAGTAGCCCAGTCAATGGGAGTGCCCAGTCAATGGAGGGATTGTTGTCGCTGAGCCAAGAGAAATCCCAATTTACACGGGACCTGCGAGATCCCAGGCAGGAATGTATCGTCGTCTCTGTGGTTTCCCCGACACTCAGTAGGTGGACAGGTGGCTGGTGGGTGACCGGCCTATAGGAGTGCCCGTTCATGCTCTTACCACCATGGGATGGAGATGGCTGAGTGGGATGCCCAGCCGGACGCCAGGTGCCAGGCGTACATTGCTCAGCAACGGCTCCTGAGTTGATGAGTTATTGAGAGACCGGGATGTTTTCACCCACGTAGGGTGGCATGGAGAGGGGTGTGAGTAAGGGAGAAGTGGCCAAAAGACCAGACAGAAAACCACAGGTATAAATACACAGGGGATAAATGGGAAGTTGGCGGACACCTGGAGGGGGGTGGAGACAAGTACAAGGACACTGAAACAGATCAGGGTGTGACATTAATGCCTCTGTTTGCAAACAGATGGTATATTTTGAATTGCTTATTTCTTCCTTTCTTTTCACTTCTGTCATTTAGGTCTAGTCATTGTGATTAACTACTGTACAATTGTTGCATCCATCCTCCATTTTCTCCTTCACAAGCATTTAAAACTCTGTAACTTGTTTTTAAGTCACCATAGACTGCGAGTGATTTTTCCTGCAGCAGTTTTCCTGCCTAACGTGGAGGATGACCTGTATCTTGTAGTGGTGGGTGTATTGATACACCATTCCAAAGTGCAATTAATAACTTACATGCTCAAAGGAGTTAACATGTCTGCTTTTTTATTTTTACCAATCTACAAATTACAGTGGCTTGCGAAAGTTATTCACCTTGGCATTTTTCCTATTTTGTTGCTTTACCAACCTGGAATTAAAAATAGATTTTGGGGGGGTTTGTATCATTACGATTTTACAACATTATGTAAAACCAAACAGAAATACAGGACAAAACAACTGAAAAAACTTGAGCTGATGGGCATAACTATTTCATCCCCCCCCCCCCCCCCCCCCAAAAGTCAATATTTGTAGAGCCACCTATGCAGCAATTAACAGCTGCAGTCTCTTGGGTTAATGTCTTATAAGCTTGGCACATCTAGCCACTTGGAATTTTTTGCCATTTTTCAGGCCAAAACTGCTCCAGTCCTTGGGTAAAGCAAATTTTTAAGTCTAACACAGATTCTCAATTGTTGAGGTCTGGCTTTGGACTAGCCATTCCAAACATTTAAATGTTATCCCCTTAACCACTTCAAGTGTTTGCATTAGCAGTAGGCTTTAGGGTCATTGTCCTGGCTGGAAGGTGGAATAATACACAATACAACAAGATTCAAAATCTTGGAAGACTGAAACAGCTTCCCTCAAAGAATTTCCCTATATTTAGCACACCACCATTCTTTGCAATCTTGACCGTTTCCCGTCCCTGCCTATGAAATACATCCCGGACAGCATGGATGCTGCCACCAACTGTTCACTGTGGGGATGGTGTTCTCGGTGATTGAAGAGGGTGTTTGGTTTACGAAAGACATTAGCGTTTTCCTTGATGGCCAAAAATATCAATTTTAGTCTTCATTGAACCAGAGTACTTCTTCCATTATTGGTTTGGGAGTCTCCCACATGCCTTTTTGGCGAACACCAAATGTGTTTGCTTTTCTTTAAGTAATGCTTTTTTTGGCCACTCTTCCGTAAAGCCCACTCTGTGGGAAGTGTAC
Organism: Salvelinus sp. IW2-2015; assembly: GCF_002910315.2. Classification (NCBI taxonomy): domain Eukaryota; kingdom Metazoa; phylum Chordata; class Actinopteri; order Salmoniformes; family Salmonidae; genus Salvelinus; species Salvelinus sp. IW2-2015. The sequence continues at coordinate 31,928,548 of NC_036839.1, forward strand.
GGCTTAAAGTGGCCTATGGACATATCATCCCAATCTCTTGCAGGCTCCTCAGGGTTATCTTTCCGGTCCTTCTTTTGCCTCTCTTGATTAGACCTCCTTGCGTGGTACGTGAGTTTAGGTGAGGTGGCCCTCTCTTTGGCAGGTAAATTGTGGTCCATATTCTTTCCATTTTGATATGGTTTTAAGTGTGCTCCGGGGATGTTCAAAATTCAAAAGATATTTTTTATAACCAGACCCTGATTCTGTACTTGCTCTCAACTTGTCCCTTGCCGTTTGAGAGCTCCTTGTCTTCATGGTGCTGCTTTTGCTTTGGGTTGGTGCCCCTTGCTAATGGTGTTTGCGACCTCTGGGCCTTTCTTCAGAACAGTATATATATAACTGAGATGGTGTGACACTTAGATGCACACAGGTGGACTTTATTTACACCCAATTATGTGATTTTCTGAAGGTAATTGGTTGCACAGTTTCGTATTTAGGGGCTTCTTAAGCAAAGGGGGTGAAAACATATACAGGCCACCACTTTTCCGTTTTTTTTTTTTGAATTTTTGTTGAAACAAGTCAATTTTTTCTTTTCACTTCATCAATTTGGACTATTTTGTGTAGTCCATTACATGGAATCCAAGATTAAACTGTTAGTATAGGCAGGTTAAATGCACCAAATAGGAAAACTCCCAAGGGGGATGAGTTAGCTCTTTTTTGCAGGTACTCTAAGTGTCCTTTCTTTGCAAGGCATTAGAAAACCTTCCTGTCTTTGTGGTTTAATCTGTGGGTGAAAATGTATTGCTGGTTGGAGGGGACCTAAATTATAATTGTATGTGTTGGGTAGAGAGATGAGGTAGTCAATTCAAAAATTAATGTTAAACATATTATTGCACACAGAGTGGTCCATGACGTTTTATGTGATATATAAGCAAAATTTTTACTCCTGAGTCTATTTAGGCTTACCACAAAAAGGAGTTGAATTACTTATTGACTCAAAATATTTCAAATTTTGTAAAAATTTCAAAAACTAATTTCTCCATTTGACATTATGGGGTATTGTGTATAGGTCATTTACAAAATCTCAATTTAATATTTTTTTATTTCAGGGCTGTAAACAACAAAGTGTTACAGCCTGTGGGAAAAAAGTGGAAAAAGTTCAAGGGACAAAGTGACATGAATAAATGCATTGACATCAGACTAATACAATTATAATCTTGACAAAATTCAATTGTCTTTTATGTTTTCTCAAGTGCCTAAACTTTTTAAGTGGATTGTAAATTATGACTTTCATAACATTTAAGGGCAATCCGCAGTTGAAACAACAACAAACCAGACAGGCCTGCCACTGTCTTTGGTCAATCAGCTGAGGGATGGGCTGGTGAAATATACGGTGGTCTTCATTACTTCTTGAAAACACTGTATATTTCTACAATCATATTCACTTCATTCCCTTTACCGAATAATAACAGTATTTGTCTTTAAAATAACCAAAAATGATTGACCAAAATACAGCCCAGCTGTATCCTTTCAGTAGCTGACACATACAGTATTCTAAAAGTTGATTTTCTTCAAGTAATGTGACTCCTTCAAGTTTCCACATGGATACAGAGTACTTGCTTTTGTTCATGTAAGACTTTGTATAGATCCATATTTAAAAACATATTAATTACTTAATAAACTAATAACAACTCATATTCAAACAATACAAATAATATTAAAATAAAAATTAACAATAATAAATAACTAAATTAAAGCAAAAACAAGCTAAAAGAGGGAGCAGCTTTTGAACACTGAAGAAAACTGTGTATTTGTGTACTTGAATAGAACCTAGTTTTTTTTTCAGTTAGTTTAAAGCTCTAAAGTCCTTTCTTGAACACACACTTGGGCTATGCCCTCAGGTGTGCCTCACTTTGTGGACTGACGCCGACTCAAATGCTCTCAAAAAAATCAGCACTTTGAAGGGACCCATCGGACAAGAGGCCCTTGACATTGCTGCACAGCCGCCTCTCCAATGAGCAGTGTTGACGATGTCAAAGCCCACACTCCTCGAACGTGCTGGGCATCCCAGTTATTCCGGCGAGCAAATTGGGGTTTCCCAGGAGACCTTTTCAGGGGTAGGTGCACCCATCTCGACCAATATACGTCTCCCCGAAAACAGGCGTTACGTCTCTGGGCGCTCCACCAGGAAGGCACTGGGTACAGCTCCACCGCCATCTCGTCCCCATATAGACTCTCTAGTTTCCCTGCCAAGCCAGCCCCTCCCTGTCTCTTGCCCACAAAAGAACAATACAGGGTTATAATCTAGAATCAAAAGCCACACCCACACGAGACAATCCCTCCATATACCGGGATAGTTTCGACGCAGATAAACGGTGCAACAGAAAACATAACAGCAGACTCATACAACCACAGTACAACAACACCCACCCAAACAACTAAGAACACCAGAACTACACACATAAAAAAAAACGACCTCCTGACTATACCCATAACTTCTTTACTTGTCTAACCTAAGCGGAGAGCCATGCGCGCACACGAATGGGCGAGTCATATTCCAGCTTTTTGTGAACTTTTGTGAGTGAAATTTTACTGTTCATTTTTATTGTTTATTTCACTGTTTTTTAATCTGTTTCACTTGCTTTGGCAATGTTAAACATTATGTTTTCCCATGCCAATAAAGTCCCTTGAATTGAATTGAATTGAGAGAGAGGAGAGAGAAGAGAGAGAGAGAGAGAGAGAGAGAGAGAGAGGAGAGAGAGAGAGAAGAGAGAGAGAGGAGAGAAGAGAAGAGAGAGGAGAGAGAGAGAGAGAAGAGAGAGAGAGAGAGAGAGAAGAGAAGTGAGGGAGGAGGAGGGGAGGAGAGGAGAGAGAGAGAGGAGAGAAGAGAGAGAGAGAGGAGAGAGAGAGGAGAGAGAGAGAAGAGAGAGAGAGAGAGAGAGAGAGAGAAGAGAGGAGAAGAGAGAGAGAGGAGAGAGAAGAACTTGGAGGCACTCAGTAGTTCATAACAGATCAGCATTATAGAGAAACAGTTAAAAGTAATGTTCAACATTTTCAACATATGACATTAAAAAGAAACGTCAGAACATATC
>NC_036839.1:31931643-31948927 GCF_002910315.2 Salvelinus sp. IW2-2015
TCGGCCCTCTCAGGAATCCATTCTTCCCCTCTCTTAGCTCCTCTACACAAATCGTGTGCTCTCCTTCCTCTCCTCTCCTCTCCTCTCCTCTCCTCTGCTCATTTCCCTCTATTCCCTACTCTTTTCCTCCTCCCTGCTCTCCTATGCTGCTGCTGGGCAGAATCATCCCCTTCCCATCCACCACTCCTCAAGATGATGATCCCGTCCTCTTCTCTCTCCATCCTCTCACTCATCCCTCTCCTCTCTTTTCCGCAGAACTTATGGTCATTCAAGGTCAATTAGAACGTAGCTGCACCAATTTATCCAGGAGGGCTTTTCATATAACCTTACCGTTGTTTATTTTGTTGTTCCTCTCTCGCTAAGTGGCACCTGAGAGACTCACAAACCTCAGGTCTAGGACGATTCATATGTAGGCTCTAGGAAGAAGAGCCACTGGCGTTTCAAAACCCTTCCAATCCATCGCACTTCGATTAGCACCAACGCATTACCTGTAGAATACAAGGTATAGAAGAGCAAAGGTTTTTCTCCCAGGGTGAGAGGCCACTGGAGAGAGAGAAAAGAGGAGAGCTCTGTGAGATATTGTAAGGAGAACAGTCAAGTAGAGTTTGGGACAGAGAGTCAGCAACACATCCGGAAATGGCATATTCACACTTTGGCGTCTGCAGCCCAAGACAAGACCGAGAGAGGTGGCTAGGAGGGCTTGAGATCACGTGCCTTACTGCGATGTGCCCCCATGGACTGCCGCACTGCTGAGCAAAAGATACATGGGGGGAGCACATTCCTTTCAAAAGGGCCAAGCGTTACTTGCCATCACACACCAAACCCTGCTGCCCGGCATCCAGCGAAACTAGCAAGTCGCTATGGCTCCACTAAACAAAGCGTCCACACAGCGGTGTCAAATCACAGGTGTTTTGCTCGTGCAGTAATCATACATATATATAAGCGCTCTCTTTTTCTCATGGCATCTCAACACTCTTAACACAACAGACCACATCGAGAAGAGTGTCACCAAGCGATCAGAAAATAAAAGGGCTTAAAAGCTAAGAGAGTGAAGGAACAAACACCAAAACAACAGTTTGGCTAGGACGCTTTAGGTAAACAAGATGGCATGCCGCGCGACCTTTAAGGCCCTCAGTATTTGTGTCTTGTAGTTCGCGCACTTCAAGTTGCCTTTTTGTAGTTCAGTGATTCCTCTGGTAAGGATACAATCAAATAAGATAGTACACTAATTTTACCTAGGGTGCGATCATGACAGACCGGTAAAGCCATGGTATATATGGTTAGCTAAATTTACGTGGTCTTAGGAAAGAGTGCATTGTTGTTTGTGAGAGTATGCATTTCAGACCAGTTTGCATCGACTAATATGACACATGACATGTCTCAGTCTTTTGGAACTTTTGTGGTGAAAATATCGTAAACTCAAATTATTACCTGATTTCACATTCTGAAATTTAAATATGTGGTTATTGATATTTCAACTGTTGATTTTAATACTATTGTGGTACGTTGCATTGTCTCGCATGTAAACATTATGTTTTCCCATGCCAATTAAAAAGTCCCTTGAATTGAATGCAATTGAAGTTGGACGAATGAGAGAGAACACTGAAAAAAGGAAATAGACAAGGGATATATAGAGATAGCATAATGAATTTGAGAGAGATGAATGGTAGCAAAATATGTAAACATTACTAAAGTGGGCCAGTGATTTCAAGTCTTGTATTATAGGGCAGCAGAGACCTTAGGGGTGACTGAGAAGTGAGGAGGATTGGCTGATTAGACAGAAGTCTTGGAGTAGAGCCTTTGAAGAGATGTATGAAAACACAGCTTACGTGAGGTCTCTCTAGAGGAGTCCCAGCTTGTGATGCAGACTGTAGTGGGACTCGGCACTGTACTGGGAATTGGATAGCAAGGAGTGAACAGGCAGTGGGACGATCGGGTGAGGATATGTTGCGATGTACCTTGGAATAGATAGCAGTTATTATGGGAGCATGATCCGTCTACGAACTACGGGTCGTAGCGGTTAGGGTGTCGCATTGGAGGGCAGGTGGATGCGCCCGAGTGTACGTATCGGTTGGTTCAGACCGGACAGCGCGCACCCCTCTGGAGGAGAGGCCGACGACGCGAGAGATGCGAGTTGAGGTAGGCCCTGCAGTTGACCGGATTGGCCGCGCGCGAGGCGGTGGAAGAGAGAGAGAAGCAATTTTGATGCGATGCGTCGTAGAGTGTGTAGTTGAGGGTTGTAGAATGGTCATGCGCGCATCGCAAGAATTTTCTTCAGACCTCCTTGAGGTTGAAAGAAGGCGACTGTTGGTGACCGTTCTTCACCGAACACTGTGCTGTGAGTGGGACGTAGGAGCACAGTATGTCAGTATAGAGAAGAAACTTGGAGTGGGTCACTTTTCTCTTCATGATGGTAGTTCTCACTAGTGTGAACAAGAAACTTTTGAAGCATTCTCAGCATCCTACTATACGCATGCACATAGACAGTAAAAAGTATTCCTGTCAATGTTGTCATTACAAATTGGGTGGTTCCAACAGTCTTCCCTTGCTGTTCCTGAAGTCCACGATTTCAGCATCCTTTGGACATTTTTAAATAGATATATTAGACGAATATCGATGCTGAGAACCATATCTTGTATTATGAGACCTTTATTATTATATACTTAGCAAGTCGAGCCTTAAGAGAACAAATTCCATATACTCTCCACCTAATTCGCGACAGGGCCCCTCCTTACACCAAAACTGGCCATATTAGCCCCTCTCGTGTCAGGCTGCCCTCGGGTGCGACTTGGGGCGTTTGATTTAAACTGAGAAGATAAATAAAATTACAACGCAGCATATAAACCCTAATTACTATGAATTAACACACAAATCACAATGAGAGAGACATGTGTTACACGAATCCACTCGCTACATAAAGAGCATGACCTCGTGATATCATGAGGAAGTGAGGCATAGCAATGGTGTGCGTGGCCAACGCGCAGGCGAACACCATAGAGGACAGACTGAGACATGACTAGCAGGAGGCGACAACTAATCTGAGACAAACAAGTGCATGTAGCAACACACATGACGCACATGCACTCCCCTTGTGGGTGGCCCCCAGCAGCACAAAATCATGGTACAAAGCGTATGTTGTAGATTCTCAGGGGTCCCAGAGCTGTAAGATCTGCGACTATTATTAAGGTCCATAAGCCAGGTAATATCGCAGCAAAACCTCGGGAATACGGGATTGACACCTGCTCCAACGAGAAAGATATGCATAGGACCACACCCCACAGCCTGTCTTCAGTGTACAGAGCAGTGTGGCGCCGGGGGTTCAACTGCTTATGTAAGGCTCCCTGGAGTTGGAATGAAACTGTAGATTGAGATAAAATGAAGACCTGTGCGCGAGGTCTTGAGTGTTGTGTTGCAGCTTCGTCTCCAGTGGCGGGTAAGCTCTCATTGGTGTTGACTGGCTGAAGCGGTGTCAAAGGTGCAAACTAATCAAACGGGCGTTATCGCACGCAGGGACTTTGTGCGTTGCTTTGGGGACCTTTTAACAGACATATTGATGCATAACGGTGGCTAGATATCGCTGTGTTGTGATGTGCCAGAGAGATTAAGGGAATGAAGTGGGTGGCACGCAGTGTAAGATAATCATGCTGCAAGGATAGGCGAGAGAGAGTTGCAATGGCAAGAATCTGCCTTAAGAAGTCCTGGTATTTTATAGAAATATGCATCATACCAGTGGGTCTTGAGACGGGAGTGTGGTGTAGAAGGCAAATGGCATATTCGCAGATGTGTAAGCATCGAGGAGTAGTAAGAATGCTAGTTGAGTGGTGTAACCTGAATAAAGGAGGATCACTCTGGCTTGGAAAATCTGATGGATGATTCGTTGACTAGTTCTTTCCTCAAAACACTCTATGGATTGGACTAACGAATGCCGAATGGTAGTATACAAATGAGGAACATCTGGGCAGATAGCTCAATTTAGTTCATATTTACCCTTTGCTTTCTTTGGGTACGGGCCGCTCCAATGGCGGACATCTTGGGAAAGACACACTCTTTGAGCCTGGGCCAGCAGCTTACGGTCACTTAAGAATGAGACAGTTCATAGTCCGGGTAAGAGTGCTATCCAGATGTTGAGGATATTGTCCATTAATCACGCGAGGGCAAGGGCTCGCGTATCTGACTGGAGGTGCGCAGGTGCCGTCCTTTGGAAAGAGTTTGGGCCTAGCTTGGCGCGTCGAAGAAGAGGTATATGCTCGCGCGCATTCGCGATAGAGTTGTAAAACCATGAGCTCTAAGTATTATATATACCATCTTAGCCTTGCAGGCCTGTATGAAGAAAGGAGTAACTCTGCTCAGGATCCTTGGTGGGACGAATTCAGGGCCCTGCTGCACCTGCTGCGCTAGCTCCTCACTCCCAAGTACTTGTTTTGAAGGGTTGACGTACCGTCAAGCTCTAAACCATCATTGAGGTGGGCCAACCTGTGTTATCCTCCAACGTGGTGCCGTGGGATGTTAGTAAATACGCACATCGCTGTGGGTGAAGCAGGGGCATTTTTCTCTACCTAACCACATGACCTTTGTTTTGGAGGTGTTCAGAACAAGGGTTAAGTGTAGAGAAAGCTTGTTGGACACTAAGAACTTTTGTTGTAGAGCATTCTAACACAAAATCCGGGGAGGAGCAGATGAGTATAAGACTGTATCATCTGCATATAAATGGATGAGAGAGATTCCTACTGCCTGAGCTATGTGTTGATGTAAATTGAGAAGAGCGGGGGCCAAGGTTTGAGCCTTGGCAATACTCCCTTGGTGATAGGCAGTGGCTGAAGACAGCAGATTTTCTGACTTTATACACTGCACTTCTTTGAGAGAGGGAAGTTTAGCAAACCAGGCCAAAGACCCCTCACAAAGACACCAATACTCCTTAGCCGGCCCACGAGAATGGAATGGTCTACCGTATCAAAAGCTTTGGCCAAGTCAATTAAAATAGCAGCACAATATTGCTTAGAATCCAGGGCAATGGTACATCATTAGAGGACCTTTAAGGTTGCAGTGACACATTCCATAACCTGAGCGGTAACCAGATTGCATACACCGAGAGAATATTAGTACATCAAGAAAGCCTGTCAGTTATTCATTGACAATTTTTTTCAACACTTTTGATAACAGGGCAAAATAGAATAAGGCCTACTTAACAGTTATGGATCAACTTGATCTCCCCTTTAAATAAAGGACCGGACTGTGGCTGTCTTCAAGCCAATGGGACCTCCCCAGAGAGAGAGACAGGTTTAAAACGTGTTGGAGTTAGATAGGCTTGGAGATTGATAGAGGGCAGCAACCTTAAAGGAAAGAAAAGGGTCTCTAAATCACTCGACCCAGATGAGTTTTTTGGGGGTTCAAGTTTCAAGGAGCTCCTTTATGCACCTTGGACTCAGTGACTACCTGCAGGAGAAACTTTTGTAGTGGGCTAGGGGAAAAAGAGGGGACAAGCATCGGGAAAGTCGCATTAGAAGAGGGTGGGAGATGAGGAAAATGTTGGACGGGCAAGGAGGCATGAGGTCAAATAGGAATCTCTGACTTAATGAAGTGGTGATTAAAGAGTTCAAGCCATGTGCTTCTTTGTCGGAAACAAACCACCATCATCAACTTTGGGCAGCTGTGAGGAGGGTTTATTTTCCAGGTCTTTAACTGTTTTCCAGAACTTCTTTGGGGTTAGACCCACAGAGAGGAGAACTGCCCCTTAAAGTAGACTAACTTTGGCCTTCCCGGATAGCCTGAGTGCCACTTATTTCTTAATTGGCCTGAACGAGAGCCAGTCAGCCCTAAGTATGCGTGTGCCGAGCCTTTCATCCAAAATGCAATTCTTGAGGTGAGAAGTAACTCCGCAAGATCACGGTCGAACCAGGGGCTGAACCTGTTTTTAATTCTTATTTTCTTCCATGGGGGTGTGTTTGTTTTAACAATACCACTGAGAAATATTCAATAAAGAAGGTCCAAGCATCTTCGACATTCAAGCTGATTTTATACCATTTCTACAGAGGCCAGTTCATGAAGGAAGGCTTGCAAATTAAGTTTTTAAGTCTATGACCACAATCAGGGCCAGGTCGTTTCACTGAGCAGCCATTACGAACACAGGCTGTTAAACAGTGATCACAAGGTCTTTACAGAAAAACACCAGAGCTGTTACCTATCAGGATTATTTGTGAGAATACACATCGAGGAGAGTAGTAGCCTTTTCTGGGGTATTTGGAGGTCATACCTTGTGGGATTGTGATAATCTGAGAAAAGAATTTAGGGAGTCCCATTGCTTTAGGACTTTGTAAGGGTGTTAAGGCATTGTCCAGTTTAGGCCACCTATCAGGACAAATTCAGACTTGTGTAAAGTGGTAAGGGGCCAGGAGAGAACTTAGGGCAGGTAGGGTACAGGCCAGTGCTGATGGAGAAAAAATAGCACCCAGCAACATGTCCACAAAGAGCTATTTGAAAGTTTAATGCTTAAAACAACCAAGCAAAATCAAAACTGTTTGGGGACAGACTTGGAGACAACCGAGCACTGAATGTGATTAAGATTGGTGAAGATTGCCACTCCCCCACTTTGGAGAGATTCTGTCTTGCCGATAAAGGTTATAACCAGAAAGGTTAACATCAGTATTCAAAACACTCCTTTCTTAACCACATCTGAGTAATGACCAACACATCTGGATTGGAGCTGTGAACCCAACACTTTCAAATTGATCCATTTTAGGTAATAAGCTTCTAGTGTTAAACATGTTAGAAAAAACAGGCTTTTAGGAGAAGCAGAAATCAGCTGAAGCAGATATCAGAGCACCAAGTACCAATTGTGGCTAGCAACATGATGGCCAGGTGTACATGTACATTTCCAGATATCATCAACCAGTAATACAATCAAGGGCACCATCATAGTACAGGGAGAGCTCTGCAGTGCTGATTTATGACTTTTGAATGTGTATCAGATGTCAAAAGATCAATTGGTACAGCAATTTTATCAGGTAACATGAATACAAAAGCCGGTGAGAGGTTTAGAATAGGATGGAGGCCAAAAGCCTGATGTAACCAATAGAGAGTCAGAGTCTCGAGTGTGGGAACAAACATCTAGTCTGTCCCACGGTTGTGGTAAAGAAAGTTTGTCGCTAACAAAGTATGCAGGAGTCATGAGGCAAATGAGCAAAAAATAGCAAAATGCACAAGAAACAAATATAAAATATTAAAAAGACTTGGGCTAGCCATTGTAAGTTCAGAGTTCATTCGCCCCCAACAGTGTGTGTGTACTGGAGGCGGAGAAAGCTCTGGAGAGAGGGTTGAGTGTGGTGGATGACCTGTACCAGACAGAGGAGACAGGCCAGGGCAAACGGTGAACAGATCGCCAGGTGGAAGAGTCCAAGCCAGCAGTGCAGCAGGCAATGGGAGAGTAGGTATCACACCCACCTTGGGAGAAAGCTTTTTTATTCTGGAGGCAGATTTCTTGTAGGTAAAATGCCATGAATGAACAGCCAGGAGGCGGGCTTCAGAGGACGCTTCAAAAGACTCCGACACTTGTTGGGCCCGAAGGCCTTTTACTTCACACCTTAGTTTGGTGTAATTGGAATTTGTATCTGGTTCAGTTCCAGGTTGGATTGTGTGTCCTCCAGCTGTCTGCTGTTTGTTGCTAGAGCGACCTCTGTTATAGCTTTGATGATATATTAATAAGCCCTTTTTATTTAACCTTTATTTAACTAGGCAAGTCAGTTAAGAACAAATTCTTATTTACAATGACGACCTACCAAAAGGCAAAAGGCCTCCTGCGGGGACAGGGGCTGGGATTAAAATAAATAAATAAATACAATATAAATATAGAACAAAACACACATCACAATGAGAGAGACAACACAACACTACATAAAGAGAGACCTAAGACAACAACATAGCAAAGCAGCAACACATGACAACACAGCATGGTAGCAACACAACATGAACAACAACATGGTAGSAACACAACATGGTAGCAGCACAAAACATGGTACAAACATTATTGGGCACAGACAACAGCACAAAGGTCAAGAAGGTAGAGAAAACAATACATCACACAAAGCAGCCACAACTGTCAGTAAGAGTGTCCATGATTAAGTCTTTGAATYAAGAGATTGAGATAAAACTGTCCGGTTTGAGTGTTTGTTGCAGCTCGTTCCAGTTGCGAGCGGCAGCGAACTGAAAAGAGGAGCGACGCAGGGATGTGCGTGCTTTGGGGACCTTTAACAGAATGTGACTGGCAGAACAGGTGTTGTATGTGGAGGATGAGGGCTGCAGTAGATATCTCAAGTAGGGGGGAGTGAGGCCTAAGAGGGTTTTATAAATATGCATCAACCAGTGGGTCTTGAGACGGGGATACAGAGATMACCAGTTTACAGAGGAGTATAGAATGCAGTGATGTGTCCTATAAGGAGCATTGGTGGAAAATCTGATGGCCGAATGGTAAAGAACATCTAGCCGCTCGAGAYCACSCTRACCTGCCGATCTTTAAATGARGTCTCCGTWATCTAMCATGGGTAGGATGGTCATCTGAATCAGGGTTAGTTTGGCAGCTGGGGTGAAAGAGGAGCGATTACGATAGAGGAAACCAAGTCTAGATTTAACTTTAGCCTGCAGCTTTGAAATGTGCTGAGAGAAGGACAGTGCACCGTCTAGCCATACTCCCAAGTACTTGTATGAGGTGAKTACCTCAAGCTCTAAACCATCAGAGGTAGTAATCACACCTGTGGGAAGAGGGGCATTTTTCTTACCTAACCACATGACCTTTGTTTTGGAGGTGTTCAGAACAAGGTTAAGTGTAGAGAAAGCTTGTTGGACACTAAGAAAGCTTTGTTGTAGAGCATTTAACACAAAATCCGGGGAGGAGCAGATGAGTATAAGACTGTATCATCTGCATATAAATGGATGAGAGAGATTCCTACTGCCTGAGCTATGTTGTTGATGTAAATTGAGAAGAGCGAGGGGCCAAGGTTTGAGCCTTGGCATACTCCCTTGGTGATAGGCAGTGGCTGAGACAGCAGATTTTCTGACTTTATACACTGCACTCTTTGAGAGAGGAAGTTAGCAAACCAGGCCAAAGWCCCCTCAAAGACACCAATACTCCTTAGCCGGCCCACGAGAATGGAATGGTCTACCGTATCAAAAGCTTTGGCCAAGTCAATTAAAATAGCAGCACAATATTGCTTAGAATCCAGGGCAATGGTGACATCATTGAGGACCTTTAAGGTTGCAGTGACACATCCATAACCTGAGCGGTAACCAGATTGCATACCCGAGAGAATATTATAGACATCAAGAAAGCCTGTCAGTTGATRATTGACAATTTTTTCCAACACTTTTGATAAACAGGGCAAAATAGAAATAGGCCTATAACAGTTAGGATCAACTTGATCTCCCCCTTTAAATAAAGGACGGACTGTGGCTGTCTTCCAAGCAATGGGAACCTCCCCAGAGAGGAGAGACAGGTTAAAACGTTTGGAGYTAGGCTTGGWGATGATASGGGCAGCAACCTTAAAGAAGAAAGGGTCTAAARCATCTGACCCAMATGMTTTTWMGGGGTCAAGTTTKAGGAGCTCCTTTWGCACCTTGGACTCAGTGACTACCTGCAGGGAGAAACTTTGTAGTGGGGCAGGGGAAAAAGAGGGACAAGCATCGGGGAAAGTCGCATTAGAAGGGGTGGGAGATGAGGAAATGTTGGACGGGCAAGGAGGCATGAGTCAAATAGGAATCCTGACTTAATGAAGTGGTGATTAAAGAGTTCAGCCATGTGCTTCTTGTCGGAAACAACCACATCATCAACTTTGGGCAGCTGTGAGGAGGGTTTATTTTCCAGGTCTTTAACTGTTTTCCAGAACTTCTTGGGGTTAGACCCACAMAGAGAGAACTGCCCCTTAAAGTAACTAACTTTGGCCTTCCGGATAGCCTGAGTYCACTTATTTCTKATTGGCCTGAACGAGAGCCAGTCAGCCTAAGTATGCGTGTGCCGAGCCTTTCACCAAATGCAATTCTTGAGGTGGAGTAACTCCGCAAGATCACGGTCGAACCAGGGGCTGAACCTGTTTTTAATTCTTATTTTCTTCATGGGGGTGTGTTTGTTAACAATACCACTGAAAATATCAATAAAGAAGGTCCAAGCATCTTCGACATCAAGCTGATTTTATACCATTTTACAGAGGCCAGTTCATGAAGGAAGGCTTGCAAATTAAAGTTTTTAAAGTCTATGACAAATCAGGCCAGGTCGTTTCACTGAGCAGCCATTACGAACACAGGCTGTTAAACAGTGATCACAAGGTCTTTACAGAAAACACCAGACTGTTACCTATCAGGATTATTTGTGAGAATAACATCGAGGAGAGTAGCCTTTTCTGGGTATTTGGAGTCATACCTTGTGGGATTGGTGATAATCTGAGAAAGATTTAGGGAGTCCCATTGCTTTAGGACTTTGTAAGGGGGTTTAAGCATGTCCCAGTTTAGGCCACCTATCAGGACAAATTCAGACTTGTGTAAAGGGTAAGGGGCCAGGAGAGAACTTAGGGCAGGTAGGGTACAGGCCAGTGCTGATGGAGAAAAATAGCACCCAGCAACAGTCAACAAAGAGCTATTTGAAAGTTTAATGCTTAAAACCAGCAAATCAAACTGTTTGGGGACAGACTTGGAGACAACCGAGCACTGAATGTGATAAAGATTGGTGAAGATTGCCACTCCCCCACTTTTGGAAGATCTGTCTTGCCGATAAAGGTTATAACCAGAAAGGTTAACATCAGTATTCAAAACACTCTTTCTTAACCACATCTGAGTAKTGACCAACACATCTGGATTGGAGCTGTGAACCCACACTTTCAATTGATCCATTTTAGGTAATAAGCTTCTAGTGTTAACATGTAGAAAAAAACATGCTTTTAGGAGAGCAGAAATCAGTGAAGCAGATATCAGAGCACAAGTCACAATTGTGGCTAGCAACATGATGGGCCAGGGTGTACATGTACATTTCCAYATATCATCAACAGTAATACAATCAAGGCACCACATAGTACAGGGAGAGCTCTGCAGTGCTGATTTATGACTTTTGAATGTGTATCAGATGGCAACAAGATCATATTGTACAGCAATTTTATCAGGTAACATGAATACAAAGCCGGTGAGAGGTGGTTAGAATAGGATGGGAGGCCAAAAGCCTGTGTAACCAATAGAGAGTCAGAGTCTCGAGTGTGGGAACAAACATAGTCTGTCCCACGGTTGGGTAAAGAAAGTTTGTCGTCAACAAAGTATGCAGGAGTCATGAGGCAAATAGCAAAATAGCAAAATGCACAAGAACAAAATAAAATATAAAAAGACTTGGGGCTAGCCATTGTAAGTTCAGAGTCATTCGCCCCAACAGTGTGTGTGTACTGGAGGCGGGAGAAAGCTCTGGAGAGAGGGTTGAGTGTGGTGGAGGTACCTGTACCAGACAGGGAGACAGGCCAGGGCAAACGGTGAACAGATCGCCAGGTGGAATCCAAGCAGCAGTGCAGCAGGCAATGGGAGTAGGTATCACACCCACTTGGGAGAAGCTTTTATTTCTGGAGGCAGATTTCTTGTAGAAAATGCCAGTGAATGAACAGCAGGAGGGGGCTTCAGAGGACGCTTCAAAGACTCCTGACACTTGTTGGGCCCYAAGGCCTTTTACTTCACACCTTAGTGSTAATTGAATTTGTATCTGGTTCAGTTCCAGGTTGGATGGTGTCCTCAGGTCTGCTGTTTGTTGCTAGAGCYKCCTCTGTATAGCTTGGAAAAATAAAACCTTGGAAGCTGTAACCTCTATGGTTCATTTTGGTCAAAATTAAGTTGTAGGTTTGGAGTTTTGATCTGGAGCGAAGGCCAGGCTGTGGAGGGTAGCATCCTGCATATGTACCTGCCGAAAAATCCAAGTCTATCTAACTCCAAATCTATCCTTTTGTAAAAAACATGTTGAAAAATGTGAGAGCTCACATTAAGCTGTGTCTCTCTCTCTCTCTGAGGAGTGTGTGTCTTATATCCCCCTGATGGAAGGAAGTTGATGCCAAAAGCATTGAGCTGCTTTTATCACTCAGTGATAAGGAGTTGTAATGTCCATTGTTGATAGCAGTTTTAAGTCATAACATCATAAAAACGAGCAAAGAAAAAGTTAACGAGCAAAGAAGAAGAGAAGAGTAATAAAATAAAAATGTTTTGTGATAAAGAGGAAGGGATAAATCATAATGTTGTTTAATGGAAATAGGTTATTGTAAGTTTACACTTTTTGCAGAGTGTGGGAGAGGTGTGAATGAGTGAAGGGAGGAGCGATCCCCTTTACGTCTTTTAACCCTAGGAAAATAAACTGTTGTCTGTTCCAAATGTTCCTATTGTTGATCATTTTAGGTTTGCCTATTTCTGTTGATGGGAAAAGTTAACTAATCTTTGAATGTCTAGGTTGGCTAAATGTCTGCAACTCTTAACGAGGCTTATCAGGTCTCTGGTGAGTTCAGTTTGGAAGATGTGTAATTTCTCTAGCATCTCAGCCTCAGTCTTGCTCATAATCTTTGGGCCAAAATTTCAGGTCATAATTCTGAGCAAACTCAGGGACTTGTCTATCAATGAAACCATGAACTGACCTGACAGTGGTGCTTCTAAGAAGGTAGATTTTCTCGTCGTCTGATATTTGTGGCAAAAAATGCAGAGAATGAGTTTCTTCAGCTATGACATTCTCAATGTCTTTGACAAGCTTTCTGGCTTGGGTGCGTGTGTGAAGATTTTTCGTAAGTGTCATTTGGCCTCCTCCTATTGTCCCTGTCTGAGCTTTTGCTTTATAGGCCAGGTGGGGGAGGTTAGTATGCTCCTTTTTCTGAGCTGGGCCAAGAGTTTGGGGCTGGGAGAGTGACTGAACTGTGAAACAACCCCCCTGTTCTCTTATCTTTAAGTTTGCCTCTATCCTGGCGTTGGCCAGGTGGGGAAGTTATAAGGCACTGCCTTTTGTTCMGAAAGGGAAGGATCATTTGTAACTTGGTGGATAGAAGGATTTTGATCCACAGCCTTTGCCGGGCCCTGTTCTATCTCTTTCAACTGTTCTAGCTGTTAAGAGGCAAACATTTGAGCTTTCATTTAATCTATTTTTGAACGCAAGATACAATTGGATGTACTTAATTCATACATTTGTATTTGGCAGGTTTRAAGCATAGCTGTTAGGTCAGTTAAAATAGTGGAATCTAATTCCACAAGCATAGCTTATCAGTTGAACAAAAGCTGGTATTTCTGTACCATTTGGGACCACTGTAGCATGAGAGAAGATAACATATATTTGATGTTATCTGGGGCCACATAGTGGGATATATTGCTGGTAGTCTCAGTCAGACAAACAAAATGAGAGTGATCATGAAAAGGTAGAAAATAGAATGAAAGCCAAGAAAGAGACCTCATGTAAGGTTCTGTATTTATTTACTTTGTCAACCTTGTGTTCTGTTTTGTTGTGTTCCTGAACGTAGCCCTGTTTCTTTGTGTTCCTGAACGTAGCCCTGTCTTTCATTTTTGTTCATTGATTTCACCTGTGTTAGTTACTGACCTGGTCTCATCAGCTCCTTATTTAGTTCAGTTCATTCTGTTTGTGCCTTTGTGAGGTATTGCTCGTTTTGACTCTACTAAACCTTTTCTTAGCTCGTTTGTGAAAAGCAGTTATCCTTCAGTCCTAGTTTTAATCCACCTGCCTGTTTGCCTACCTGTGTATGACCATTGCCTGCCTGTGACCACGATTTCTGCCTTTTGCGAAGGTGAAATAAACACCTGCAGCACTCTGTGCATGAATCTACACCTTTTTCTCCCTGCGTATTCATTACACCTCAAACTATTTGAATATTTAAATATGTGATACTCTGTTGTCCTTTACAAAGTCTGTTGTCCTTGGCTCAGTTTAGGCCACATGGAGATGAACAAAAGAAAGATGGCGATGTGCCCTCCTTTGTCCTCAGTTGAGGAGTTTCCTGCTGGTTGTTTCATGCTTCTTTCCTCTGAGTTTGGATGGTCCCTTGTGGGCTAATCCTTTGGGTTGTGTCCCTGGTTAGTCTGTCTGCTGGCTCTTCTTTTGAGTTGCAGAGGATGAGTTGTAGAGGATGTGTTGCAGAGGATGAGTTGCAGAGGATGAGTTGCAGAGGATGAGTTGTAGAGGATGTGCTCCAAATTGACTCGTTTTTCAACCACTCCACAAATGTCTTGTTAACAAATGATAGTTTTGACAAGTTGGTAAGGACATCTACTTTGGGCATGACACAAGTAATTATTCTAACAATTGTTTACAGTCAGATTATTTCACTTAACTCACTGTATCACAATTCCAGTGGGTCAGAAGTTTACATACAGTAAGTTGACTGTGCCTTTAAACAGCTTGGAAAATTACAGAAAATGATGTCATGGCTTTAGAGTCTTCTGATAGCCTAATTGACGTCAATTGGAGGTGTACCTGTGGATGTATTTCAAGGCCTACCTTCAAACTCAGTGCCTCTTTGCTTGACATCATGGGAAATCAAAAGAAATAAGCCAAGACCTCAGAAAAAAATTGTAGACCTCCACAAGTCTGGTTCATCCTTGGGAGCAATTTCCAAATGCGCTAATGTGGTACGCACGTTCATATGTAGAAACAATAGTACGCAAGTTTAAACACCATGGGACCACGCAGCCGTCATACCGCTCAGAAGAGATGCGTTCTGTCTCCAGAGATGAATGTTCTTGTGTGCGACAGCAAAGAGGACTTGTGAAGATGCTGGAGGAAACAGGTACAAGTATTCTGATCCACAGTAAAACGAGTCCTAATATCGACATAACCTGAAAGGCCGCTCAGCAAGGAAGAACCCACTGCTCCAAAAAACGCCATAAAACACAGCATGGTGTGCAACTGCACATGGTGACTTAAGATTGTACTTTTTCGAGAAATGTCCTCTGGTCTGATGAAACCAAAAATAGAACTGTTGGCCATAATAACCATCGTTATGTTTGGAGGAAAAAGGGGGATGGCTTGCCAAGCGAACAGCCAACCTTCCACCGTGAAGCACGGGTGTTCAGCATCAGTGTTGTGGGTGCTTTGCGCAGGAGGACTGGTGCATTATTAACCAAAAAAAATGGTCATATGAGGGAGGAAAATTCAGTGGATATATTAAGCAACATCTCAGACATCAGTCAGAAGTTAAAAGCTTGTTCGCAAATGGGTCTTTCCAAATGGACATTAACCCCAAGTATACTTTCCAAAGTTGTGGCAAATATGGCCTTAATGGACAATGACAAAGTTATGTTCATTGGAGGGATTTGACCATCATGAAGCCCTGAGCCTCAATCACTATAGAAAATGATTTGGCAAGAACATTGAAAAGGCGTGATGTGAGCACAAGGAAGGCACTAACTGAACCAGTCCAGTAACACCCACTCTGTTAGGGGTGAATGGCCAAAATTCCCCAACCATATATGTGGGAAGCACTCTCGTGGAAGACTACCGAAAACGTCTTGTCAACCCAAGTTTAATCAATTTAAAAGGCTATGCTACCATAACTAATTTGAGTGTATGTCTAAAATTCTGACCCATCTGGGAAGTGTGATGAGAAGAAATAAATAGGCTGAAATAAATTTATTCCTCTTACTGTCATTCTGACATTTCACATTCTTAAAATAAAGTGGTGATCCTAACTGACCTAAGACAGGGAATTTTTACTTGGATTAAATGTCAGGAATTGTGAAAAACTCAGTTGAAATGTATTTGGCGTATATCAACTTCCGACTTCAACTGTAGGTGATCCTTTTGTCCAGGTGGGAAAAGGTAGTGTGGAGTGTAATTGAGATTGCGTCATCTGTGGATCTGTTGGGGCGGTATGCAAATTYGAGTGGGTCTAGGGTATCCGGGAGGATGGTGTTGATGTGAGCCATGACCAGCCTTTCAAAGCACTTCATMGCTACKGACGTGAGTGCTARGGGGCYGTAATCATTTAGGCAGGTTACCTTCGCTTCCTTAGGCACAGGGACTATGGTGGTCTGCTTYAAACATGTAGGTTTACAAACTCGGTCAGGGAGAGGTTGAAKATGTCAGTGAAGACACTTGCTAGTTGGTCTACTTTGCTTATTTGATGGTTCGTCTGAGGGAATAACGGGATTTCTTATAAGCGTCCGGATTAGTGTCCCGCTCCTTGAAAGCGGCAGCTCTAGCCTTTATCTCGATGTGGATGTTGCCTGTAATCCATGGCTTCTTGTTGGGATATGAACGTACGGTCACTGTGGGGATGACYTCGTCAATGCAATTACTGATGAAGCCGATGACTGAMGTGGTYTACTCCTCAATGCCATTTGATGAAWCCCGGAACATATTCCAGTCTGTGCTAGCAAAACAGTCCTGTAYTGTWGRYTCCMCGTCATCTGACCACTTCCGTATTGAGCGAGTCACTGGTACTTCCTGCTTTAGTTTTTGCTTGTAAGCAAGGCTTGTTGGCCCGTATATCAGGCTTGCCGCTACAAAAAAAATACTATTTTTTGCTCATATAATTTAAAAAACAAGTCACTAGCTCTTGGCAAGGCCATAAGCAAATAGGTAACCTGGGATATCATTATGTTTGGAGCTCCCTTCTTTGAATGTGTTGGATTACAAGTGCCTTTCCCAGCTGCTCCAGGAACACCCTCCTCTTGTTTGCGCTTATCAGACATTCAGGTAGGGTTGATCTAGTTCCGTATCACAAAGGCATTGTATGAGGACACATMAATGATGTTATGGAAGATGACCAGYGTCATCCTCCTGCAGCTGTAAGTTCCAATCACCTTGTCCAGGTTGTTCACGCCTCCTTTGTTGTGGTTGTAGTCCAGGATTATTTATTTTTCATGGCTGGTGTGATGAGCATGTAGAATGTTGAGGCAATGTCCTGGGCATGTCTGCATGTCTTGTGGGCCCTGGGGTCATCCTTATGACATTTTGTGCTGCCATCCTGCCCWGGTTGTCATATGGTGTCAAGGACAATGTT
This sequence comes from Salvelinus sp. IW2-2015, assembly GCF_002910315.2. Classification (NCBI taxonomy): domain Eukaryota; kingdom Metazoa; phylum Chordata; class Actinopteri; order Salmoniformes; family Salmonidae; genus Salvelinus; species Salvelinus sp. IW2-2015. The sequence goes on from NC_036839.1 coordinate 31,948,635, forward strand.
ATTTTGCTGTTCTTTGTCAAAAATGTCTCTTTCAGCTTGGGGAATTTCTTCTTCATCTGAAGATGATGCATCGTGCTCTGGGTTGTATTCTTCCCCATCTTCTTCTTCAGATACCTCCTCCTCTTCTAAATCATTGTTCTCTTGTTCCTCCTGGACATCTGAAAAAATCTGATCTATGACCTGTTGTGCACTGGAACCTGCACTCATGGCTTCAGCAAAGAGAGAACTGTGGGGACTGTCATCTGCAGCACCTTTATATGGTGTCAATCGCTGTGTCTTATGTTGTCTTTGTC
>NC_036839.1:31954393-31961038 GCF_002910315.2 Salvelinus sp. IW2-2015
TAGACTAGGGGGGAAGCGTCATCGTAGCATAGCACCTTAGATACCCATCTGAGCGGCAGCTCCCAATTAGTAAAAAGTGCTTTCAGAGAATGTTTATTTTGTCGGAAATTGTTTTGTATTAGGCTGTGAACTGAGTATGTGGTGGGTCGGTTAGAGGGGAGATAGCCTGCGACATAAGGAGCAGAGAACAGTTTATAGTTGTCATGGCGGTTCTATGCGAGGTAGCACACACATAACTCAATGTATCAGTGTGTGTGTGTGTGTGTGTGTGTGGTGTGTGTGGTGTGTGGTATAATTGTGTGTGTGTGTGTGTGTGTGTGGTGTGGCTGTGTGTGGTGTGTGGTGTGTGTGTAGTGTGGTGTGATGTGTGTGTGGTGTGCTGGTGTGCGTGTGTGTGTGTGCTGTGTGTGTGTGTGTTGTCTTGGGGCCTTTTGTCGGAGGTGTGTAAATTAATTTTATAAACTGAGCCGAAAGGGTTCAAGATCTCTTGTACCACGTGGTGGTGGTAAGCGGTACAGGTATTTGTTGACATAGTATATAATAAGACAAAGGGCATAGAAGATAAGAATATAAGAAGATAAACAAAGGCAGTGTTTCACTTTTTCTAATGTTGGGGTCATTCTAGGAGAAAGTCATCAAATTTCAATTTGAAAAAAATATCATTTAGCGAGTTTCTCGCTGCTTAAACAAGTGGGCGGTCATTTTTGACCCTTAAGACAACACAAGGTTAATGGACTTGATATTTATATTTACCACTTGGGTCCTGTTTTCAGTAAGAATGAAATCAGACCTTGTTGATGAGTATCTGATAAACAACCATTATTATAAGAGTGGTTTAAAACATTCTAATAACGGTCCTCTGAGTATATCAACAAAGTTTGGTATCCTGAACTGGTATGCCATCCAGCCCTGGGAGTTTCCCACACTTAAAGGCTTTAAAGCATCAAGAAGTTCCTCCTCTGAATTTAGCCTTCACATGAGTCTTTCGTACAGCTGTTAATTTTACATATTAATATAGGGAAAAAAATTCAAGATTATGTTGTGTGAATCATGGGTGACTCCTCTTTGTAAAAGGTTTCAGTAATTTCTTTTGTGTAGCATTTCTATGGGACTATAAAAGCCCAACTAATTACAACAAACTCAAAACAGGTGTAATCAATAAACACAAGGAGGGGGAGAAAAGAATCGCAGTGGCAGCAATAGGCCGGGGGTGACGACACGACCGCCGAGCGCCACCCCGAGACGGGAAGGGGGCCTGCTATCGTCGAGAGTCGACGTCCTCCATTTCTTTTTGTTTCCCTCATAAAATTCTATGCCTCTATGTTTTTATGTTCTATTCGTACTGTTAGTCCCTCCATTTCCTTTCTTAATAATGGATTTTTAAGAGTAGGCCCCTAAAAGGCACATTTAAAAGTGTCCCATATAATAAGGGATTCTTCTGTGACCTATAATGATGTGGAAAAAGGTCAGTATAACTCTTTCCGTCCTAGTTAAAAGCAATATGTCATCCAATAGGCTTTGATTACATTTCAATATACTAAACAACATGGAAATTCTGTAAGAGTAATGTATGTGCCAATTATTTGGAAGGTCCACATGAACTTCCAGCATTCTGTCCCCTATTCAACACTTTTTAAACTTTTTCTTTGCCAGCAATTAATGACATAAGAAAGTTGTCAAGACAACTAACTTGTGATTTGAGCCTCCACGATTGTTCTTGTATATCTCACTAGGTCGGGAATATTTAGCCTCCATATATCCACTAGTTCCTTATATCATGAGATAAGGGTAATAGGTGTTTACCTGCCATTGAGCGTATTATAATCTACCACTCAAATGGTAAATAGGAGTCCCCGTATTGCCTTGTGAGGCTATGATTAAATTATTTATTATATTTCAAAGATGATTGTGGATCATCGATTTTTTGGAACGAGTAATTAATAGACCAAATACTGATATTATGATCCATTAACATATTTAAATAATCGTATCTACCTCGTGCCTCTGTTTTGAACCAATTTGCAGTATTCTGATCAAAATATGATGTATTAATATCACACCCCATCAATCACAAAACCCTTTGAGTTTCTTCTCCCATAAGGAGTATCTGTACCTAGTTATAAAAAAATAGAAAAAAATACATCTAGATATAAGCTGAATGAGTTATCCTGTAAACAATAGATATTTTAGCCAAGTAAATCACTGATCGTCTTTTTGTATGTATCTGCTTAGCCATTACAATTAACAACTGGCTAGAGTATTTCACCATTATCATAATGAGAAGTTTCATTTATTTATCATAAGTTATTGTTTTAAATGGTTGTCAACGAACCGCTACAAGAGCCCGAACAAAAGGCAGACCAACGGAATTAAGGAAGACAAGATATATTTATAAATAAAATAAACTAGGTATAATATACAATGGTGTGTGTAATCAGTAATCAGTGTGTAATGGTGATTCTTTTATGCGTAATTGATGTCATAATGCAGCGGTGTGGAAACATTGACTACAACAAACAAAACAACCAAGAAAAGCGACCATGAAAACATAACCAAATCTATCAAGGGTCGCACTGGAAGAGAGTCTCCCATGAATGGGAAGTGCTTGCATTATCCTGGAGAGAGTGGGCCCAGTGGTTTCCCAGTGTAGCTGACGGACCCATCTCAGGCTCCGCCCACCAGCATCCTTAATTAGGGGAAACGAAAGAATCAAAGAGAGAATCATGGCAGACAGAGATTGAGAGGTCGTCACAAACTGTACCGATTAAAGAGCAGGACCGATCAGTGGTTAGTGTCGCGATACTAACCATGTATTCGCACTGTACTAGACGCGTCCAATTTACCCACGTATCTCCACGCTGATAAAAACCCTCCCCCTATCCCAAGTGATTTGATGGTGTCCAGCCAGTAATGGGATATCTTATGACGTATTGTTTTATTATATCTTTTTATGTCCGTTGTCGCTGCACTATTGTGGAGCTGTTGGGGAAGCATCAAATTATTTTTCACTGTTTGCATGAAATTACTAACTGCAACCTCTGTACAGGCTGACTATAAAATCTCTAATCTAATCTCTAAATAAAACATAATCATATCTTCTTAATTAAGCGAAGGAAAATATTAATTTTGCTGTCAATGATATTATTTATATAGTGCACATAGAAACCACAAAATTGCTCCAAACATCAGGAGCTATGGCCCAATAAGCCAGGCGAAAGTAGTAGGGCGAGCTGAGGACACTGGAAAGGCACATTAACGTAGTTGCTGAGTAGTCTTCAGTGTGTGAATCAGGGATGCATTGGACTGTGATTTTGTTGTATTACCCTGTATTGTAAAGTGTGTGTTGCCTATACGGTGCAGTTAGTGTTCGCATGTTGTGAACTATAGTTCTGGAGTGTGTGTGATGAACGGGTGTGTGATGTTGTGGGTGTGTTGATAGATATATAATATATCTTAGTGGGTGCAGGTGTGCCCAGTGCAGGCTGATCGTGCGTGTGCCATAGTTGCTGCCTGGGGGCCAGTGCTGTGCTTCCTCTCTGCTCACCCGCCGGTGAACAGCAGAACAGCACAGGGTGTCTTGCTCTTTACCCTCTTGACGTCTTCTCTCTCTCTCTCTCGCCAGCTTGTTCCTCACTCTCTTTCTCACTCCCACTCCGCCTCTCTCGTCTTCATAAGCCGCCCCTCCTCCCTCTTCCTCCTCTGTCGTCTCTTGCTCTCATCTTCTCTCTCTCTCTCTACGTCTCTCTCTCTCTCTCATCCTCTCCTCATCTCTCATAACACCCCTCGCCTCAATCCTCTCTCTCTCTCTCTCTCTACTTCTCTCTGCTGCATCTTACTCCTCTATCTCTCTCTGCACAGCACGACACTACTTCTTGCGGCTACTTACCTTTTCCGTCTCTTCTCTTCGGTTTCCACGATAATGTTTTGGTGCTGATGATAATGCTTGGTGAAGAATAGAAAACCTTTTGTGGTGTGTAAATTATTTTATAACTGCCGAAGACAATCTTTGTACCCTGGTGGTGTACAGCTTTTGTTGAAATATATAATAAACAAATGCATAAGAATTAAGATATAAGAAATAAACAAAGGCGATGTTTCACTTTTTCTAATGTTGGGGTCATTCTAGGAAAAGTCATCAAATTTCAATTTGAAAAAATATCATTTAGCGAGTTTTCTCTGCTGTTAAACATAGTGGCGGGTCATTTTTGACCCTTAAGACAACACAAAGGTTAAATGGACTTGATKTTTATATTTACCACTTGGGTCCTGTTTCAGTAAGAATGAAATCAGACCTTGTTGATGAGTATCTGATAAACAACCATTTTTATAAGAGTGGTTAAAACATTCTAATAACGGTCCTCTGAGTATATCAACAAAGGTTTGGTATCCCTGAACTGGTATGCCATCCAGCCCTGGAAGTTTCCCACACTTAAAGGCTTTAATTGCATCAAGAAGTTCCTCCTCTGTAATTTAGCCTTCACATGAGTCTTTCTGTACAGCTGTTAATTTTACATTATTTAATAATAGGGAAAAAAATATTCAAAGTATTGTTTGGTGAATCATGGGTGACTCCCTCATTTGTAAAAGGTTTCAGTAATTTCTTTTTGGTAGCATTTCTATGTTGACTAATAAAGCCCAACTAATTACAACAAACTCAAAACAGGTGTAATCAATAAACACATAAGGAGGGGGAGAAAAGAATCAGTGGCAGCTAATAGGCCGGTGACGACGACCGCCGAGCGCCACCCGAACGGGAAGGGGGGCCTCGGTTGGAGTCGTGACAGTCCTCCATTTCTTTTTGTTTTTCCTCTAACATATTCTATGCCTCTATGTTTTTATTGCTTTCTATCTGTACTGTTAGTCCCTCCATTTCCTTTCTTAATATGGATTCTTTGAATTGCATGGCCCCTAAAGGCACATTTAAAAGTGTCCCATATAATAAGGGGATCTTCTGTACCTATATTATGTTGGAAAAAGTKAGTTATAAACTCTTCCGTCCTAGTTAAAAGCAATGTGTCATCCAATAGGCTTTGATTACATTTCAATATACTAACCAACATGGAAATTCTGTAAGAGTAATGTATGTGCCAATTATTTGAAGGTCCAACATTGAACTGTCCAGCATTCTGTCCCCTATCAACACTTTTAAACTTTTTTTGCCAGCAATAATGACATAAGAAAGTTGTCAAGACAACTAACTTGATTGAGCCTCCACGATGTTCTGTATATCTCACTAGGTCGGGATATTTAAGCCTCCATATATCCACTAGTTCCTTTATATCCATGAGATAAGGGTAATAGTTTTACGCTCCATTGAGCGTATTNATAAGGGTAATAGTTTTACGCTCCATTGAGCGTATTATAATCTCCCACCAAAGTAATAGAGTCCTGTATTGCTTGTAGGCTTGATAAATTATTATATATATTTTCAAAGAGATGTGGATCATCATTTTTTGGAACGTATAGATTAATGAGCCAAATCTGTTTATGATCCATTAACATATTTAAAATAATCCATCTACCTCTGCCTCTGTTTGAACAATTTGCACATTCTGATCAAAATGATTGTTAATTAATATCATCACCCCTATCATCACCCCTTTTGAGTTTCTTTGCCCATGGGAGTATCTTTGCCTAGTTAAATAAAAAATAAAAATACATCTAATATAGCTGAATGAGTTTCCTGTAAACAATAGATATTTTAGCCAAGTAAATACTGATCGTCTTTTCTTATTATCTGCTAAGCCATTACAATTACAACTGGCTAGAGATATTTCACCATTTACCATAATGAGAAGTTTCAATTATATTTATCATAAGTTATGTTTTTAAATGTNAAATGTACCATTAAAAAGTACCATCATGGTTGAGTGTCCATAGCTATACCATGTTATTTGCACTGCTACTGAGTAAACCTCCAATTTTTATCCACTATTCCACCTGATAAAACCTCCCCCATCCCAAGTTGGATTGATGTCCCACAGTTATGTATATATTATGATCTATTTTTATTATATTTTGTTTTATTTCACGTTGTCCTGCATTGTTGGAGCTTGGAGCASAATCATTTCACTGTTTSCTGAAATTACAMCTGCAACCCTGTACAGGTGACTATTAAAATCTCTAATCTAATCTCTAATAAAAAATAATCATATCTTTCTATATTAGAGTAAATATTAATTTGTGTCAATGTATTATTATTGTTATTAGTGCACTAGAAACCACAAATTGCTCCAAACATCAGAGCTTATGGCCAATTACAGCCAGGCGAAAGTAGTGGGGCTGAGCTGAGGAACACTGGAAAGGCACATACTGTAGCTTCTGAGTGTGCTTCAGTGTGTATCAGTGTGCATTTGACCATGTATGTTTATACTGTATGTAAGTGTGTGTGCATACAGTGCAGTGTTTGTTTTGCATTGTTGTGACTATAGTGTCTGTGTGTTGTGATCGTTGTGTATGTGTGTGTGTGTGTGTGTGTGAGGAGGCTAGGTTGTGAGTGTGCCCAGTGCAGGGCTGATCGCGTGCCAAGTGCTCCTGGGGGGCCAGCTGTGGCTCCACTCTGCTCAGCCACCGTGAACTTTTTCCTTTAATATTCAATGCCATTGCAATTGTTTTGATGTAGTGTCTGTTGATTTATTCCTATGC
>NC_036839.1:31961200-31963783 GCF_002910315.2 Salvelinus sp. IW2-2015
AAACACAGAACAGACAAGTTGTCTTCTCTTTTACCTCTCTATTGCTTCTTTCTCTCTCTCTCCCTCGCTCTGTTCCCTCCACTCTTCTTATTCACTCACTCCCTCTCTCCATCTCATAACCCCCTACCTCCCTTCTCTCTCTCCTCTCTCTCTCTCTCTCTCTCTCTCTCTCTCTCTCTGCTCGTCTCTCTCTCTCCTCTCTCTCTCTCTCATACCACCCCTCCTCTCTCTCTCCCTCTCTCTCTCTCTTCTCTCTCTCTCTCTCTTCTCTCTCTCTCCACACACACACACGTTTCTTGCAGTACTTTTCCTCTTTCCTCTCTTTTCCAGATAATTTTGGTCTGGATAAATGCTTTGAAGAATAAGAACAAAGTTATTTTTTCCTTTAATATTCAATGCCATTGCAATTGTTTTGATGTAGTGTCTTTGATTTATTCCTATGTGATTGTAGTTGTTAGATGCAGAGATTGTAGTTGTAGATGCAGAGTCAGTGTATTGGTTCCTCTCCAAGAGCTTGGAGTTTGTTTTTACATTGGCAATTCCACGAAAACAGAGTGACAAACAGAGAGATTTTTCACTTAAAAATGTACAGTTGGGTCTGACATTATTGACGCCCTTGATAAAGATTAGCAAAAATTACTGTATAAAATAAATAATTCAAATATTGAGCTATATTGTATGCAAAAAAAGGGGGGAAATTATATTATTTTATACTTATATTATACTATACTWTTGCTCAGAGAAATAGATTTTCTTTAACAAGTAATACTTTTTTTCTACAAAAGGTAGGGGTAAAAATATTTGACACTCCAAAAGATTCTTATAAATACATTCTAGTATTGGTCCCACATTCCTCACACGCAATGAGGATATCAAGTTTGTGACTCTACAAACTTGRTGGATGCATTTGCAGTTTATTTTGGTTGTGTTTCAGATTATTTTGTGCCCAATAGCAATGAATAGTAAATAATGTATTGCGTCCTTTTGGAATAATGATGAGTGAGAAAGTTACAGAGGGTAAAAAATCCTACCCCCAAGACATGCTAACCTCTCACCATTACCAATAACAGAGGAGGTTAGCATGCCTTGGGGGTATGATATTTGACCCTTTGTAACTTTCTCACTCAACATTACTCATAATTCATTCAGGATTATCCTTAATCTTTGTAGCATCCACATTAATGTAGAATTGTTTAGAAACATATTATTTTCTTATTTATAATAAAAGTGACTCCAAAATGACACAATACATTATTTACCATTCATTTCTATGTGGCACAAAATAATCTGAAACACAGGCAAAATGAACTGAAAATTCATTCAACAAATTTGCTAAAATAGCTGTAACGGCTGTCTATCTCATCCTCCTCATCTGACGAGGAGAGGCGAGAAGGATCGGAGGACCAATACGCAGAGTGGTAAGTTTCCATGTTTTAATATAATCCACGAAAACAAGACACAATACAAAATAACAAGAGAACTAACCGAAACAGTCCCGTGTGGCAACAAACACTGACACGGAAGACAAACACCCACACACCAACAGTGAAAACAGGCAACCTAAATATGGCTCCCAATCAGAGACAATGCAAAACACCTGCCTCTGATTGAGAACCATATCAGGCTAAATGAACAAACCTAAACATAGAAARAAATAACATAGACTGCCCATCCCAACTCACGCCCTGACCATACTAAATAAAGGGAAAATAAGMGAAAATAAAGGTCAGAACGTGACAATAGCAAGTCTGTTTGTTTAGTTACCACGGCAACTACTATATCTATCTAGTAAACTTGCTAGCTACTTCAGTGGATGTTGAACACATTTCTAGCGGCAAATGAACACATTTCTGGRGGCAAATGTGTTAAATTATAGCCATGGTATAAAAGCGATAATCAACTCGGGGCTCCATGCGTTCTCTGGAAAATAATGCAACTCTGTGGCAGGTCAGTTCCACTCCTCTATCCCATTGTGGAACACACCTTACATGTAATTCATTATTTACACAGAACACATAGCCCCTCGTTGACTATCCCTTAGCTACATCATTTCCAAAATGTTTTGGAGCATACTATATAGCTCAGTATTTGAATTATTTATTTTATCTAGTCATTATTGCTCATCTTTATCAAGGATGTCAATCATTTAAGACCCCCACTGTATGTCAAACAAAAAACAACAATTGCAAAGTTAAACAAACCATACAACTCTATGCACAAGGAATACTTTTAACATTTTCCCAAAACACATTTACGTGAAGAACAGTGCAAATTAAAAAGTTGGTAACAGAATGACGGCACAAACAGCACAAACCGTCCTTCTGTTACCCAGTGGCGATTTTAGCATCTAAATCTTGGGGGGGGCAAAAAATTTAAAAGTGGGATGAATGCCAGCAAAGCCGCTAAACAATASATGAATTGCACTATAACGGTGACAAACGGTGCACACAAACTGTTTGGGCCTGCATAAAGCTGTTCCAACAGCAGTCCCAACATCTTACCACTGCTCTACCTGGCTATCAGCGGAGCCTTGTCGGTCAGTGAAACAGTTCATTCAGCTCATTTACTGCCTTTTAAAAAAAC
>NC_036839.1:31963808-31976244 GCF_002910315.2 Salvelinus sp. IW2-2015
ATTTGTGCGTGGCCCTGCGCAGGGTCTCGTGCGATAAACAACGAACTGTTAATAGGTTGGTAGCCTTGGAATCTTGTCCCCTCTGGCTCGGCGAAACTTTGAAACTTCAGTGAGTCAAGACGAACGGGGTAGAATGGGAATTAGGGAAATGACTCGAGCTCCGACTGGAGATTGGCAGGTGTATAGATTTCCGGACAATAATGCTGCTCTCTATGTAGGGACCTTAAGTGCTATCTCCAAGAAAAGTCAACTCGACTAAGGTTAGTTCATGTATGCCGTTGTCAGTAGAGTTTTAGTAACTCCATGGATGCTCACCTGCTCATAGGGTTGCTTTTACCCTTTTCTTAATTTCACGCTACTTGTTGTCTGAACGACTTGGTGGTGCATAAACCAAACATTCAGGGGTACCTGGTCGTGTTTTTAGAGAGAATAATGTAAATCATCTGTCGAGAATATTGGAATAGAAGAGTCATTATCATTGTGTGTTGGTCTGCGCTTATATAGCATAACTAGAGCAATCGTTTCGCTGCCGCCGGCAAATCGCGGCTCTCTGCTATACGCCCGGGTAAGTTAATTTTTATCACTCATCGCCTATTATAGTTGTTTCTTTTCTACGACGACTTTGGTGTAACTGGGACGAACGCAGGAAGAACTGTAAAGGGGACAGTTGAGACAACACGGCCTAATTGTACAAACTGTTATCTGATGTGGAGAGTGCAAAATTCTAAATCTGTTCACTTACAACTACTATGTATTTATAAAGACCTTTGTTAAATCATTAAAGACCATTTTCCAAAGGTGTTGGCTGATAAAGTGCTGATATTACAAACAACAGTTCGTAGCGGTCATTATTCTGACCTAGATTCCGATTACCGCAGTGTCTGCAATCGCAGACTTGTCTCCGATGAGCCAAATAGACTAGTAAGTCGGATGATAGCCACGCTTCGGTCCTGTCTTACGATGTGGTTGTTTGCCGTGGTTCTTTCTGGTTCCACGTGGTATTTATTGACTGTGAATTACTTCGTGTCCTGGGCGTCGGTGCGGGAAGTTTGTTCCAACCAATATTTCGGGGCCGGCAAAGGAAGCCGCGAACGAATTTTGACTGTGGCTGGCGCGGGAACTGTATTCCTCAGTGGTAGGGGGCGAGCAGCAGCAGAAGGTGGATGCCATTTAGTAAGTACGGTCGCATCTGCTGGTAGCCAGTTAGACACTCAGTCCTCAATATGTCAAAGCATCATAACATTCTTCTGATCTGAGAAGGAGCATCAGGGAACCCCAGCTCAGAGAGCCTATCCTCTTCCCCTGGCTGTAACTCAATATATCAGTGACAAATCTTATGACTCATAGATACGTATCGTGAATCCTTGTGACATATGAAATGATGAGGAGAGTGTAGGATCAATGTGTTACTTACGACAAAAATGTATGAACGATTAAATTATTATGGACGTGGGATGTCATTTCGGTCCTGGATTGGTCAAGAAGACTTTATTGATGTGTAATATAGTGGTGTATGAACGTCTAATAGTGTTTTTGACTCTAGTTTTTTTGACAGTAGCTCATCATACAAATCGGCGTCCATCCATATGTACTTTCTTATGCATCCAGCGTTAGGCTACAGGGATCTGGGAAGTCGAATTTTGTATCATGTTTACACACATCAATTGGGTAATATAGCGTTCATGAAAAAAACATAATTGAAGACATAAGACAGAGTGTCTTCTTTTTTGAAATCTGTTCGAACCCAGCAAAGCAAATTATTATTGTTCTACTGCGACAAGTGTATTGTTGATCTCCAATGATTTAATGGTCTCAGTTGTGCACCCAAGCATGTTATTGACTAACATCGACCTAAGTACTTTTCAATGTCTGTAGCGATTCGCATAAGATACTTCTACTTATAAATATCAGAGCAGGCAGATAGTGGGGACAGAATAGGCAAGTCTCGCCCTGAATGGCACGCAGCTTGCGGATACTGGCATTCACGGTAAACACTGCCTATGTCGCTCAATCAGAACATTATCTTTAAACCTGAACTGACAAAGGAATGTTTCCGGCAGTTGCGGAGGCTGCATTCAGTGGTAAACGATGCCATAGGTCGGTCAATCAAAAATGTGTAACATGAGGCAGGATTGTCTCAGCTACTTGATTGAATAATCTATACACTCTAAGTGTGCCCTAGCTTTGAGGTAACAGAAGTATGATGTCGTAATGTATAACAAAGTAATACAGGTGCATTGACACAAAACCTCTTTCCTTGTCGACCTCTAGTGAACGAAGGACTCTGCGCTTCTTGTTCTCATCGTGCACTGACATTAACAAAGAGTTAATATTGTATTAGGGTAAACCAGAGACAGGGCTGTGGGTCTACTATTATTCAGAACTGGCAGTAACAAGGGATGCAAGTCTATTCGCAGAACAATCAGCAAATAGCAACTTGTTGAAAGACTGTAGTGGGATGGGAAGGATAGCGCCTATGCAAAAAGGGTGCTCAATAGTACTATGCCTCAGCCATCGCTTAAACGAGTCTATTACTGGATTCATACTAGCTCCTGAAGGGGCGCTGCAGTTACTTAATGTGGAAGCTGAACATGCGAACTGCTCCAAAACCTAGCTCGCATAAAAAATGAACAGACTTCCATAGAGACGGTTTGCAACTGCACACTGGGGACAAGATCGGTGATTTTCAAGTGCTTTGGTTGGGAGATGCTGCCTCTTTGTTGTTCTGATTGAAAACATAAAATAGCAACTGGGTTTTTTTTGAGACTTAAGACTGCTTAACATTGGGTATTGCACCTATGCAATATATGTTGGTGTAGGAGACATAAAGGGAGGATGCCGGCATTTGCATAGGGAGACCGATATGAAAGATCCCAACCGTGAACGAGTCAACAACAGGGGATGGGCAGAATCTATTCATTTGGTTGTGCATGGGTTGCTTGTTGGCTAGGCGAAACAAGGATGGTAAACTTGAGTGCTCTTGTAAAAAGGAAAGATGGTCGATTATGATAGGCAGTGAAAGTGTATTACAATGAATAGTAGAGAGATAAATAAAACTCTCGCAAGCGCCAAAAGATCTAGTCAGGAGAGATAGTGTGGAAGTCTAAAATTTGGTCACAGGTCTTAAATGTGTCTTCGCAAATTGTTCGGCAATATGAACCCCAATGCATACTTCCCAAAGGTTTGTGGCAAAGCATGGTCTTCATACAGACAACAAATTAGACGTGGTCAAGTATTTGGATTCAGTAAACTTCTTGTCACTGTTCTCGCAGGCCCTTCATCTCTCGCTCTATTTCCACAAGAGAAGCTTCGATGACTCTAAGTCTCTAGAAATGTGTGTGCTTGCCGCCAGAACTGACAAAGACCATGTGCGTCCGAAAGCAGAAGGTCCTCTGCGAAACCTGACTCAGTTACATCCTGCTCTGTCAAGGAGGAAGAAATGGGACGCCTTGTGCTCTCACAATCATAACTTATATTTTGTGGCGAACAACTCTTATGTCTACTTTTTGTGTAATAAGGCTACCCAAAAACGTTTTTGAACCAAAGTTATAACAATTTAATGGTACTGTAATGCTTAATAATTTGCTTTTTTTTATCTTTGACCCCCACTTTTTTACGTGGATCAAGTTTTGTGATATTTAGAATAAATGTAATCTTAATACGCTTAGAATTCTACTTCATATTTCATTTGAAAACTATGCAACTTTTGACCTTGGTCTAGGGCTTGTAACAATGCACATTTCTAGGCTAGATATAGGGTCTACTACTGTGTATTCGGGAAAGACGATTACAAGACTGGAATATAAGACAAAATAAACAATTTTATTTTATTTATTTATATTATGCCAAACATGTTGTGACGGTTTATATTCGTTTTGGACCTTACGGTAATTGGTTTGGAACCACTACAAACCTTTTTCTCTTGAAGACAAAAAAGGCTGAAAATGGTAGCCGAAAGTCTACGCCCACTATAACGTCGGTGATTGGTTCTAACAGCAGGGATGTCTTCAAAAGTCTTTGTTGTATTGCAAATGAAGAGAAACTTGTTATATCATGCACAATTTTTTAATTAGAATAACTAGCACCAAACTTTCGTTTTAGATTGTAATTGCAAAGACTAAAGATCTCCTCTGCAAAACGAGAAAAAACAAGAAAAAACAATACAAAGAAAAGAAAACAAAAAGATAAAAAATAGAAAAAAAAATAAGTTACTCAAAAAAAAAATACAAAAATCAAAAACATTAAACTGAAATAATAAAAAAAAAAAAAGATACATCGAATTAGAAAGAACAAACACAAATCATGCTTCATTGACAACATGGCCAATGTTGAATGTTTATCATTTTAAACTTGGAAAATATCGCCTTAATCCGAGATTTTGGCACACACAGACACTGTCACTGATTCCTTCCAAAKCACTCATTGTTGAATTTGTGATGTCCAACTTGTTGTGTAATGTTTATGTCCAATGGCCGATGAGGACCGATACGTTTTATTTATAATTTCTCTTCATTATTTATRTTCATATGACAAGGATTAAAACGGATTTGCCAGTAGATTGTCGACTTGATTCGTGATGATGACTGCTAGCTATCTGTGGCCAATGACCTTGAGCCTTCTTGGATGGGCACTTCTAATGTAACTCTATGGCAGCACCCAATGGGCTAGAATTTTCGAGGTCTACCCTTAGACTTGGGGGTGATGTAATGTCCCCATGAGTGACAGAACACTGAGCCAATCACGGCGCAACACTCCGTATTTTCTTCCGGCTTGCCCTAACACCACAGAAAGCACTGAGCTAGGCTGAAACACCTGCATTTTGGAGCTGCCTTACTCAAGAAAACAAAAAAGAAASCATYTTTGTATGCGGCTTTATTAACTCAATTATATTTGTATTACATTGTTTGCAAACTGATATGTAACACGTATTAATGCCAAAATGACATGCAAAACATGTCACATTTTTTAAATAAAAAATACAGGAGTTAGACCACTGAGCCACTTGGGTGGCCACATGGTTGCCACTGCTGTTACCAAACTTTGAATCTGCACTGTTCTTCAAGTAAATGTGTTTTTGTCAAATTTGCAGTGTCCCATGGAATTGGCCATATCCAGAGTTCACCATCACTCCTATCTGTCTATGGGCAGATAATGACTTACTGCTGTCCCATTCCAATGAGTTGAGCTGGAAACAACCAGCCACCTTGATGGATCACACACACAAACATACGTACGAACACAAGCAGGAACACATGTATGCAAGCACGCACGCACACACGCACATATACATACACACACGCACGTATACATACACACACGCTCAACTCGAGTCTTAATACTTACTGTTCATTAACATTTTGTTCTAATTACTAGGCTCATTAAAGCATTGAATTAGCAGTAGATTTCTCTGCTTCCTTACTACTTTTCATCATTAACCAAATGAAGCGTCTCAGGTTCTAGGTGATTACTATTTAGATGTAAGCAGTGAAATGTCACTTCACAGACAATAAAAGAAGACTGGAAGCATTTTATCTCAGCTTTGTCCCTGCGAAAGAGTGTGTTTAGTGTTTASTGTTTAGTGTTGCGTGAGGTCAAAGGTCAAAACAGCACACAGAAGTTCAACAGCATTTACATCCAGAAAAGGTCTGTTTGTTTTCTTCTGGTTTAGAGGTAGCGCAGGCACGCATGTAAACCCATACACAGACAGAGCATGTTCATTCTCTGGAGTTCAAGATCAAACAGCTCTTTTATTGGTTGATCCCTCGTGTCGCAACCTTGAATAGGTAATGTGGGATTGATTGATTGGCTGAATCTTCAGAGGAGGTAAACATAGGGAATTAGCCCTAGACTGACAGTGCTGACACACACACACACACACACACACACACACACACACACACACACACACACACACACACACACACACACACACACACACACACACACACACACACACACACAACACACACACACACACACACACACCACACAACACACACACACACACACACACACACACACACAAGTACACACACACACACCTGTGTACATCATTCAGGCCTGACTGAACTGATTTGGAAAATGTTTTATAAAGAATTAGCCAAATAAAACACTTTCTAACAGTAACAAGTGCATACTGTATGATAACCATGTCCACATTTAAACTCAGTAAAAGTGACAGGCCTGACACAGCCATAGTGAGGCAGATTAGCCAATGCTATGGCTCATTACATGGCATAATAGCTCTTACTTTGGCATAATTGCTACAACATGAGATCTTTAGGAATGAAATTGACCAGCAGTGGTCGTCCACAGATGTTGCTAAAAGAGTATTCCACCCCTCTGATCTACCAGTCTGCTGATGTAGTAGTTACCAAGCACACATAGAGGATACTGTTGTGACGTGACTATCATTAATGTGATGACTGCTATTTATCGAATAATTACCTACGATATTTAATTATTATACGATTAAAGGAATCATGTAACAATTAACTCATTAGGAATTTGGGGCACCACGTGAAAAGTTTGATTAACTTCTCTGTGCTACGGATCCCTTTTACGGGATCACTTTCCTAAACAACCGCTAGAATTGCAGGGCGCCAAATGCATAAATATTACTAAAAATATTTATAATCATGCAATCACAAGTGAAATATACCAAAACACAGCTTAGCTTGTTGTTAATCCACCTATCGTGTCAGATTTTGAAAATATACTTTACAGCGAAAGAAATCCAAGATTTTGTGAGTGTAGCAATCAATGCTACAACAGCTAGCCTTATATTAGCTTGGTTAGCTTGGTCACGAAAGTCAGAAAAGCAATAAAATTAATCGCTTACCTTTGATAATCTTCGGATGTTTCCACTCACGAGACTCCCAGTTACACAACAAATGTTATTTTTGTTCGATAAATATTACTTTTATCACAAAAAAACGCTATTCTATTTGGGTTGCGCATTATGTTGAGAAAACTACAGCCTTGTTCCGTTCGACAAATTCCAAAAAGTATCCGTAATGGTCGTAGAAACATGTCAAATGTTTTTTATAATCAATCCTCAGGTTGTTTTTAACAAACATAATTGATAATTTTTCAACCGGACCATAACCTATTCTTTAAGAGACAAAAGGAAAATGGGGAGCCCCTCTCTCGCGTGCAGGAACTATCCAGAGGACACCTGACCTTTTTTGAAACATCTCGCTCATTTTTCAAAATAAAAGCCTGAAACTATGTCTAAAGCCTGGTCACAGCCTGAGGAAGCCATTGGAAAAGGAATCTGGTTGATACCCCTTTAAATGGAGGATAGACGGTCCAGGAAACACAGAATGAAAAAAAAAATACTCACAGACAATATTTGGACAGTTTTGGAAACTTTGGAGTGTTTTCTATCCTAATCTGTAAATTATATGCATATTCTACGATCTGGGCCAGAGAAAATGTCCGTTTACGTTGGGAACGTTTAAAAAAAAAATATATATATATATATATGACCCCTAGCGTCAAGAGGTTTTAATGAGTTACCATCTCCCGAATTATCTCAAGAATATATAGATATCATACCAGTCACTAATTAATCATTTCCTCATATCAGTCTCATTATGAATGTCGTATACTCCATAAATCTGCACAAACCTGGGTCTCACTGATCATTCCATACCACACAAATCGATTTGATTATTTATTTACTAACAAGCTAAATGATAACATAAGATACACACACACACACAGAATAGGTTATTGATTAGAAACTTAATACGATGACAACAAGTCCCTAGCGGACTTGTTACACAATATGGAGAGTTAAAGAGAGAGAGAAATAAGCAACACTTGGATACATTTGGGAACTACACTCGCAGTAAGCCTAATACCTTGCCCCGAACTGCCGCTCTTATGGGTAAGAAGTAATGCATGTATTTATGTGTTGAAGGTCTTCGTCGGGTATCTCTGTTGGGCCCAGGCCTTCGTGGGCCGGGTTGCACTTGGTGAGGAGGGTTCGATTGGGCCTTCTTATTTCGGATTACCTTCTCCTTCGTTCTGTGGTGTAAGTCTTTGATTGTCCACAAGATGTCACACTGTCCTTCTTAGTTGTRTGTTTTCTTGCACTCGTTCTGGAAGAGTGGTCTCATGGGGACTGCTAATCAGCCYTGTCGATGATTCCAGAGTGGTAATGAAAGCAGTGTAGGACATGATGATTTGAAGAGAATAACCGGATGGTCCTAATTAAATCCACCTTCTTAGAAATGTCATGCTGACACACTCTCTGGGTTCCCTGGGGCGTGGCTAGTTACGAGGCAAGGTATTACAATTTACAATGATCTCGTTAGAGAACTAAAATCACAATCTTATCGTCACAAAAACATTCTCTTTATCCTGAATATTTTCCACACAACATAAAGTATGTAAACATGATYTACACAGTATGACAACTCTTCAAGTTACAATGTTTTCGTTATGACATCTTCATGCAACTTTTAATGACATCACAAAATAGACATTCATTTTCCATATTCCATCTTTCATCATTCCCAACATTTGGATGTTGAAATATATTGTCCCATTGTCCATTGTTTGATGTTGTAGTTTTTGGGCGGCAAACTCTTCATAAGGCACACAACATTCCAATCATCCAAACTAGATCACAAAAGGAACCGTCTGCTGCCTATGGTTTATGATCGATGTGAGGTGTCATCAAACCCCCACATCCAACCCCCCACCCCCCACCCCCACCCCTCCTGCGGGAGAGAGCTCGGTAGAGCTGATCCACTGTAACCTGATATTTTGGATCCTCACAGGAGAGTCATGACAATACTACTCTTGGAATTACTTTATATGTCGTAGATGACGATCAGCTACTGTTTCTAACATAATATTACAAGAATTATCGTCATTTGTACCCTACACTTTGATGTATTTCTATCAAATTACTGATACTCAAATCAAATACAGGTATAATAACACTTAAAAGAGAGGAGGGAGAGGGTGAGAGACAGGGTTACAGGGGTTGAGTCTAATATTTGGAAACAGCAGAAGACAGAGCTAATGTTGAGAATCACCCTCCAATAGACCTGTTACTATTACAGACCACTTGTCCAACATCACCACACACACACACACACACACACACACACACACACACACACACACACACACACACACACACACACACACACACACACACACCACACACACACACCACACACACACACACACACACACACACACACACACACACACACAATCGCACAGTTGTCCTCCTCTCTCCATTTCACGGCGGTTCTTTCCTCTATTTGCTTGACAAGACAATGTATAATAGCCTTGGAATAGCCCGGTCCGGGTCGGTAAGTGAGAGTAATCAAGCTGTCGTGTACCACTGCCGCTAAGGTTAGATCCTCTCTCCTTAATTATCACCAAGGAAACCAATGTTCCGCTTTAATTGTTCTGATGAATGAAATATTACAGAGAGGAGTCTGGCTGCAGCCGAGCGGAATAACAGCTTTTAGTCATAAAACACAGAGGAGGAGAGGAGAGGGGGAGTGAAGGTGACTCAGGAGAGATGGAGGGAGAGAGAGAGGGGAAGGGCGAAGGATGTGAGAGACAGAAGAAGGAAATCGGGGAGATAGGGAGGGAGTGAAATGAGGAAAAGAGAAAAAGAAGAAGGGAGCAAAGAGAAATGGGTACAGAGACATTGAGGAAGTGAGAAAACATTTGAGGAAAAGAGGGAGAGTTCTGAGAAACAGGAAGCTAGATGGCGAGGAAGGAGAGTGAGAGAGAGGGTGGGGATGACCAGTGCAGGTAATAGTTTAAACCCCCTAAGGTTGATTTCTGCACCTAATTTTTTTGCATTGGATGTGTCTCAATCCACCGCATCTGCCTATGTCGCACTTCCGCAGCTGCGGTGAAAGGTGACAGAGCAAAAGCAATGTTTGTCAGACCATGAGACATTTCAAAAATCGGTCTTCTCACAAAATCATCTGTATGACTCCGCTATGGAAAGATGAAACTTATACAAACTATACATTTGTATAAATGTTTTGCCTAATACTGTTAAAAGCAGAGGTGTCAACATACACTATATATACAAAAGCATGTGGACGCCTCTTCAAATTAGTGCATTCTGCTATTTCAGCCACGTCCGTTGCTGACAGATGTATAAAATCAAGCACACAACCATGCAATCTACATAGACAAACATTGGCAGTAGAATAGCCTAACTGAAGCGCTCAGTGACTTTCAAAGTGGCACCGTCATAGGAGGCCACCTTTCCAAGTTCTGCCCTGCTAGATCTGCCCCGGCCAACTGTAAGTGTTGTTATTGTGAAGTGGAAATGTATAAGAGCAACAACGGCTCAGCCGCAAAGTGGTAGGCCACACAAGCTCACAGAATGGGACTGCCGAATGCTGAAGCACAAAACTCATTACTGAGGTCCAAACTGCCTCTGGAAGCAACGTCACCACAATAACTGTTCATCGGGAGCTTCATGAAATGGCTGAGCAACTGCACACAAACCTAAGATTACCATGCGCAATGCCAAGCGTCGACTGGAGTGGTGTAAAGCTCACTGCCATTGGACTCTGGAGCAGTGGAAATGCGTTCTCTGGAGTGATGAATCACGCTTCACCATCTGGCAGTCCGACAGAAAAATCTGYTTTTGGCAGTGAGCTGTTTTTCATGGTTCGGGCTAGGCCCCTTAGRTCTAGTGAACTCCAGCATACAATGACATTCTAGACTATTCTGTGCATCCAACTTTGTGACAACAGTTTGGGGAAGGCCCTTTCCTGCTTCAGCATGACAATGCCCCCGTGCACAAAGCGAGGTCCATACAGAAATGGTTTGTCGAAATTGGTGTGGAAGTACTTGACTGGCCTGCACAGAGCCCTGWCCTCAACCCCATCGAACACCTTTGGGATGAATTGGAGTGATGGGTGCGAGCCAGGCCTAATCGCCCAACATCAGTGCCCGACCTCACTAATGCTCTTGTGGCTGAATGGAAGCAAGTCCACGTAGCAATGTTCCAACATCAAAGCCTTCCCAGAAGAGTGGAGGCTGTTATGGAAGCAAAGGTGGAACCAACTCCATATTATTGCCCATGATTTTGGAATGAGATTTTCGACGAGCAGGTGTCCACATACTTTTGGTCATGTAGTATATGTCCGTGGGCCGGATCTGTCCAATTCAAATATATACACTATATATATTTTTACTCAAACCACCTGCGGGCTGCATTGAATCAGTCAAAACATTTATACAAATCAGAAATCCAAAATGTATAAAATAACCTTCCAGAGCTCTTGAACAACTCCTATCCAGTCTTACCATGCTCTGGAGCATGATGTCAACTTCCTGGTGGAGATATCCATCATTATACTTTGTAAACCTGTTAGTTGACTTAGTCTTTTGTTGGAGCAGCTCAGTGTCCTCAATAATGGTGTGTTTCTGAAATCTCTCAGGTTCAACATCATTATTGAAATCAGTTCCTCACCCCTGGTGCCCCCCTCCCTCRCCCTTCTCCCCTCACCCATACACACCCCTGGTGGCTCACAGGTGCAGGAACAGCAGGGTGGAGAGAGAGAACAGAGTGAAACACTCTAGTGACAGGCTGGGAGCAACAAACATAACCACACATACTCCGCAAGAGGTGTTTAATGGCTACTGGATATGCATAGACCTGCTGAACAAACAGACGTGAACACACACACTCAAGGTGCTGGCATATTTTACCAACAAAGCCGGTCCCAAGGAATTACACACAGGATGCAGCCATTAGGGGAGACTGGTTCAAGACTTTCTCCTCCCTGCTATGCCTGTTAGTGTGTGTGTGAGTGTGTGTGTGTCAAAGACAGGCAGAGGTGATGAATAGCAGGAGAACAGAAGGCCTGTTTATATTCACCTGTTTGTTGGGCTCTTGGTGGGAGACTGAAGATCACTGACTGATGTTCTAACAGAGAGGACGTCCTGGGTAAATAAGTGGTGGGGGGTATGGAGGTCATCAACCTCTACAAAAGGTTTACATTTACTGTAGTGGAATAGATTATTTGACTTTGATATCCACACTGAGTACATTACAAATATAGTAGAAACATACTAATTACAAACATCATGATCCAAGATGGCGTAGCAATGTAGGCGTGTTTTGTCCGTCCCCCCGTGTACTTTTGTATTTTTCGTATTTTTTGTATATATWWAAAAAAAAAATCTATCTCTTTTCGATTTTTAATTCGATTATACCTTCCGGTAACCTGCCTCACCCAACGTGATACGTAATCGCTATTATTTTTAACRTTGGAACACATCCAAGAACCTCCAGTAGCTAACCAGCTAATCAGCTACAAGCTATTTAGTCACTTTTACCTTCTGCACAGACACCAGCCCTGTTCTTAGCCTGGATATTACTCGCCAATCTACCAGCATCGGACTGTCTCTCCACAACAACGCCGGA
>NC_036839.1:31981689-31987479 GCF_002910315.2 Salvelinus sp. IW2-2015
TTGCCATCCGTATTTGTTACTAAAGCCAACCTATACCACCCACCCACTGCGACCTGTATGCTCTTAGTCGGCTGGCCCTCGCTGCATGCTCGTCGTCGATCCACTTGGCTCCAGGGTCAGTCTACCAAGGCTATGCTAGGTAAAAGCGCGCCTTATCTCAGTTTCACTGGTTCACGATGCAACACCTCACCCGTAGTACGCCGCCTTCCAGCAGTGTATCTCAACTGATCATCCCTAAAGCCAAATACCTCAGTTGCCGTCCTGTCCTTTACAGTTCTCTGCGTGCCCGCGCTGACGAAGATTTGCAAAAATCTCTGAAGTTGGAGACTTTTATCTCCCTCAGACAACTTTAGACAATCTGCTATCTGAGCAGCTAACGATCGTTGCAGCTGTACATAGTCATCGGCTATATACCCACCCAATTACCTACCTCATCCCCATACTGTTTTCATTTTATTTACTTTTTCGCTATTTCGCCACACCCAGGTATCTCTATTTTGCACATGATCATCGATGATTTATCCACCCCCCGTGTTAATCTGCCTAAATTTTAATTATTCCGGCCTCCTCATGGCCTACTTTATTGCCTACCTCCGTCATGCCTTTTTGCACACATTTATATAGATTCTCTTTTTTTCTACCATTTATTGACTCTGTTTATTGTTTACTCCCATGTGTAACTCTGTGTTGTCTGTTCACACTGCTATGCCTTTATCTTGGGCCAGGTCGCAGTTGCAAAAGAGAACTTGTTCTCAACTAGCCTACCTGGTTTACATTTAAAGGTGAAATAAAAAAAAATTAAATTACGGCTCATTATTGAATTTTAGATCTGAGTCACTTGCTGGTGTGTGTGTGCGTGTGTGTGCGTGTGGTCTGTGTGAGCGTTGTCCTGTTTTGTCTGTGTGTGTGTATGTCATTTATGTTACCGGCTTAGTACATTCTAAAATAAATCAGATGTAAATAGTTCTGTAAAAACATTCTTTATACTGCATTAATTCATCCCAAACTTAGACATAAATAAATACAGACTCTCTTCACACCACACACACACACACACACACACACACACACCACCACACACACCACACACACACACACACACACACACACACACACACACACACACACAACACACACCACACACACAACACACACACACACACACACACACACACACTATACCACACACACAACACAATCTGCCAATGAGCTGGGATTATCAGAAAAAAAGAGAACTAAACTACCTTCTCTACCACCACCCACAAGCTCTAATTGTCTAAAGGGTGGATAAGAGTTATAAGTGTAGCCTTACACCACGTCTATAGTGAACTTATCATAACAAGACTTTGCGTACTGTCCTATGAGGGAAAAAGTTAAAAGCTGAAGGTGATGAGCGATATCTATGCTTGGTTGATTAAACATCACTGCCTAAATGGCATATTCACGCTATTGAGCAAACATAGCTGGGCCGCGCAGGCTCAGCTTCAAGAGAGGGAGAGGAGCTGGTGGGAGGAGCAGAGACTATGGGAGGAGAGGAGACCTTACCGTGACATGAATGTATAATGGTCCTGATCAAGAGAACAGCAGATTTTTGTTCCAAAATTAAACATTTTCAAGCAATTTATTTTGTCCTTGGGCTCCATCTGGGCTAGTGACTTCCTGTGTTCAGACTAATGTGAGGTCAGAAGTGGAGAAGCAAGGGAGCATGCGAGCCCAAGATCACAACCTCAAGGAACCATACCACATGTACTCAACAACTAAAACCATTATGCAACTTATAGAACACTTACATATGAGTGGAGGTGTTTAATGAACTATACAATCGAGTGCAGAATACCTTTGCCTGAGATCTGACCACTTGTCTTAGTTACTAGAGCTAATTGTGGGCTGCACTGAGTGCAAACAGAAAAGGTTGTGATGTGCCCCCCAAAAAGACTTCACAACCTTCTTAGAGGCCAGCAGTGCATCAGAGAAGTCCTTTCTCTTTCTGCTGTCCAGCTCTATTGTGAGGCTTCCTATCAGCCTGCCGTTATCTCCTGCCCCCCCCCCCCCCCCCCCCCCCACCCCCCACCACACACCCTAACCCATACGCCCCCCCTCACATTGATCCCTGGTTCTGGGGTCTGGTCTACTGGGTCTTATCAGTTTGTCCTCCCAGGGACTCCTCCATCACCCTAAGGCCTCCACAGTCCCTGGCCTCTATCTCTCCTCTCCTCTCTTCTGACCATTTGGTCAGCCATTCATGTTTGAAGTTAGCACCCTATAGAGATTTGATTTACTTCACCAGTTCTTTCTGAGATTTCACTAGCCGCTATAATACTCCAAAAATTGTTTTGGAAAAGATCAGCCAAGCATTATTTTATTGAAAAGCAGGTCAAAAGACAGATTCCAGTCTTTATTTAACGAATGTTGCAGAGCATATGTCTGTGTGTGTATGCTGTAACACATTGACTTGCCTGCCTGGTCCTTGGTATTCACAGAACACTCAAGTTACTCTCCAGATTACAAATGAGACCACCCAGCAGACTGCCTTTTACAGCAAGCAATTACTCTAAAACATTCCACTACATGCATACTAAAATTACAAATAACACAATGCATATTAACTATGCTGAATGTATGCCCTCTGTATCTCTTTAGACTTATCTTGATACAAACACAGCAAGGGCTTTTACTAAGGTCACATTCCCATGTTGATGCAGCAAACAGAATATTAACAGTCAAAAAGGCTATAGGTTGAACATTTATCTAATCTGTCCTACATGTTAAAATCTATGGCGATGCAACTTTTTAGGTACCACATTTAGATGAGGATTCGATGAGGTTTGCTAAACAAAAAGGCAACAAAAATAGTATAAATAAATAAAATATCTATTTGAATAAATATTACTAAAGGAATTAATGACATAATAATTTGGGTCTTTCTGCTATGTGGTTTTCTTTTTTACTTTTTGTCATTAGACTAGTGCTTCTCTTTCTGGGCTCGGCTAGAACAATTACGGACTGATTATTAGAAAGCAAAGAGCATGAGACTCTAACAAATATGGAAAATGTATTATAATTATCTATAACATGACACTAATGCACTGAGCATCAAGTCTTGATAGGGATACAAAAGAGTACTTATTTTTAGATCATGTGTTCTTAAGCGAAACTAGACTGTACACTGTAACAGAAAACTGTAATTTATATGGTAATTTTAGGTATTATAAACAGTAGAAAACTTGGAAACCTTTAACTGCAGCATACTGTAAATTATTGTGCATTGTGGGAAAATGTATGTATTCGAATGGTACTGTAATTCCACCTCATAAAATACAATGCCGTACCATATCTTTGGAGCACCAAAAATGTTTGACCACTAATGGGTGCATGGTATTGCTGTTTTTGTCTTATTAACATATTTTGAGTCATGCCTTGTAAGAGGCTGTATTTGTTGCACCTGTGAGTGAGAATACTGTACCAATTTAACTCTTATGTGGTTATAGTGCCCCGTCAATTTAAAATGTATAGGGCACAGATTAGAATGACAGTAAGTCTTAAACCTTAAATGGTTGAGAATTTTAACATGTCCTTTTGTCTGTTTTGCCCTGTAGTTGSTGCCAGTTAAACAGCCTTTGTTAAAACCTTAGAGTCGATGTCCACGCCCCCGCGGAAATGTAATTATCATAATAAAAATTTCCCAACAAAAATCTGTCAATTTAAGCTAGAGATATCTTTCTTTTTTTTGTTGATTGGATGCATCTCAATCCACCTCATCTTCTGACGRCGCATCTTCCGTGAGAGGTGACAGAGCAAGAGGAATGTTTGTCAGACCATGAGAAGTCCCAAAAAGTCTTCTCACAAAATCGGCTATAGAATCCGAACGGTTTGGCCTACAAACTATTATAACCCCTCTATGGAAAGATTAGACTCTCTCGAACATGATGGTCTTCTCCAGTTCTCTACGACAAGCATCTTGGGACTCGTCTGAGGTCAGTACAGCCAATCTGTCAACTTCTGTCTGTAGCGTCAGAACAGTTTGAGCCGGCTACACACTAATATGACCCCTCTGTGGAAAGGTGAGTCTCTCATGAACACGTACATGTCGGTTGTTTTGCCTGCAGGCCTCAAAAGACTCGTCTGAAGGTCCCCCACTACCAGTTGAAAAATTYAATGGAAATATATATAMAGACTGTTTAGTGCCAAAAATAAGGGTTAAATACATGTACAAAAAAAAGTTTCCTGATCTCTCAGCTATTGGACAGAACACTTCAGAACGAACTTCCTTTATTGAAACTATCTGTTGTTCCATGTAATGAATCTGTTATTACATTTTTCGGCAAATAAAATTGTTTCAATAAAATTTTTCATATTTTGGGGGAATACTTCAAGAGGTCGTTAAATTCAAAATCAAATAGCAAAATGATACTTGATAGGAACTTCTTAAAACAATTATAGAAGTGCAATTGATATAAAACACCAAATATTTATTAATATGCTGTAATGTGTAAACACTTTATCAAACAGCCAACCTGCTTGCACCAATCGCTTGTAATTGCAGTAAAATACTGTGAAATACAAACCCCTCACCTCAATTAATTTCATTCATTCATTCATTKGTTTTGTTTACCGTACCATTTACTTTTTTTACAGTATAATACAGTCAATTTTACAGTATTGTGTGTCATCACACAGTAATTGCTTTGGTACCGTATTTATATTAAAGTAGTTGTACTGTAACATGAAATACAGACTTTTACTTACCACCGAGCTGTCTGTAAGATGTGAGATGTGTGCGTACTGGTAGCGAAGTCAGGTGCAGGAGAGCAGAGAGTTGTGAACAGGCGCACACTTTATTGAGGCAGGAGAAACCAACAGACGGACGGAACTGCGTCAAAACCTCCAGCCATTAGGCAAAAGTGCAAAACGCGCAAAACAGTCACAATAATTTATGTTTAACAATAAACATCTTTGTGAACAACACGGTATAAGCAAACCAGTCTGGCGCGTCAACAATTAACACGTAACACAAACATTTTCACACAAAGACATGAGGGGGAACAGAGGAATAAATACATGCAGTGTGATTGGGGAATGAAAACCAGGTGTYRAGGGAACAAGACAAAACAAATGGATCAATGAAAAATGGAGCGGCGATGGCTTGAAAGCCGGTGACGTCGACCGCCGAACGKCGCTCGAACAAGGAGAGGAGCCGACTTCGGCGGAAGTCGTGACACTGTCAAATTCATGGCAACCCCTTTACAGCGTAATGCTCTATTCTTATTAATATGAATGCTAAATAAACCCCATAGAGTCGATGTCCATGCCTGCTAATTAGCATAATACAAAAATTGCCATCAAAATCCATGTTTAAGATAGCGACGTCTGTTTTTTTGCGTGGGCTGCATCTCAATCTCAGACAYGTCACCCGTGATACAAGTTAGTATTCGACGTCCATCCAAGAATGTGCCCCTGCACATTGACTCTGTACCGGTACTCCCTGTTGTCATGGTTGTGTGGAGAGACGGACCAAGGCACAGCGTGATTAAAGTTCCACATATTTATTCACGCGAAACTTCCAAGCAAAAAAAGGAAACAAACAACGAATCGTGACATCAGAGGTGCCACATGCACTAACTCAAAACAAGATCCCACAAAACACAGTGGGGAAATGGCTGCCTAAATATGATCCCCAATCAGAGACAACAATAAACAGCTGCCTCTGATTGGGAACCATACCAGGCCAACATAGAAATAAAACAACCTAGATCACCCACCCTAGTCACACCCCAACCCAACCAATATAGA
>NC_036839.1:31988531-31990000 GCF_002910315.2 Salvelinus sp. IW2-2015
CGCACTGGAAGCCTGGTGCGTGGAGCCGGCACAGGTGGCACCGGACTGGTGACACGCACTTCACGGCGAGTGCGGGGAGCAGGCACAGGACGTACCGGACTGGGCAGGCGCACTGGAGGCCTGGTGCGTGGAGCCGGCACAGGTGTTACCGGACTGGTGAGGCGCACAGATGGTACCGGACCTGGTGCGTGGAGCTGTCACAGATAGTACCGGGCTGAGATGGCGCTCTTCAGCGCGCATGCGCTGCAGCATACTCCTTGCCAAAACCTCTCTCCGGTATCTGGTTAATGTTTATTGGCTTATTTCACTGTAGAGCCTCTAGCCCTGCTCATTATACCTTATCCAACCTTTCAGTTCCACCACCCACACATGCGATGACATCACCTGGTTTCAATTATGTTTCTAGAGACAATATCTCTCTCATCATCACTCAATACCTAGGTTTACCTCCACTGTATTCACATCCTACCATACCTTTGTCTGTACATTATACCTTAAAGCTATTTTATCGCCTCCAGAAACCTCCTTTTACTCTCTGTTCCGTACGTTCTAGACAACCAATTCTCATAGCTTTTAGCCGTACCCTTATCCTACTCCTCCTCTGTTCCTCTGGTGATGTAGAGGTGAATCCAGGCCCTGCAGTGCCTAGCTCCACTCCTATTCCCCAGGCGCTTTCTTTTGATGACTTCTGTAACCGTAATAGCCTTGGTTTCATGCATGTTAACATTAGAAGCCTCCTCCCTAAGTTTGTTTTATTCACTGCTTTAGCACACTCTGCCAACCCGGATGTTRTAGCCGTGTCTGAATCCTGGCTTAGGAAGACCACCAAAAATTCTGAAATCTCCATCCCTAACTACAACATTTTCAGACAAGATAGAATGGCCAGAGGGGGCGGTGTTGCAATCTACTGCAAAGATAGCCTGCAGAGTTCTGTCCTACTATCCAGGTCTGTACCCAAACAATTTGAACTTCTACTTTTAAAAATCCACCTCTCTAAAAACAAGTCTCTCATCGTTGCCGCCTGCTATAGACCACCCTCTGCCCACAGCTGTGCTCTGGACACCATATGTGAACTGATTGCCCCCCATCTATCTTCAGAGCTCGTGCTGCTAGGCGACTTAAACTGGAACATGCTTAACACCCCAGCCATCCTACAATCTAAACTTGATGCCCTCAGTCTCACACAAATTATCAATGAACCTACCAGGTACCACCCCAAAGCCGTAAACACGGGCACCCTCATAGATATCATCCTAACCAACTTGCCKTCTAAATACACCTCMGCTGTTTTCAACCAAGATCTCAGCGATCACTGCCTCATTGCCTGCATCCGTAATGGGTCAGCGGTCAAACGACCTCCACTCATCACTGTCAAACGCTCCCTGAAACACTTCAGCGAGCAGGCCTTTCTAATCGACCTGGCCGGAGTATCCTGGAAGGATATTGATCTCATCCCGTCAGTAGAGGAT
>NC_036839.1:31999231-32021548 GCF_002910315.2 Salvelinus sp. IW2-2015
CCTGAGCCTCTTCCTCTAGTGCCAAACGTTGCATGTTCAAATCCAGCTATAGAAAGCTTTTTTTAAATTTATTTTTGTTTTAAGCCTATCCCAAAACTTAACCCTTACCTTAACCAGTCAGAGTTAATGCCTAACCTTAAAAAATCGSAGTTAATACCTAAACTTAACCTTAAACAGTTTGAAATTTGACGTTTAGAACAACTTTTACAAGCGTCACGAGACTCGTCTGAAGGTAACCTGGTACAGACCGGTAAAACATTTATGAATATGTTTTTTGGAACTAGGGTGTCACATGTAACCTTTTTCAAATTATTCTTTGTTTTATGATTTCCTATATCTCTCAYATGCATTTCAGACATCTCAAACCATACCTCCTTTTATTTTATTTTTGGACTATCTATTTTGCCATGTATGAATGTTTCATCCAATGTGTTTCACTGGGATATCAGTAAGGTCAAATTCAATGTTCCATCAAATACTTTTAGTGGTCCTAAAATTCTAAATCAAATAGCTAAATTATCCATGGTATGACCATCTTAAAACAATTCCATATCTTAGCTTAGACTCTTATTATTACACTCTTATTAAATTCCTCCATAGCATTGTCTACTAATCCATCATGCRGCCTTAAATTCACTGTACATACTGTTAGTGAACATTGGTGGGCATGCATGCTGACAGGTGAGTGTGTTAAGACTGTTGACAACTTCCTGTTGTTGACACTTAAGCCGGGTGGACACTACACAACTTTCAAAATCCTAATATCGCTGAGCCTCTCACATTAAACAACCGTCTTTCCTGTCATTTTTGTGTYTTGCCAACGTATTGCTTGGGAACTTCAGAGCTGTAACGATTTGACACTTTGGCTTTGGTTGAAGTCAAGTACAAACGCATACTAGTAGTATGCTCGAGAGTCTACACATTCTGGGTGATGCGAAACATCTTCATCTCATTAGCTTCTTCTCTGGCGAGCTCTCATTGGCTTTGCTGATCACCGTTCTCAAAACTTCTCGTTGCACATCGTGCCAATAAAATCAAACCTGTTTGAAAATACCAAGACGCCTGGAACTGCTCAAAGACGAGATCGGTAGCCATCAGATTGCGTATTTGACCGCTCACGTCAAGCATGTGTTGGTGACAGCTGCACACCCCAAGTAGGCAACAACATGGGGATTTTGTCTCCGATCTCAAACACTTGTCTGGGACAGCTAAATCGTGGACAAAATCCTGTAGTGTACATCTGTCAGTCTCCCTCAGAGTTAAAAGACTGTTCCCATCCAGGTAAATCTATACAGACAAACACCCACTACTATTGTCTACACTAATTGACAGCTCAGTCTACCTCTACTGTGGTGGGTGATAGGGAGAATAGTGCAGAGTGTGTTTGACAGTAGAAGTACAGGTGTTAGACTAATGAGTGTTGACAGCCCTTCCCACCCTGCGGCTGTTTGTTCTAACGGTCCAAACTTCACACAGCTGGAATGAATTACTTCATCATTAACAACACACACACATMAACTTTCTAGTGGGCTGGGGCTAGGGGTTGATTTAGGGTGGGGAAACAGGCAGGACCCAGGAGATGCCACAGAGGTTAACCCTGCTCTGTCATCATCAGCTCTGTGTTTTTAATGATAAACACAAACAGGCTTTTTATTGGATMATCATTACGTTGTGACAAGTTATCTGGAGCTAATCAGGAAGTAATGAATTATATTACTGTGAACACTGTTGGTTCCTAATTAGCAGGTCTGGGACCAGATCTGGTGTATATTAAATATGTCTCGTTACGAAGACAGGCCGGGTCAGAAAGGGGAAGGACGGTGGGAGAGGGAGTTAAGGGGGGTTAGAGGAGGTGAACGTGTTCTGAGTCTGGTAGAGGTCAGGGATTGCATCTCTCTCTCTCTCTCTCTCTCTCTCTCTCTCTCTCTCTCTCTCTCTCTCTCTCTCTCTCTCTCTCTCTCTCCCCCTTCCTCTCTCTCTCTCTCTTCTCTCTCTCTCTCTCTCTCTCTCTCTCTCTCTCTCTCTCTCTCTCTCTCTCTCTCTCTCTCTCTCTCTCTCTCTCTCTCTCTTCTCTCTCTCTCTCTCTCTCTCTCTCTCTCTCTCTCTCTCTCTCTCTCTCTCCTCTCTCTCTCTCTCTCTCTCTCTCCTTCAGACAGATGGCTGCATGAAGAAAAGCCTCTCTTGACATCACATCATCAGGGAAACGTCCTCTGGGCTGCTCTGCCTCTCGACAGGATGACAGCACGCCGCCTGAATACTGCATGATTGGAAACACAAACACGTTTTCTTCTTCTATTCTCTTGGGGACCTAAAATTAATTTCAATTGAAAATCCTGTTTTCCCTATCACCGTAGAGTCGATTTCCGTGGCTACGCGYAAATATAATTAGCATAATAAAAAAATCCCAATAAAAATCTGTCAGTTTAAACTASAAATATCTGTTTTCTTGTATTGGATCCACCGCATCCCCGATGTCCCACTTCCTCATCTGCGGTGAAAGGTGGCAGAGCTAGAGTGGTGTTTGTCCGACCATGAGATACACCGAAAATACGTCTTCTTACAGAAACGTTTGTAGTGTCCAAATGATTTGGCCCCCTATGGAAAGATGAGACTCTCACGAARACGATGGTGTTCTCCGTTTTGCTSTARGYCCCCCACAAGCGTCTTGGGACTCATCTGAATTCGGTACAGACGATCTGCCAACTTCTGTCTGTAGCGTCCYAACAGTTTGGGCTACACACTAGTATGACCACTCTGTGGAAAGGAGTTTTCCTCTAGGACGCCCACAAGACTCGTCTGAAGGTCCCCCGGGACTAGTTGAAAAAAGTTATGGAAGTCTACTGTATATGGAGATTGTTTAGTGCCAAAAAAAGGGGTCAAATACATGTAAACATTTTATAAAAAGAGTTTCCTGACCTTTCTTATATCTCTCAGATATAGGACAGACTTCAGAACAAACTTCCTTTTGATTTTTTTGGGACTATCTGTTGTTCCATGTAGTAAATCTGTTATTCAATGTGTTGGCATGGGCTAATAGCAGTAAGGCCAAATTAAATTCATATATTTTTTAAATATTATTTTTTGATTCTCCAAAGGGTCCTAAAATTCAAAATCAAATAGCTAAATGATCCTTTGTATGACCTTCTTAGAACAATTCCAAACAGCTCAGTAGAACCCCCGTCTTGGACAGAGCTTTACACACACACACACACACACACACACACACACAAGGGAGGGCTGACGGGGGAAGCGGGAGGGGGGTTGTAGAGGTTGCACAAGATATTTCCTTTGGCCCTCTCACCCCTTTCCTCTACCCTCTCCTCTCCTCATCTCTCCCCACTCCTCTCCTCTTCTCCACTCTCCCCCTCTCCTTTCACCCTTTCCTCTCCTCCCATTTCCTCTCCTCTCCTCTCCCCTCTCTCTCCTCTCTCCCATTATACCTCTTTCCCCTCCCCTACTGACATGGGAGGTGAGGGTGCAATGGCATCTCCATGGTTACCCCCTGTGGGTCTCCACCGCTGATCTCTGTAAATAATTATGCGTGACTCAGTCGGTGGGGCGATATGCCAGTTGCCAGGGGGGTGCCTGGGGTGATTCACACCCAGCTGATGGGCTTGATGGAGTGGAAACCATGCAGAGGGAGAGAGGGGGAGAAAGGAGGGAGAGATTGCCGGTCTTGCTAAAGTATGTTTTGGCTGGCGAGGCTTGAATATGGTTGTAGGTCGACAGGAACATCAAAACACTATGAGAGACAGATGGAGAGAGAGGAGGTGGGCAGTGGTGTGTCCAGAGCCCCCCCCGAAACACGTTTGGACACCCCAGTGGCCCCCCCAGAAATTCTAAGATCTGATAGGTCGTCTTTGAATATATATTTAAAAAAATGTCTGCGCTACAGACAGCTATATCGGTCCGCTAATACGGGACTAGTAAAGGRCCAGTGCACTACCTTTMTGAGAAAAGTAATATTTCATWAYAAAAATAAAAAATGTTCAGGTGTTGCTGCAGCACCCTCAGCACCCTTTTCTCCCGAGGCTATGTGCACAGTGCACTGTTCGGATGCTGGACTTATTTTGGAGTGTACCAACATGCGCGGTAACCGACTAAACTTGAAAAGATTTATTAGATGAAAATATCATGACTGGTTARGTTCATGACACATTAAAAGTTMTTTTTACAGTTAAATTACATCTTTACTATAAAGCCCATATGTGCAAGTGCACACGTAGGAGGTACCGCAAATAAAATATGGACCCTCTAAAAGTCATGGTATAATTCACACTCTGCATGGCACTTTCAAGTGAATTTATTGCTGTATGCTAATACCCTTATATAAAATCCTGACCTTGAATGCAAACATTGTTACAATACTTTTGGAATTGATTTATGATTTATTTAAACAGGAAAATGTACCAAACCTGAGCTGAAGCATTTCATTCATTGAATCTTCATAATTATATTGTAAAAATCCACCTTGCATCAATTAAGGTTCAACATGTTACGCCCCCCTAAACTGGGTGTGTGCCCCACCTTGGCCACCCCATTCAACATGTTACGCCCCCCTAAACTGGGTGTGTGCCCCACCTTGGCCACTCCTTTCAACATGTTACGCCCCCCTACACTGGGTGTGTGCCCCACCTTGGCCACCCCATTCAACATCGTTACGCCCCCCTATACTGGGTGTGTGCCCCACTTGGCCACCCCATTCAACCATGTTACGCCCCCTACACTGGTGTGTGTGCCCCACATTGGCCACCACATCACATGTTACGCCCCCCTAAACTGGGTGTGTTGCCCCACCTTAGGCCACCCCAATTCAACATGTTACGCGCCCCCTAACACTGGGTAGTGTGCCCCACCTTGGCCACCCTTCAACATGTTACTGACAAGCCACTAGGTGTGGGGGGGAAAGGATAGGATGAGAGGAGAGGAGGAGAGGAGAGGAGAGGAGGAGAGGAGGAGAGGAGAGGAGAGGAGAAGAGAGGCATGGAGATGGTAGATATTCAGAGGCACTGAGAGGGGAGGAGAGAGAGGAGTGGAGTGGACACATATATAACAAGAAAAGATGGTTGATTTAAAGTGGAACAGAAGACTTTCACCTGCATATTAGAGCAGTTAATCACATACTTTATCACTTTATTTCACAATAATTGAGAATAAACATACAAACATTTGACATGATAGGACTTTTTTAGCCAGGGCTGCGTGTGAACAGCAGTGTCACAGATTGAGAGATGGAGATAGAGATGGAGAGAGAGATGGAGGTGGAGAGCAAGAGTGACACAGATAAAAAGACAGAAAGAGGAGAGAATATAATATAATAATATAATGAAAGAGATAGAGAGAGATGGAGAGCGAGAGAGGGATAGAGTGACAGAAGGTGAGAGTGATGGAAAGAGAGCGATGGAGAGAGAGGGCGATGGACATATAGAGTGAGAAGGTATATAAATAAATAAAGAGGAAGCCTTGCGTGACAAGGAATGATGTAACGAGCATCTCCAACGGAGCAGGAGGGGTTAGCCTCTCTCTCTCTCTCTCTCTCGCCGCTACTCAAATGTCACAGTTGTTGGGGCTCTCGTTGGCGAAAGCAAAACAAATGTTAAGTGAATTCAGAAAGGACCCACACAGGACAGTGGAAAGCAAAGGGGTTTTATTCTGAGATTTTAACCATATCCCATAGCTCAAACTCTTCATGGCAAATGATATACGCTTTTTAGAGATAACTGTAATACAGAGCTGATATGYCTATATTGGGATCTTCTGATTTCATACCTTGATGCAGGATGGTAATAAAGTATGTCTGTATGATAATGTTTACAACAAACATCTGTCTGTTTTAGACCATATGCTGTTTTACCACAAGCACACACCCCTGCACATGCACGCACACAGGTCTTTCCACACACATAACTGTAATTGTGACATGTGAACATCCGTAAGAGGATAGGATCATGACGAATGGCTTTGTTCATGTCGTATTTAGTACACATCTCAGACAAACACACTTCATGCCAATGTCAATGACAACACATACATCAGATCTGAAAACAAATATGCTCATGTTCTTCAAATATTTTCTACATCATTACAGTTATATTTATATTACCTTGCACAAAATAACACACTCAACAATAACTACTGAGGTAAATTATAGGTTACAGTTGCTAGAGAAAGCAGCCTACAATATTCTGAAAGAGACTAATGAAGCTCCTGATATTAATAGAGGTGGCTCAGTAGAGAGGAATCTTCACTGAGACTTCTGCCTCAAAGAGTGAGAGGAAGAGAGCGGGAAAGAGGGAGATAGGCTTTCATCTGAGCACTTCATGTATTCCTCCTCAGACTGCAAACGCTATGATTAGAGAGAGAAAGAGAAAGAGAGAGAGAGAAGAGGGAGAGTGAAAGAGAGAGAGAGGAGAGAAGAGGGAGAGAGTGAAAGATAGTAGAGAGAAGAGGGAGGGAGAAGAGGGGGAGGAAAGAGAAGAGAAGAGAAGGGGGAGAGAGGGGGAGAGTGAAAGAGAAGAGAGAGAGAGAGGGGAGAGTGAAGAGAGAGAGAGAGAGGGGAGGAGATGAAGAGAGAGAGAGAGAAGAGGGAGAGAGTGAAAGAGAGACGAGAGAAGAGGAGAGGAGAGGGAAGAGAGTGAAGAGAGAGAGAAGAAGAGGAGAGAGAAGAGGGAGAGAGTGGAAAGAGAGAGAGAGAAGAGGGAGAGAGAAGAGGAGAGAAGAGAGAGGGAGAGAGTGAAGAAGAGAGAGAGCGGAGTGAGGGAAGGAGAGTGAAGAGACGAGAGAAGAGAAGAGGTGAAAGAGAGAAGAGAAGAGGAGAGAAGCAAAGAGGGAGAGAGAAGAGGGATGAGAGTGAAAGAGAGAGAGAGAAGAGGGAGAGAGTGAAAGAGAGAAAGAGAAGAGGGAGAGAGTGAAAGGTAGTGAGTTTTTCTTCTTTTTCTTCTATTTTTGTTCTGTTTTTATTCCAGCGTCACTAGGTGCACGGTCAGCCTGGTATCTACTGATAAGCTTCAGTCTGCAAAAAATCACAAGACATGACGCATAAGTCAATACATTACGTTCAATGTGAAAAATTTGCTGATAAAGCTGCAATGGGTAAATTGGTGAAAGACTCAAACAGACAGATGGGTAAATTGGTGAAAGACTCAAACAGACAGACAGATAGGGAGACAGAGAGGCAGGCAGACAGACAGGCAGAGAGGCAGGCTGACAGACAGACTCCAAAATGTTTGGCACCCTTAATAAAGATGAGCAAAAAAGTAAAAAAAGTTTTAAAAAATTCTCAGAGAAATAAATCGTAATTGTTTTTTTTTAAGGAGTATATTTCACCTTTATTTAACTAGGCAAGTCAGTTAAGAACAAATTGACCTGACCTGTCCACCGGACGTGCTACCTGTCCCAGACCTGCTGTTTTCAACTCTCTAGAACATTTGAACATCTTGGCCATGTTCTGTTATAAATCGCACCCGGCACAGCCAGAAGAGGACTGGCCACCCCTCATAGCCTGGTTCCTCTCTAGGTTTCTTCCTAGGTTTTGGCCTTTCTAGGGAGTTTTTCCTAGCCGCTGTGCTTCTACACCTGCATTGCTTGCTGTTTGGGGTTTTAGGCTGGGTTTCTGTACAGCACTTCGAGATATTAGCTGATGTACGAAGGGCTATATAAAATAAACTTGATTTGATTTGAAATTCTTATTTTCAGTGACAGCCTAGGAACAGTGGGTTAACTGCCTTGTTCAGGGGCAGAACGACAGAGTTTTACCTTGTCAGCATGGGGATTTGAACTTGCAACCTTTCAGTTACTAGCCCAACACTCTAACCACTAGGCTACCCTGCCACCCCATGCCCCCAATATGCTTTGTGCAACCTCCCCTTGCAAGGATAATGTCACTGAGCCTTTTTCTATAATGTTTTATGAGATTGGAGCACACATTGGGAAGGATCTTATTTGTATATAGGGTGCCAATGTAAGGGGCTGGTTTCACTTCCCTTTTCTAGATGGTAATACAATGTATACAATCACATTGCATATCATTTCATTTGATAAACATCAGTGAAAGCTTCTAGAAAATCTTTTAAGTGTTTGAATGTCATATATTTGAAACGGCTAAAACCTCAGCAATTCAGAAAGCTTTTTTAGCATATTTTTATCACTATTCTGGCAATATTTAGCAAAATACATATAACTGACATACTTGGGCCATKATTTTTGTGTTGTCCTCATTATAACAGACATTTGATTTAGGTATCATTTAGGGTAATATAGTACAAACCTGTGGTTTGAATTGAAGAGGGSAGTCCATAAGCACAGACGAAGGATATAAACGATCTGGAAAGATTCTGTATGTTGAAATCCCATAGACATGCTTTAGGTCCAGCAAAGAAGTACAGGTAACCCATTCCAATATTCTTATAATGAGTGCACCAAACTTTACATCAAGCTAGTAAAAGTCAAAACAATGATGCCTAGCTATTGCTGATTTAACCAAATTGTAAACATTTTCCAATATGGCTGCCAACCAGCTCCATTGGTTTTAATTGAATTAGTCTGACATTGCCAGAGCTCTTTCAATAATAGGTGGAATATGCTTTAGTTATAATTCAACATGATTATAGTAATCCAGATAACACAACCAATTAGCCAGGTTTGCAAAACTATATAATCTTTGCAAAATATCCCTAAGTCCCGCTCTTCTTAGWTACTGTTAATAGCTCAGTCAAGCATGAGCCATAACCATAGATTCTACTGCGATTACACTGAGAGAATTGCCACAAGAAATTATAGATGATCTAATAGCACCAAGAAGTCGACCGCAGGGTCTACAGTAGAGGGATATAGTCACAATGTGAAAATTACAACATTAATGATTGCTACTATAAGTTTATTTTGTAGGCCTATCTGTGAATTTGGTAAGACAATATGTTTTTTTTCTACCATACACGTAAACAGGTCCTCGGCCTACTGCTCTCATCTGGCTGGATTGATACACACATTAGATCTGTGGTGCACCAAAAATGTCAAGGACCCTGCCGACCAAGGTGTCTTCAACCAGACTGCCACAACAGTGACATAAACCGAGAGGGAGCAAAATAGACGTTGTGGTGGCAAAGTACAAATTAAATCAGAAAAGGAAACCTGTCTACCATAGACAAATCGACAATAGGTAAACTAGGCTGTCTTACAGAGGTGTCGAAGGCATAGTAAACCTATAGACAGAAATAGTGGCTTTGGCAMAGACATTTTGCCATTGATGTTGCATGATGAAAAAAATAATGGTGTGGCCAGCCAGTATTGTTTAAGGCCGGGCACCACACCGCACATTTTTTTTCCATTAATAATATCACAATCAACTTTTACCAGTTCAATGTAGACACAAATATAATACTTTTTTGTATTAAACATTTTTGGGAAACATTGTATTAAAATGTGCAAATGAGGCGGTCTCAAATATTTTGGTTTCATTTTGTTAAGACACTCCAGGACCGGACTTGTCCAGAGCAAATTGTAGATAAATACTTTTTTCATCTTTCTATCTGTAAAATACTAAAGATATGTACAGTTTGTAAAATGCATTTTTGGCAAATTTTACATTTTTTTTTATATCTAGATTAAGAAATTGACAACATAACGTATCTAAGGAAAACCACACAAAATGTATTGAATGCAGATGCTTCTGAAGCTGTGTAACGCTCGTCGGAAGGATGAGACCAAGGTGCAGCGTGGTACGTGTTCATGCTTCTTTATTAAAACCGAACACCAAACAAAACAACAAAAGAACAACGAACGTCACGTCTTGAAGGCTACACAGAGCTAACAAAAAAACAACATCCCACAACCTAAGGTGGCAAAACATGCTGCCTAAGTATGATTCCCAATCAAAGACAACAATAGACAGCTGTCCCTGATTGAGAACCATACCAGGCCAAAACATAGAAACACAAATCATAGAAATAAAGAACATAGAATGCCCACCCAAATCACACCCTGTCCAAACCAAATAGAGACATAAAAAAGGCTCTCTAAGGTCAGGGCGTGACAAGCTGAGAAAAATMTGTTGGCGTGTGGGAAGAATCTGACTTTCAGGAAATGGAAGTTTAAGAAAAGTACACTGCATTTAGACTACCAAACACTAAATACCTATTTATACCCAATCACCATCTCTTCAAGTAAGTTACTGAATATAGTCCAGTTTGTAACACACTCTATGAAATGGGCTTTGAAATTATGTGTAATTGTATGTAGTGAGCTTTGAAATGATTGATGTAAATCCATTTTAAATTGGTAAAATTCATAAAAATGTAGATGACGGTAGTATGATAAATTAAAGAACTCAATTAAATTCTGAAGTAGTGTTGTTATTTTACACTGGTTGAATATGTTGTGGGGTAATGAGTTGTAAAGTATGCTAACAGTTGGAAGATCAATATGAAACATGAAAGCCAGATCTTTCATGTCAAAGTTGTTTCGCAGTTTCATAAGWACCAGTAAAAAGTGCAGAAGCTGGGGCATGCTTTTGATATGCTTAGTCAGACTCCTGAATCTCAGTGGGATTTCTGTTTGTGGGACTGTAGCACTGCTGGGGACTCTTAAGAAAGCACAGAGTTCATTAAACTGGTCATATTTAAACCCTGAGGAGAGCTTTAAGCTTCAGAAGACACGTCTAATCCACAGCAGGAACTTCCATGGATGTTGTCTTCTGTACTGAKATGTGGCCCGGTGCAGGAACTTCATACATGGGCTCCGACATTCAGTTTGGAACGGGGCACTGGAGGAAAAACTCCATATATGGGCCCACACACCCATATTGAAATGCGACCTATTAGCAACGTACTCCATATATGGATATAGAACCGTGACCATTCTCACCTGCATCCAATCTTCACTAGCCAGAAGCGCGCCTCATTTACCTGAATCCCCTTGCTCAGTCAACCACCCTCACAGTATTCAATTTTCACTCCCTGTACATGTTGTCTGCCGAATTGAGCTATAGAAAGGGGTCAGGGTTTTACGCAGGTGGTTTCAGGTTGGGTGAAAAATAAGTTGGTTACTGTTAAATTGATGAAGGTAACCCGAAGTGGACTTGTGATGATTTTTTWAAATGTTTCTTCCGCCCAGAYGAAGCGGGCGCTCTGTGCCACGCGACTGGGGTCAATACCTCTTTCTTGCTTTGCTCTCAGGAACAGGGCGCCATTGAAAGGAGGGATTACTGAGGTAGTGGTAAGGGTGGAGGTGGATCGACTGAGTGGACAGAGTCTTGACAAAGTAATGTTAGGACATATCAGTTATCCCGCAAGAGCTTTTGTGCTAAAGCAATTATGTTTTTTTCGGTGCCAAGCTTATGGGCATGTTACAGCGGTATGTAGGAGGAAGATTTCTAGATGTGTGGAGGAGGGCATGGGACAAAGYAATGTGTAGTATTGGTGAAAGAAGCAGTATATGTTAACTGTAGGGGTGCCCATGTTGCTGGGGATAAGACGTGTCCGGTGCGAGAAGCAGGTTGAGGTTGCCAGGGTCAGAGTTGTACAGTAGGTGTTGCATGCTGACGCAGTGAAAAAGTAGAGGAAGATAGAGGGTAGAGGAAGTAGAGGGTTCCTAAGAGGCTCCCAGTGAGTAGTAGATCTTTGCCAGAACAGAGTGATAGGCCTACGAATGAAATGTGCTTCAGTAAGGTTGGCTTTTTAGCATTCATTCCCATGATTATCAACTGTACTGCAGAAATGGAAKGTAAATCACAGAAAATAGTTGTTGTGGTGGCAGCTGCAGAGAAGTACTTGGGTTTTACGAGATTTTACTGCAGAAGAGTTACAAGGTGTGTTGAATAGTAATGTCCCATCCTTCCAGAACGTCGGGTCAAAGTAGTGGAATTATGTTATTTTAGTGTTTTTTTCATGGGCGTAGTGTTTTTTGGCAGGGTAATTTTCTCCTTCTTACCCCTTTTCCCCTTTTTGTATTACAAAGTGTAATGGATTTACAGTCCAGTTGGTGGCGGTAATGCACCTTTTTGGTTGTCAACCGCCATTTAAAAATCACAAAAGAAGAAGAATAACTCCTTGTGCTGTGCATCTGCCTATAGGTTTTCACACACTTAACGTGCGTAGATCTACGCGTATGTGTGCCCTGGTTGGAGTCAGATTTTTTTGAGTAACGTGCACCTTTTGGTAACATGATACCTCACTGATCCAGACACCCAAATAGCAACATTCACAAGCGAGCGACAGAGGTTTTCTTGTTGTGTTCTCCTTTGTGAAAGCAAAAGAAGAGTCTTGCTTGTCTTGTCTTCCCTTGCTAGAAAGTTGGCTAAACACTGCAAGCTAGCTAGCCTTTTAGCTTCCCACATCGCCATGTGAAATAGTCAGATTTATAATTAAATAATGCGCCCTGGCAAATATTTGTGTACTTGCCGGTGTAACCTACAACATTATCCCAATTTCAAATTAAATCAATTACAGTATATTTGTCACATGATTCGTAAACAACAGTTGTTCCTTTTCCAACAATGATGAGTTCAAGATAAAATAAAAAAATATTATGACACGAGGAATAAATACACAGTGAAAAACAATAACAAGCAAAAATAACATGGCTATATGCAGGGAGTACCAGGTAATAACATGGCTATATGCAGGGAGTACCAGG
The DNA here is from genome assembly GCF_002910315.2 of Salvelinus sp. IW2-2015. NCBI lineage: Eukaryota > Metazoa > Chordata > Actinopteri > Salmoniformes > Salmonidae > Salvelinus > Salvelinus sp. IW2-2015. Next base: position 32,011,862 of record NC_036839.1, read on the forward strand.
TAATAACATGGCTATATGCAGGGAGTACCAGTAATAACGATGGCTATATGCAGGAGGAAACCATAATAAATGGGCTATATCAGGGGTAGCCAGTAATAAACCAGACTATATTGAGTGGAGAACCAGTAAGTAATAACTTGGCATATGCCGGGAGTACCAGGTAAATAACATGACTATATGCAGGGAGAACCAGGTAAAACATGGCTATTAGCCAGGAGGAAATACCAGTAATAGTGATGTGCAGGATACAGGTAGCCTAAGTGTGTGAAGTCCGGAAAGTTTAACATTACACTTATGTTGGAGTCAATAAAACTAGTATTTCAACCACTCCACAAATTTCTTGTTAACCAAACAATAGTTTTGGCAAGTCGTTAGGACATCTACTTTGTGCATACACAAGTAATTTCTCCAACAATTGTTACAGACAGATTATTTTCACTTATAATTCACTGTATCAACCAATCCAGTGGGTCAGAAGTTTGACATACACTAAGTTGACTGTGCCTTTTAAACCAGCTTGGAAAATTCCAGAAAATTATGTCATGACATTGATGACAGACTTTGATAGGCTAATTGGACTCATATGAGTCCATTCGGAGGTGTACCTGTGGATGTATTTCAAGGCCTACCTTCACAACTCAGTGCCTCTTTGCTTGACATCATTGGAAAACAAAAGAAATCCCAGAAAAGACCTCCACAAGTCTGGTTCATCCTTGGAGCAATTTCCAAACTGCCTGAACAGGTACCACGTTCGATCTGTACAAACCATAGTACGCTAGTATAAACACCAATGGGACCACACAGCCGTCATACTGCTCAGGAAGGAGATGTGTTCGTCTCTCCTAGAGATGAACGTACTTTGGTGCGAAAAGTACAAATCAATCCCAGAACAACAGCAAAGGACCTTGGTGAAGATTGCTTGAGGAAACAGGTACAAAAGTATCTACATCCACAGTAAAACCGCCATAAAAAAGCCAGACTACGGTTTGCAACTGCACATGGGGACAAAGATTGTACTTTTTGGAGAACTGTCCTTTGGTCTGATGAAACAAAAATAGAACTGTTTGGCCATAATGACCATTGTTATATTTGGAGGAAAAAGGGTGAGGCTTGCAAGCCGAAGAACACCACCCCAACCGTGAAGCACGGGGTGGCAGCATCATGTTGTGGGGGTGCTTGCTGCAGGAGGGACTGGTGCACTTCACAAAATAGATGGCATCATGAGGTGGAAAAATATGTGGACATATTGAAGCAACATCTCAAGACATCAGTTAGGAAGTTAAAGCTTGGTCGCCAAATGCGTCTTCCAAATGGACAATGACCCCAAGCATACTTCCAAAGTTGTGGCAAAATGGTTAAGGACAWCAAAGTCAAGGTATTGGAGTGGCCATCACGAAGCTCTGACCTCAATCCTATAGAAAATTTGTGGGCAGAACTGAAAAAGCATGTGAGAGCAAGGAGGCCTACAAACCTGACTCAGTAACACCAGCTCTGTCAGGAGGAATGGGTCAAAATTCACCCAAATTATTGTGGGAAGCTTGWGGAAGGCTACCCAAAATGTTTGACCCAAGTTAAACAATTTAAAGGCAATGCTACCAAATACTAATTGAGTGTATGTAAACTTCTGATCCARTGGGAATGTGATGAAAGAAATAAAAYCTGAAATAAATCATTCTCTCTACTATTATTCTGATATTTCACATTTTTWAAATAAAGTGGTGATCCTAACTGACCCAAGAAAGGGAATTTTTACTAGGATTAAATGTCAGGAATTGTGAAAAACTGAGTTTGAATTTATTTGGCTAAGGTGTATGTAAACTTCCGACTTCAACTGTACATATAGGTAGGGGTAAATTGACTAGGCAACAGGATAGATAATGTACTGAGCTGTAGCAGCAGCTTATGTGGATCAGTAGCAGCAGCGTATGTGGTGTGGAGGTGAGTGTGTGTGAGTGTGTGGCGTCATTATGCATGTGTGCACATGTTTTGTGTGTGGGCGTATGTAGTGTGTGTGAGTTGTTGGGGTGTCGGTGAAAGTATGTGAGAGTGCGGGGTAGAGCCCAGTGTTTGTGCATTAAGTTAATATAGGTATTCTGGGTAGCCATTTGAAAAGCTATTTAGCAGTCTTATTTCGCAGTCTTATGGCTTGGGGGTAGAAGATGTTCAGGGTCCTCTTGGTTCCAGATTTGGTGCACTCTTACCACTTGCTGTGCGGTAGCAGAGAGAACAGTCTATGGCATTGGGTGGCTGGAGTCTTTGACAAAAAATGCCTTCCTCTGACACCGCCAGGTATAGAGGTCCMGGATGGCAGGGAGCTAGGCCCGATTGATGTATTCGCCTTGGGTCGGGTGCCTTGCAGTTGCCGTACCAAGCGGTGATGCAGCCAGTCAAGATGCTCTGAAGATCTGAGGGCTCATGCCGAATCTTTTCAGCCTCCTGAGGGGTAAGAGGTGCTGTCTTGCCCTATTCACAACTGTGTGGGCTTGTATGGACCATGTTAATTCCTTAGTGATGTGGACACTGGGAAAACTGAAGTTCTCGACACACTCCACTACAGCCCCATTGATGTGGATGGGGGCGTGCTCGCCCTTCTGTTTCCTGTCGTCCACGATCAGCTTCTTTGTTTTACTGATGTTGAGGGAGAGGTTGTTGTCCTGGCACCACACTTCTAGGTCACTGAACACCTCCCTATAGGCTGCCTCATCGTTGGTGATCAATCCTACCACCGATGTGTCATCAGCAAACTTGATGATGGTGTTGGAGTTGTGCATGGCCACGCAGTCATGGGTGAACAGGGAGTARAGGAGGTGACAAAGCACACACCCCTGTGGGGCCCCTGTGTTGATGGTCAGTGTAGCAGATGTGTTATTGCCTACCCTCACCACCTGGGAGCGGTCAGTCAGGAAGTCTAGGATCTAGTTGCAGAGGGAGGTGTTCAGTCCCAGGGTCCTGAGTTTGGTGATGAGCTTGAAGGGGACTATGGTGTTGAATGCTGAGCTGTAGTCCATGAACAGCATTCTTACATAGGCATTCCTTTTGTCAAGGTGGGTGAGGGCAGTGTGGAGTGAAATAGAGATTGCATAATCTGTTGATCTGTTTTGGCGATATGTGAATTGTAGTGGGTCCAGGGTATCTGGGATGGTGATGTTGATATGAGCAATGACCAGTTTTTAAAGCATTTCATGGCTATAGATYTGAGTGCTACGGGGCACTAGTCATTTATGCAGGTTACTGTGGCATTCTTGGGCACGGGGACTATGGTGGTCTGCTTGAAAAGAGCTGCACTACCTGAGCCACTTGTGTGGGTTGTAGACTCCGTCTCATGCTACCACTAGAGTGAAAGCACCGCCAGCATTCAAAAGTGACCAAAACATCAGCCAGGAAGCATAGGAACTGAGAAGTGGTCTGTGGTCACCACCTGTAGAACCACTTCTTTATTGGGGGTGTCTTGCTAATTGCCTATAATTTCCACCTTTTGTCTATTCCATTTGCACAACAGCATGTGAAATTTATTGTCAATCAGTGTTGCTTCCTAAGTGGACAGTTTGATTTCACAGAAGTGTGATTGACTTGGAGTTACATTGTGTTGTTTAAGTGTTCCCTTTATTTTTTTGAGCAGTGTATATCAATTTCATCAGGCGCTTGTGGGGAAACATTTTAGACCATGAAACCTTTGTCTCCCCAAAGTGGACAAATGTCTCCGCTGGCCCATGGACTATTGACGGATCATTATAGAGTAACCTACTCAAAACCAAACCTATTCAGTGTTGGAGTCTGAAACATATGAAATCTGGCCGCTGTGCTAATGCTAATGTCACAGAATCATTATCTTCAGCTTTGAATGTCAGTTTCCCATAAATGCATGGAGAGGTCGCCTCTAAGTAGCATACACAGAGGTCATGTTTGCTTAAATAAGGAACAGGGCTCTCTTTGACACACACACACACTCTTTCTATCTCTACCTCAATCTTACATTTTTCTCTCTAAAATACACTTTCTCTCAAACTCTCTCACCCTTTCTGTCTATTTATTCTGTCATTATCTTTCCCTCTACCCCCTTCCCCTCTCTCCTCTCTGTTGTCATCTGTCTCTTCCCACAGACTGCCCCCGCTGTGTTCCCTCAACCCTATGTCCCCTCAGCCCAATGTTCCCTCAACCCTATGTTCCCTAAACCCTATGTCCCCTCAACCCTATGTTCCCTTAGCCATATGTTCCCTCAACCCTATGTTCCCTCAGCCCAATGTTCCCTCAACCCTATGTTCCCTAAACCCTATGTCCCCTCAACCCTATGTTCCCTTAGCCATATGTTCCCTCAGCCCAATGTTCCCTCAGTTCTATCTTCTAAACCAGTGTTTAGCAACCCAAATGAGAGGAAGAGTCATTTTACAAATTCTCTCAATATCTAGTACTTTTGGAGAAACACGGAATGTACCCCTGTTTAGGAGTTAGGGAAATGGAAAAGAGGGAAATTAAAGACAACGACTTAATGTTATGTGATAACAGGGAACATAGGGCTGAGGGAACATAACACTGAGGAAACATAGGGCTGAGGGAACATGGGGCTGTGGGAACATAGAACTGAGGGGTTGAGGGGTTGAGGGATCATAGGGCCCAGCCTCTACCCTGCCTTCCAAAGTCCAAAATGTATGTAGCAACTGCAGATTTCCCCTTCAACAACTTGTCATGATATCACTCAAATCAAATCAAATTATATTGGTCACATACATGTGGTTAGCAGATGTTATCGCGAGTGTAGCGAAATGCTTGTGCTTCTAGTTCCGACAGTGCAGTAATATCTAACAATTCCACAACAAAAACCTAATACACACAAATCTAAGTAAAGGAATGGAATACGAAGGTATAAATATATGGGTCATCAATGCTTGGCATTCAGTCCAAAGAATTCAATCTTGGTGTCATCAGATCAGAGAATCTTGTTTCTCATGGTCTGAGAGATCTTTAGGTACCTTTTGGCAAATTCCAAGCAGACTGTAATGTTCTTTTTTCTGGTCAGAGTGACCATCGGGTTCTATTGAAGTGAGTATACCCATCGATCTTCGTGGTCTTGTGGTCTTAGTCAAGGTCTGGGTCCTTAGAGTTATTTTATTAGACTTCATCTTCACTGCTCTGGTCTTGACTTCACCTCTGGTACACATCACCATTTTCATACAACCTTACAACTCACTTCGAAATCAATATTCACCCTGTTGGTTTTAAATCCATGAAAATTATTTTGTTTTTCCTCCCACGTCAGGAACCATGTTCGCGTCTACAGACTGTTTGCGGAAACCACCCTGCCTCTCCTCCTGTCCTACTGCCCTGGAATGGATTTCATCTTCAGAATATACCACCTCAAGTCAGTAGACCCTACAGATTCAGTATATCAGCTTGGAACAAAGGTCACCCCTGTTTTAAAAGATGAGTGGTAAAATTGATGTATATTACAAAGGGCAGAGACGACTGTGGTCTCACAGGATCCGTTGGGGTTCACTAGCTAGCTAAAGTGTAATGGGGTTTACTGCCCAACCAAGAGAGAAAATGCCAAATGACATTTAGGGGCCCTGTAAGCATATTAGCTCCCTGTTTTACGCTCAACTGAATCTATTTTTTCTTTCCCTTCTCTCTTTCCACTTGTCTTACCTTCTCTTTTTACTCAAATATTTTTCTTCTCTATTTAAATCTCTTATTTCTCAGGCCTTGCTGGTGGTTCTGTGCCTTACCCTACTCTCTGCTCATTGTCCTCTATGATGAAATACATCCTGCGACAAAATACAGGAGGTAAGTGCTCAGGGACTATGGAAAACAAGCTGTTAAGCTAACGCTGACAATTTTACAACGATGTAAATTATTGTGTAATAACATGACAATGACATGTAGGATTGGAGTAGACGGAAATTCATATAACTTGCAGTGTGGCAAGATGAAATCAAACAAACAAAAAATTATTATCTCTGAATTGCCTCTCTTTAAACCTGTTGAGCCAGGGTTCGCTAGCGACTCCTCCCACATTCCACTGAAAAGGCAGAGCGGCAAATTCAAAAAATATTTTTTGTTAATATTAACTTTCACACATTAACAAGTCCAATACAGCATATGAAAGGCAGACATCTTGTGAATCTAGCCAACATGTCCGATTTTTAAAATGTTTACAGGGAAGACAAAAATGAAATCTATTACTAACCCACCTTAGCAAAAGACACCATTTCTAACACCAATCAGATTTTTACGTCCATCACCGCTATCACTAATTCGACCAAATGAAGTATATATAGCCACTAACCAAGAAACAACTTCATTAAGATGACAGTCTGATACATATTTAGGTATGGATATGTTTTTTTTGAAAAAATGTTATATTTATGGTATAAATCATTAATTACATTTCAGTCATCAACATTTACAGACAACCAACATCAAATACCTAATTACTCCATAAAACATTTCTGAAAATACATACTGTGCAGCAATTGAAAAACAAGATTCTTGTGATTCCAGACAATATTCCGATTTATTAATGTTTTACATCGAAAACAAATGTAGCGCTAAATTAGCATAGCCACGCAGACAGACACACTTGCGCGCGCCGACATTGACATGCACGACAGATATATAAATAACATTATAATTTGTCTTACTTTGCTGATCTTCATCAGAATGGTTGATCAGTTGTCCTTAGTCCAGAGAGTCGTTCAATCCATTCAGAATGCAACTTTCCATCTTCATTTAGCAGGAGTACTAGTCGATGGCACGGATCTCTCCAACGTAAACAAGTAAACATTACGGACACGGCAAAACTCAGAAAAAATTCAAATAATGATTAAACTATATTGAAAAAACATACATTACGATGACATGGTCTCATTATTCAATCAATAATCCGAGCTGGAGATAGTTCACATCAAACGGCAGCAACAACAAAACATATATCTCTCCCAATCGCGTGCTTCTGACTTCCTGAAATTGACGTCACGTCAAAGAAATAGGTCTTATTTCACGTCAAACCAGATAAACGCAAGATTTCTCCTCTGACGCTCTTTGACACCCAGAGGAAGGCGTACGAGTGTTTCGGGTCATAGTGCATGACCATGTATAGGCAGAGCGTTGAGCGAGCATAAACATCTTGCATTTACTTCCTGGTCGGGAAAGGCTGCCAAAGACTTGTGTTCCACTCAGAGAAAAATTAAAACGGTTTTAGAACTTGAGACTCTTTTTCTATCCAATCGTATTACAATATGCATATTTGTAAGAGCAAAAATTGATTAAGAGGCCGTTTGAAAATTTGCACATATTTTCCAGTTTTTCCAAAACGCCCCCTATAGCCACACAGGTTATTAAGGTTGGGTGGACAAGGAGTATGAGGTACTGTAAATTTATGTAATAGTTGTACAAGCATGTAAAGTATGATTTGCATGTGTAAAATATGAGGTATGACCTGTATAATCACTTTTTGTATTTGCAAAAATATTTTGCAAACATGCAACCTCTTTTGATAATAAATGCAAACAACCACTAGCAAGAGGTAATGTGATTGTGAATAAATACAACACGTGCAAACATGTACAGCACCTGTCAAAAGTTTAGACACACCTACTCATTGCAGGGTTTTCTTTATTTTTTCTACTATTGTAGAATAATAGTGAATACATCAAAACTATGAAATAACACACATGGAATCATGTAGTAACCAAAAAAGTGTTAACAAATCAAAATATATTTTATATTGAGATTCTTCAACGTAGCCACCCTTTGCCTTGATGACAGCTTTGCAGCTGTGGACTCTTGGCTTGATGTCACCGTGCATGCACTTGTCCTGGACCCTCTCGAACAGGCACTTGTGTGATGTTGATCCAGGGCTGTCCTTATTAATGTGAGACAATAGTCAAGCATTTGTAACAAGAACAGTGAGCATTGTGTTGGAGTTGTACATTAGTATTTTGCAAATGTAAATGTTTAGCTGATCTGGAGTGGACTACATTTCAATTTAAATGATTCTCTAGGATGACTAACATCCATCATTATCCATGACTACCATCCACATGCAATCCACCACTACTATTCTAATAAATACTCCTCAATCTATTGTACATGGAACAGCAATGTTTTCTATGTATTTATGATTCATATATTCCCTTTTGTCAATAACAGATTCTACACATCATGGCAACATGCTTGACATGTCTAGACTTTTAGGGTGATGAGGTTGCCCATGAAATATTGACTGTCCCACCCCTCCCCAACCATTTTCTCTCCCTCCCTCTCAGGATCTTGTTTGGAGACTTCCTGGTTAACCTGATCCTGTGGGTGGAGGGCTTTTTGGCAGTCATCCCCTTCGCTGCGCTGGTGGCCATCTTGGCTTTGAGGTTTGCCATCTTCATGCCCTTTACCTTTGTGGGCGCCTAGCCTACTTCGGCTTCAAGAGACCTGTGAGCTTCACCTATCAATCACACTATCTGTATGAATAACTCTTTCAGGTCATCTCACATCATGTGCATTTCCCCCTGTGTTTGCAACCTCTTTCACACTGGCATAACAATCAGAGAAAACATGGCACACTAACAAGGGTCTAACAATGTCTTGATGAGTTTCTATGCTACTTCCTGTGCTCCAGGCAATTGAGCAGCCAGTGCGAACCAAGAAGATCACTCGGCAGATCCATYAACATTCCTTTTTCACCAAGCCCGTGCCCGGAAGCATCATGGATGGGCATCCATTCCTTCGGCTGTATCTTCATCCAGCTCTTCTTCATCCTCAACAGCATCTGGTTTGGGTTCCTGTTCCTGGTATTCAAAATGTTTCTCCTCACCTGCTCCAAGTCCATCATCCTGCTGTGCTACTTCCACTAGTGTGCAGAGGTGGGTGGGGCCATACATACATGGAACTGGTAATGGCATACTGTGCTCTCTCTCTTTGCGCTGCATCTTATGCAGGTAAATTGCTCTCACCTTTCGGGATCCATCTGCACATTCCAGCAGCGATGCTGTATCCAAGGAAGGAGATGGTGGAGCGATGGATTCGCATTTTTCTGCTTAAACACCTTCTGAGAATACAGGGGTGCTTTTTCTTTCCATTAGCATTAATTTGCTCTCAGATTAAACTTGGCCTCTTATTCAATTATTGCTCTACTATTGCATATAAATATACAATTGGAAAGAAAAATCTCTGTTTTAAAACCGTTTCAATTTTGTCTCTGAGTGATACAGTCATTATTGAACCATTTTCTGACAAGAAGAAAAAGCAAGATGTGTATGCCAGTTCAACGCTCTGCCTATATATGGTGGCCCCTATGACGAACACGTCACACCTCATTTGGCGCTTCTTCTCTGGGTGTCAAAGAGGACGTCAGAGGAAAATTCTTGTTTTTATCTGGATGACGTGAAATGAGACTAATTCTTTGGCGTGACGCAACTTCCGGTTCTCTAAAGTCGACGCGACTTGAGGCTGGGATTGTCTTCTGTTTTGCGGCAGTTATGGATGAAACTATCTCCGTCTCGAAGTTTGTTTGATTACATGGACCAGATCTGATAATGTATGTTTTTTCAATATAGTTTAATCAGATTATTTGATTTTTTTTCGGGAGTTTTGTGGTGTTCCGTTGTCTGATTTTATTTACGTTGTGAGAGATCGTGTTCGACAGTATGTGCTAAATGGAGTGGCGAAAGGAAAATTCTGGAACGGAACACGACTCCT
>NC_036839.1:32026975-32044060 GCF_002910315.2 Salvelinus sp. IW2-2015
TACATGGAACTGGTAATGGCATACTGTGCTCTCTCTCTTTGCAGGTAAATGCTCTCACCTTTCCGGGATCCATCTGCACATTACCAGCAGCGATGATGTATCCAAGGAAGGAGATGGTGGAGCGATGGAATTCGCATTTTTCTGCTTTAACAAAAAGCTGGTTCTGCAGGAGATGCTGGAGGACTTGTCGGACGTGGAGAACGTGTTCTTGAGCTAAGCGGTAAAAGACGAGGATGTTGTTGAGGTAGACGTATGCGAACTGGTTCAACATTTCACGGAGAACATCGTTAACCAGGACCTGGAACACAGCAGGAGCGTTGGTCAGACRGAATGGCATCACCAGGTATTCGTTGTGTCCGCTAGCCGTGTTGAAGGCTGTATTCCACTCGTCACCTTCCCGTATCCGCACCAGATGGTATGCGTTCCGCAGGTCCAACTATTTTTAAATTGTATATAAAAAACAATGACCCCTTTTTCTCCCCAATTTCGTGGTATCCAATTGGTAGTTACAGTCTTGTCTCAATGCTGTAACTCCCGTACGGACTCGGGACAGACGAAGGTCGAGAGCCGTGCATCCTCCGAGACACAACCCAACCAAGCCGCTTCTTGACACAATGCCCACTTAACCGGAAGCCAGCCGCACCAATGTGTCGGAGGAAACATCGTACACCTGGCGACCATGTCAGCGTGCACGAGTCGCTAGTGCGCGATGGGACAAGGATATCCCTGCCGGCCAAACCCTCCCCTAACCCGGACAACACTGGGCCAATTGTGCGCCGCCCCATGGGTCTCCCAGTCACAGCTGGCTACGACAGACCCTGGACTCGAACCCAGAATCTCTAGTGGCACAACTAGCACTCCGATGCAGTGCCTTAGACTACTGCGCCACTCGGGAGGCCGAGCAGGTCCAACTTAGAGAAAATGGTGGCCCCCTGGAGTGGCTCGAAAGCCGAGGCATTGAGTGGTAGAGGGTAGTGGTTCTTAACCCTGATGTCATTAAGGCCCCGGTAGTCGATGCATGGGCGCAAGGTTTTGGCCCTCTTCTCCACAAAGAAGAACCCTGCGCCGGCAGMMGAGGCAGAAGGACAATGCAGAACGGGCTCCAGCCCATGATAGTACCAGCAGTCCAGTCTCTGAGGGGATTGTGTGGCTGGAGCCATTAAAACCCTAATACCACGGGTACCTGAGGAGACTTGATGAGCATGAACTGCATAGACTCCCTGTCACTCCCAGGTTGATAGGAGTAGTATTGTGGGTGACTGCCTATAGAGTGCCCATCCAGCGCTCTAACGTCCATGGAAATGGAGAGGAGCTGAGTGGGGATGCCCAACTTTGACACCAGGGTAGTGTCCATGAAACTCTCATCGGCCCCATAGTCAATGAGTACCCAGAGATTTTGACTGGCCGCCCCACTGCAGGATGGCATGGAGAGAGGTATGAGTAAGGGGAGAAAGAAATTATCTGTATGGTATCTCTTGGGAACGTAGAAGCCGGGGACTTCTGGGATTCCTCGGAGGCAAGGTGGGATCCTTGGGCGAGCAGGTGGGCCCGGAATCAGACCTCCTCTCCCTCCTACATTCCTGTATCCGCCCATCGATCCGGATGGTCAAGGGCTGCGAGCTGCGCGCTCGTCTTTAACTTCCTCCAATAATCCGTGAAGGAACATGTCAAACAGGGGTTCCGGGTTCCAGGCATCTCTCGGCAGCCAACGTGCGGAAATCAACCGCATAGTCTGCCACACTGCGGGAGTCTTGATGAAGCTGGAGTAACTTCCGGGCAGCCTCTCTTCCGGACAACAGAGAATTGAAAACCTTTTCACCTCAGCCTTGAACTCCTCCAGAATGAAGCACATGGCAGATTGTTGTTCCCACACCGCTGTAGCCCAGGCGAGAGCCCTCCTGGACATCAGCGTTATAAGGTACGCTATCTTCGAACGGTCCGAGGGAAAGGACGAGGGCTGCAGCTCGAAGATGAGGGAACACTGTGAGAGAAACCCCTGACAGGTTCCTGACTCTCCAGCGAAGCGTTCCAGAGGAGGTAAGCAGGGTTCTTGGGAAGTTGTGGTGGGCTTGAGACGCGCTACTGTCAGCGGGGTTACTGAGGGCCTGGGAGGTTACTGTCATGACAGGCTGCCTAACAGACCATCTTCAGAATTGAACCAGCAATGTATTTAAGGCACGGTCATGGCATTCCGTCAAGGTCTGGAATCCTTCCATAAGACCTCAAAGTAACTCGGGTGTTAGCAGGACTGATGTTAACAGACAGTAACTATGATGATGCAATCGCTCTGCTTAAGAGCAGATTTGGAAGGAAAGATCTTGTGATTAGTGCTCATATGTCAAAGCTGCTGAATCTCACTCCTGTGAAGAAATCCTCTGATCTAAATGCATTGAGGCAGCTATATGATGAATGTGAAATTCAGATTAGGAGCTTGGAATCACTGGGTGTAGTGTCAGAAACCTATGGAAGCCTACTATGCCCAATCTTACTGCAGATGATTCCAGAGGACATAGCTCTTGACATAGGCCAGAGGGGAGTAGATGATGAATGGAAAGTGTCTGAGATTATCAGTTTCCTACAGAAGGAGGTTCAGAGCAGGGAGAGAGACATTACAAATGACCAGATCATGCAACCAACAGAAAGAGAGCAAACCATGGAACAAGTCATGCTCCTCCAATGAAATGAAAACAAAAAGACCCAACATGCCATCTGCTGCTGCACTGCATACAGCCAGCCAGAAGGAACAAAACGGTCTATTCTGTGACAGTGCAGACCACCAATCAGAAAATGCCCTGACCACAATATTGCTACACGCAAAGAGATACTAAAGAAAAGATGCTTTGTATAGGACAGAAACACATAGCAAAATTCTGTAAAGTCAAAGATGTGTCATGTGCAACATGGGAAGCAGACATCACATTGCTGTGGTGTACCGGTAAGAGGAGTGAGGTGCAACCCCTACTGTTTCTGTAGATGCTGTTGTTTCCTCAGTTATTCCCCATTCAGTGAAGATGAAACCAGATGGACAGAACACTGTGTTGCTACAAACGGCAAAAACATGGGTAGAAGGCCCATCGGGCAGGAAGATAGCTCGTTGCTTACTAGATGGAGGCAGTCAGAGGAGCTTCATACATGAAAACCTTGTGAAGGGCTTGAAGCTACCAGTAATCAGACAAGAGGCACTCATTCTTCACACTTTTGGCTCCTCGTCCCAACGCAACACAGTGAAAGTCATCTTGGAGAATGTCTGGGACAAACAGCAGAGAATAGAGATAGAGGCAATTGAAACCCCACAAGTGTGCACAGCTGTGATGAAGGTTCCTGGTGAACAGATTCGACATGAGCTCAATAGAAAGGGACTGCAGCTCGCAGACTTTCCAGGAGATGACAATGATCCTGAACTCTCTGTCCTGATAGGAYCAGACTACTACTGGCAGATAGTATCAGGCAGAGTGGAGTGACTGACGGAGACGCTYGTTGCTTTAGAGAGCACCTTTGGATGGTCGGTGCAGGGACCCGTGTTCATGTCAAGTGTCGCTGAGGCAACCTGCATGTTCATCCCACTTGATGAAGACACACTAGTCTCCAAACAACTGCATGCATTCTGGGAGCTTGAGTCTCTGGGTATTATAAGGGAGAAAACACAGAACCCAGAGGAAAACGAGGCTCTACAGAGGTTCGAGGAAACAACCACCTTCAAAGTTGGGCGATACCACGTGGAGTTGCCATGGAAACGAGAAATGCCAGAACTCCAAGACAACTATAGAATCGCCAAGAAACGGGTTGAAGGTCTGAAGAAAAGACTGAAGAAGGATGTGACGTTGTACGGCAGATACAATGAGGTAGTAGAGGACTACTTACAACAGGATATGGCAGAGGACGTGCCCAAGGACAACGCATCAAGCGCAGACAACGTAAAATACTACTTACCTCACCATGCAGTACTCCGAGAAGATAAGGTGACGACAAAACTGAGAGTGGTGTTTGATGCCTCGTCCCATGAAGATGACTGTCCATCCCTCCAATGACTGTCTACTCACAGGACCGAACCTGAATCCGAATCTGCTCAGCGTTCTGATAAAGTTCAGACTACATGAGATCGCATTCATGGCAGACATCAAGAAAGCTTTCCTGCAGATATCCCTAGCAGAGAGAGACAGAGACGCCGTGAGATTTCTATGGCTCACAGGCCCACCAAGGGGAGAAAATGAAGAGGAGCTGCGTGTGCTYAGGATSAAAAGAMTYGTATTTGGAGCTTCCCCAAGTCCATTCTTGCTGGCAGCTACAATCAGGAAGCACCTGAAACAATATGAAACAGAACAACCAGAAGTTGTAGAGATACTGAGAGAGTTACTCTATGTAGATGACTTCATTGCAAGTTCACACAATGTTGAAGAGGCTTACCTTGTGACAACAACTGCAAAGCGAATGCTGTCGATTGCAGGCATGGACCTCTGCAAGTGGATGACCAACTCTCCTGAATTGAAAACAAAATGGGAGGAGAGTACGACAACTGACCACCCGTTGACGCTAGAAACACAAGGATTAGTGCTGAAGGTTTTAGGTTAAGTATGGAGACCGGAAACAGATGACTTTGTGTTTGACCTCAGGCCGCTACTGAGCATTCTAAAGGAAAACACAAAGAGAAGTGTTCTGCAGTCGTCTGCACGTATCTTCGACCCTCTTGGTTTCCTGACCCCCTTCACCATCAGGATCAAGTGCATGTTCCAGGAAATGTGGGAGAGGGGACTCAGCTGGGACAAAGAATTACCACCTGATCTGACACGAGAATGGCAACAGTGGTGTTCAGAACTACCCCAGTTACACCAGCTCACCATACCAAGGTGGTACAGAACAGACATGCGGCCACAGAATTGCCACACCCTGAAACTACACGTGTTCTGTGATGCAAGTGAAAGGGCTTACAGTGCAGTAGCTTACTTGCAAGGTGAATCACAAGACAGGGAAACAACAAGACTAYTCGCATCCAAGTCCAGGGTAGCCCCACTCAAGAAAATGACGCTGCCACGCCTGGAGCTCATGGGAGCTGTGAGACTGCGAGACTAGCAAATAACCTGATGACCACACTGAAAATGGAAGAAAACCAGATCAAAATGTGCACAGACTCGATGATCGTGCTGCATTGGATTTGCAGCTCAGCTCAGAAATGGAAACAGTTTGTTGCGAACAGAGTGACGGAGATCCAGTCCTTGACCAATCCAGAGTCATGGTCACATATTGAAGAGAAAGCTAATCCAGCTGACCTCCCTACAAGAGGACAAACTGTTCGAAACTTGACACAGAGCGAGCTATGGTGGAATGGACCCAGTATTCTGACATCACACAATCAGTCCGAAGAGACTGATGATAACAACGTTCCAGAAGAGGTAAATACAGAACTCAAGCCCAGTTGCCAGGTTACTGTACAACTCGCAGAAAACAGCACAGACATCACTGAACCAAGGTGAACTGACTGCTGACGAACTGTTCGATGCAGAAAAGTACTGGATTAAGGTAATACAACAACAGAGTTTTGGACAGGAGATCAAACTACTGAAGGCAGGAAAAAGCCTAAACAATGACTGTAAAATCAGAGAACTGAAACCMTTCCTGGACGAACARGAACTACTCAGTGTAGGAGGAAGACTGCAACAGTCCAACTTCACATTCAGAGAGCAGCACCCATGGGTTCTGCCCAACAAGTACAGATACTCAGAAATGCTGATACAGCACCACCCTGAGAAGGGTGCTAGGCAGCTAGTCAAGAGCACAGTGGCAAGATGTATAGTGTGCAAGAGACTCAAGGCAAGGGCCGGACAGCAGGTCACTGCACCTTTACCAAAAGACAGAATAACTGAATCGCCACCATTTGAAGTCACAGGTGTGGATTTTGCAGGACCGCTCTATGTGAAAGAAAATGGTTCTGTGAAGAAGTCATACATTGCACTGTTCACTTGTGCTGTAACCAGAGCAGTGCATTTGGAACTGGTCTCAGATCAGTCAACAGAGACATTCCTGTTAGCTCTAAAAAATATTAATCTCAAGGAGAGGATTATGCAAGGTAATCCACTCAGACAATGCAAAAACGTTCAAGAGAGCTGATCAGGASTTGAAAGAGCTGTGGAAGGCAATCGAAGAGCCCCAACTCTTGGCTTTCTTCTCAGAAAGGGGCATCACCTGGAGGTTCATCGCCGAGCGAGCAGCCTGGTGGGGCGGATTCTGGGAAGACTCGTCAGGTCAGTGAAAACATGCCTTGCGAAAGGTTCTTGGGAGAGCTTCACTCAACTTTGAAGAGATGTGCACAGTCSTGACAGAGGTTGAAGCTATTCTAAATTCTAGGCCTCTGACCTTCGTGCACAATGAAGTGGATGAACCACAACCCCTGACCCCAGCACACTTCCTGGTGGGTAAAAGACTAACCTCTTTGCCTTCAAAGCCATTTCCAGCTGACACTCAGCACCCAACGCTAAACAAMGGGGAAATGACACGCAGATGGAAGTACAGGCAGAGACTTGTGACCAGCTTCTGGAACAGTTGGCGAAGAGACTTCTTGCTGGATCTAAAGTCAGCACACCGCTGTGACACACCACAGCCCACCCCACTGAAAGCAGGTGACGTTGTACTCATAGGAGAATATAACACACCCAGACAAACCTGGAAACTAGGAACGATTGAGGAACTGTTTCCAGGCCGAGATGGCCTAGTTAGGTCATGTTCAGTTCGTACTGCTTCAGGGACTTTGTTGAGGAGACCTATTCAGTTGATATACTGCCTAGAGATTTAGATGAASYCAGMMGMMCATCGGGGGGGYGGATGTTGTAACTTTAATGGGTCACAGAGTTAATGTTTAAGTTAATTCATCAAGCTCTATCTAAAGATATTTGTAATTGTATTAGAATGTGTGTGTTGGCGATTGAGAGAACTACATACATATTTTGTACTGGTTAGTATTGAATTAGGCTTTTGACTGCAAGTTCCAGAATGCCTTGCGACAGGAAGTAGAGAGAACGCGCTAGTTAAGAGCAATTGACAGGTGATTATTCTGACTCCTTTCCACTAGCAACTCATTATGCATTGTTCTGTAGAATCTAAAGTTTGTAAATGTAACTTGAACAAATATTATTACTAAAAGAAGCTTTCATATCAAACCCGACGTCCCGAGTCATTACTTTGAAGATAGTTATTCTATAGGGAGAACCTTCCAAAAGGACAACCATCCCTGCAGTACTCCATCAATCATGCCTTTATGGTAGAGTGGCCAGATGAAAGCCACTCCTCAGTAAAAGGCACATGACAGCTCGCTTGGAGTTTTCAAAAAGGCACCTAAAGACTCAGACCATGAGAAACAAGATTCTTTGGTCTGATGAAACCAAGATTGAACTCTTTGACCTGAATGCCAACCGTCACGTCTGGAGGAAACCTGGGACCATCCCTACGGGGAAGCATGGTGGTGGCAGCATCATGCTGTGGGGATGTTTTTCAGCGGCAGGGACTGGGAGACTAGTCAGGATAGAGGTAAAGATTAACAGAGCAAAGTACAGAGAGATCCTTCATTAAAATCTGCTCCAGAGTGCTCACAACCTCAGACTGGGGTGTAGTTTCACCTTCCAACAGGACCCTAAGCACACAGCCAAGACAACGCAGGAGTGGCTTTGGGACAAGTCTCTGAATGTCCTTGAGTGGCCCAGCAAGAGCCCGGACTTGAACCAGATCAAAAATCTCTGGAGAGACCTGAAAATAGCTGTGCAGCAACGCTCCCCATCCAACCTGACAGAGCTTGAGAGAAGAATGAGAGAAGAATGGCAGAAACTCCCCAAATACAGGTGTGCCAAGCTTTTAGCGTCATACCCATACCCAAGAAGACTCAAGGCTGTAATCACTGCCAAAGGTGCTTCAACAAAGTACTGAGTAAAGGGTCTGAATACTTATGTAAATGTCATATCAGTTTTTTTTTTTTTTTTTTACAAATTAATACAAATGTCTAAAATCCTGTTTTTACTTTGTCATTATGGGGTATTGTGTGTAGATCGATCAGGGAAAAAACTATTTAATAAATTATATAACAAGGCTGTACAAAATGTGGAAAAAGTCAAAGGTTCTGAATACTTTCTGAAGGCACTGTATATTTGCATGATTTAGCTTATTAATTATTCATCATTAATTCATCACTAACAGTTGGTTCTTGAATGTGACTGACCAATACCTCACGAGGCTTCTTCTCTCCAAGCTGAGACCTTGAAACTGAGATATCTCTTTCCGTTCTCAAAACAATCTTCTGTACGTACTGCCAAATTGCAGATACTGATAGTGAGGATTCCTCCTAGCACGATCAATCAGTCACTTGCATGAAACCAGTCAAATTGGTTATTAGAAAAGCACAACATTACATTTTCCTTCACATTCCCTCGTCTTATCACTTCTGTGATAATTATAGTTACATTTTAAGGTAAGCATTAGACTATAGCATCTATCAAAAGGTTCTATACTTCTAATAAAGTAAAGGAAATCAACACATAAAACCAGACACTTCATCATTTCAAATCCTTCATTCTGGGTTTAGTATGGTAATACTATCATCATAATAAAGGTTATACTTCTGTTAACGGGAGTGAATGTATCAAAAATACACACACATACACAGCATGTTAATAACACAATTAGGCAAACTAAGCAAAAAACACACGCTGCAGCCCATTTGGCAATTTGGGATCCCCAACTTCCAAACAGGGATTCCAACCAAATTGCAGGCGTTCGTTGGTTGTGGGGAATTATTCTTAGCAACAGTGGCAATGCATTTGGCGAGATCAGTCATATTAGAATAGTGATATGGGCCAAAGTATGACATTCATCGCCAATGATTGCACGAGTGCCCCCTTGACCTGCCAAAAGATAGTCAAGAGCATCCCTGTTTTGCAGAGCCAATTTYCCCAATTATTTTAGCATTAAACATTTTCTCTACGTGTCTAGAGATCTCCCAAATTTGGTCTAGGGCACATGCAACTCCATACCCAGGGAAAAACACACCAAAGAACTTGGAGGCAGGTGCTTGAGTGTGAGTGATATCAGCTAGAGAGCTCTATGCTCTCATAATTCCAGGAGGTTTGTTAGCTCGTCTTAACCTTTCTGGACTACCCATCCCGGATCCGGGATCATTCTCATCAGAAACGCTGACTAGCATAGCCTAGCCTAGCGCCACAGGGATATCATATAACATAATTTCATGAAATCACAAGTCCAATACAGCAAATGAAAGATAAACATCTTGTGAATCCAGCCAACATGTCTGATTTTTTACATGTTTTACAGCGAAAACACAACATATATTCATGTTAGCTCATCACAATAGCCAAACACACAACGCCATTTTTTCACGCAAACATAGCTTTCACAAAACCCACAAATAGAGATAAAATTAATCACTAACCTTTGAACAACTTCATCAGATGACAGTCTTATAACATCATGTTATACAATACATTTATGTTTTGTTCGAAAATGTGCATTTATAGCTACAAATCTGGGTTACAACGCAGCCATCGTCACAAATAACATCAAATTGTCCGGAGAAATTTTACACAGCGACGTAATCTAACCAAAAAACTCATCATAAACTTTGCTGAAAAATACATGTTGTACAGCAAATGAAAGATACCCTTGTTCTTAATGCAACCGCTGTGTTAGAATTTAAAAAAATAACTTTAGTACAAAGCACAGTATGCAATAATCTGAGACAGTGCGAGCCATTCTCCGCCATGTTGGAGCCAACATATTCCACAAAATACGAAATACATCATTAAATATTCTCTTACCTTTGATGATCTTCCATCAGAATGCAGTGCAAGGAGTCCTAGTTCCACAATAAATTGTTGTTTGTTTTTAGAATGTCCATTTCTTCTGTCGATTTAGCAACTTTGGCTAGCATGGTGGACGCACATGTCCATGAACGCTTGGCGCATGGAACGAAAAATTCCAAAGTCATAATCAAAGTCGAATAAACTGGTCAAACTCAGTTGAAAATCCATCTTTATGATGTTTTTCTCATATGTATCCAATAACGTCCAAGACGGAGCATTTCGTCGTGTCTACCTAACGCATTGCAGAAATAATATGGTGCTCCCTGGTGCCAGCAAAATACTGCCAATATGGCGGTCCTGTCACTCCAAAGCTCTCATTCGGTCTCACATCAAGCTAGACACCATTCAACATTCTACTGCCTGTTGACATCTAGTGGAAGGCGTATGAAGTGCATACAGATCCATAAATACAAGGCAATTGAATAGGCAAGGCCTTACACAGAGACCCATTTTCTGAATTTTCACTTCCTATTTGGAATGTTTGGCCAAATGAGTTCTGTTTCACTCACAGATATATTCAAAGTGTTTAGGATAGAAAACTATTGGATAGAAAACGTCAGAGTGTTTTCTATCCAATAGTAATAATAATATGCATATCGTATGATCTAGAACCGAAGTACAGGCCGTTTAATTTGGGCACGATTTTTCCCAAAGTGAAAACAGCGCCCCCTATTAACAAGAGCACACACCGACACTGGTAGAATGTACATGTAAATTGTCATACAGTATATTCATCTTATATTTCTAGCATTAACTTTTCTCATCACGGTCCCCATTTGTGGCAGTGACAGATTGATATCTCAATGCATTCTTAGTCTAAATGACTATACATTTCGCAGTGTGCAGACCTCCACAATCAACCTGGTACCCCAAATAACAATTTTGGACAAGCTAAATCTTCATGGAACTCATTCTTCTGGCGTTTCTTCATTTTCTCTCTTCAGATAACTTTACAGTTCGTCCTCCCAATGGCACACATGTTCAAAGTGGATGGCACTTGATATGTCCCAATTTCAATATCTGGGGATTAATCTGATTTTCTCAAGCAGATGAATCTTCCACCTAATCCGCCACCACTGTCCTTTATGGTCCATTATGCTTGTCCATCCTCCTACTAGTACACCAGCAGCATGAGAGAAGTTTGGATGGGATCTCCTCCATGCTCACTACACATGGACTCATGTCGCTCCTGAGAGAAAAGGCATGAGAGAAAGTTTGGATGGGATCTCCTCCATGCTCACTACACATGGACTCATGTCGCTCCTGAGAGAAAAAGCATGAGAGAAGTTTGGATGGGATCTCTCTCCAAGCTCACTACACATGGACTCATGTCGCTCCTGAGAGAAAAGGCATGAGAGAAGTTTGGATGGATCTCCTCCATGCTCACTCCACATGGACCCATGTCGCCCTGAGAAAAAGGCATGAGAGAATTTGGATGGGATCTCCTCCTGCTCACTCCACATGGACCCATGTCGCTCCTGAGAGAAAAGGCATGAGAGAAAAGGCAGTTGATATCTTCGACTAGAGGCTGTGTACAGGTTGCTGGTTCGGACTCAGGTCTCATGGTAGAAGTGTTGAAGGACCATAGTTAACGCCATTACTTCAGCCGGTTAGAAGGGTGGTAAATTGCAGATATTGGTTGCAGATACAGGTAGTGAGGATTCCTCCCAGACACGATCAATCAGTCTCTTGCATGAACCCAGTCAAATTGGTTATTAGAAAGCACAAACATTGATTGTATTATATAAAGTTATTAAATTATATAAACAAATCTTGTTTATCTTAATTTGATATATTGTGTAATAATGTAGGTAGTTCATGTGAAGGAATGTACCTACAACCAGGATTGCCATTTCAATAATTAGATTTGGAAAGCAATTATTTATTATTTTGGCAAACATTATTGTGATTCATCCTATATTGTCCCTAACATCATTACCCATAGCAACAGATGTGGGATACACACACACACACACACACCACACACACACACACACACACACACACACACACACACACACACACACACACACACACACACACACACACACACACACACAACACACACAACACACACACACACACACACCACACACACACACACACACACACGCTTTGTAGGAACAACCCTGCCAGGCAGGCTCAGATTCTTGAGTGAGCGGTGGTGCTTTAGTGGGTCTCTGGCTGCATTAATCTTTCTCGTTGGTTGCATTAGTGTAACGGTAGTCTTCGTCCTCCTCGTCTGAGGAGTAAGAAATGTCGGACCAAGATGCAGCGTGGTGAGTATCCATTTAATAGGAATACGTGAAACAAACAAATAACAAAATAACGAACACGAAGACGCAACAGTCCCGAAATAGTGAACACTAAACACAGGAACACACGAACAGGAACAATCACCCACCAACCACAATACAAAACAGGCTACCTAAAATGGCTCCCAATCAAGACAACGACACACCTGCCTCTGAGACGAAGACTACCGTTACATATAGGCGTACTTGCGATAGCCTATAAAACAGATAAGGCTTCTCCTTAGTGTATGTGGTCGCTCAGGTGGTGTCTAGGGTATAGAGTTGGAGTCCATTCCATCATGATAGGACAATAAAAAATAAATACGCTATATTTATCATTTATTTTAAATTGTATATCTCATATATGCACAAAATTGAAAGCAATCTCTGTCACAACTCCTGCTCGCAGACACACATGGGCTCTGGCATTTGCAACTATTTTCCTTTTTCATTCATTTAACTCCACACTTTTCCAAACAAAAACACACACCCCACCTTCGATCACAATACACCAGTACATACCCACATACTGTGCCTTCTATGTCCTCTGTTTGCTGTGTTTTTATCCCTACCATGTTGATTCCTACCATGTTTCAGGCTTTTGACTACTTTTGTGTTTCAGTTCCTTACATTTGAAGATGCTTTCTTCTAATGCTGTCTTTTATCTGTTTGAAAATACTATAAATAGAAAGTAAAATACCAATTATTTTACAACATGCCCTATCTTGAATGATAGTATATTTGTAGTTTATTTCTTTATATATTGTTGTATTTGATTGTTTTCCTTTTTTTCTTACAATCCCTCCTCTATGGGAACTTTGTATTATTTAGAATATCCATGGAGTAGTCTTGGTGCCCTGGAACAGTTAGTTATCAATATACAGTATATCTATCAAAGCACAAGGCGAGACCCAGATGCAGACACAGGAGGCAGATGGTTGGAGTCTTACAATGTTTAATAATCCAAAGGGGTAGGCAAGAGAATGGTCATGGACAGGCAAAAATGTCAAAACTAGATCAGGGTCCAGGAGGTACAGATTGGCAGACAGCCTCGTGGTCAAGGCAGGCAGAATGGTCAGGCAGGCGGGCACAGAGTCCAGAAACAGGCAAGGGTCAAAACCGGGAGGACTAGAAAAAGGAGAACGCAAAAAGCAGGAGAACGGGAAAACCACTGGTTGACTTGGATGTCACGATCGTTCATAGAAACGGACCAAGGCGCAYTGGATGTTGAGTTCCACATAATMTCAAGATAAGATTCTCTCAGAAACATGTTCTRCTTTTTCATTTTTTTAAACTTCCGTTTCAATTGTATTGACTGTACCTTTTAGCTTGTTTCTTTCTCCGTTGTTGCATCTTCTTCGTCACTCATCTCAAGGCTCGTCTTCAACTCCTTTGTCTTTACTGACCAGTTCAAGTATGCCCAGTTTATCATTTATCGACTTTAGCAAGTCGGTTTCTACACTTACCATTCCCGGTGGTGAAAAGCCTCTGTGTCCGTCGAGGAGTTTCATTTTCATTTGGGGATTGGTTCTACATGCCTGCTCTCCGAAATGTTTGGGTGTTGATAGTATTGGTGATATTGGTCATTACATTTCTCTAGCCTTATAATGTGTTTTGTGGTGTTATCCAGATTGAAGATTATTGCCCATGAGTATGTGGAGCGAAGTGCTAATATTTGGTCAAACTTACAGATATGTAATTTACGTTTTTATCTTGWGGCATTCTGCACTGCTGGCTTCTGTCCACTATTTCCTGATTGCGTGCACGCGGATATGAAAGCCTGTGAAAGCTGTTGCACAGCACAAATAGGGGACTTAACATCAAAGAGGTTTGAACCCCTTGAGTTTTTGGGATTGCACATGCTGTTATTTTGAACACTGTTATCCTTATTGATCTGTAGGATACATAAATAGAACATCTAAAATAACATTTTTAAAACTCACTCCATATGGCTTAAGTTTTTTRCCCGTATGGTTTTAGAAAACACAACGCCTGTGTGAAATAGAAAGACTCCATTTGGGCTGATCTGTGACCCTCTAGCACCTCCCCCTGTAAGAGAGGAACGAGGCAATCTCAAAGTTACACACAAGGATACTTTATTGACACACAGAGGAATGGAATAGACATGGAAAGGTAGTGGAATGGCAGTGGTTCTGTAAATGACTSAAAACAGGGGTAAAGAATATTATATGGTACATACAATAGGACAAAAGCAAAAARAACTTACTACCTCCACATACAGTATTACAACACACACTGTAAAAAYAATACCCTTTGGATCAACCTAAAKTTGCGTCTGGTTACAAGTAAATTAMTTAGGTTTTCTTAAAAGAAAAAAARMACATTGGTTGAAACCAAGTATATGATTCAATGTCAACTGTTGTATTTTATTATTAAAATACCTATATTTCAAGTTGCAACCTATTTCTTTCAACACTCAACTTACTTTTCCCTTTTGGTTAAACCTAATAAATAAACATATATACATGAATTAATAAGGTACCGGAGATGTATACTGCCAAAATAAAAGCAAGCACCAACCATAAAGTTTCTTAATAGGGCGTTGGGAATCGACACTCTAGAGAAACTTCCAGAACAGCTTCAATGCTCCTTGGCATAGATTCTACAAGTGTGTGGAGAACTCTAATTGGAAGGATGCGTACACCATTCTCCATAGAAGATTCTATAATATATTTTGAGAGTAGTTTGGTTTTGATGGTGGTGAAAAATGACTGCTGTCCTGTGCGCCGTTTCCAGAATCTCCTTTAAGTGTTCAATTGGGTTGAAATCTGGTGACTGATACACCACACACACACACACACACACACACACACACACACACACACACACACACACACGCACACACACACACACACACACACACACACACAACAACACACACACACACACACACACACAACAACACACACACCACACAACAACACACACACACACACACACACACACACACACACACACACACACATCACACACACGACACACACACACACACAACACACACACACAACACATCACACACACGACTATAACCACTTTAAATCCCCTATGCCTCCTTTGCGACCCGTCTTTCCAAAAATAACACTGCAACTGGGCATTTTTGCACATAACACTAAGACTTGATGCAGGAGTTGTCACATAACCACGTTGCATTCAAGCAAAAAATTGTAGGTGATAAGTTCATGCAAGGTAAAGATGAGTGAAAGAGGATGTAGTTAAGGCAGGCTAGAGTATATAAACTCACACAGACGGTGTGTTGATTAGTGTGTAGCTAGCAGAACACCTGTCTTAATTTTCCCAACTCTTTCCTCTTTTAGTCTGTATTGTGGGAGGATTAGTACGGTATGTCTGTAATTGGAGTCAACATATTATATACAACAGGGTTTCAACACTTTTAAGTCTCCCTAGCACAAGATGTATTGGGAGTTTATGTGACTCACACACTGCTTGAATGCATATGCTATGCATCAAAAATACGATTGACATATATATTTTCAAATTGGAATAAAGCATGTTATTGACTTAGGCACCAAGCGTGTCATGATGCTAGTATCGCCTTAATGCAAGATACGCAGACTAGAACGACTTTTCAATGATATCATGTTGGCCAGCATGGTGTGGTAAATCTTATTTTGTTGAGCTGGAAAAACGGCTTTCAAATGCTTATCATAATGGTGAGACTTGTTTTTATTAGGGGGTAGATCTATCATGACTCAGGATATGACCCAGATGCAGACACAGGAGGRGGTTAGTACAGTTCTCAGATAATGTATTATTAACACMGGGCAGGCAAAGGGCAGGTCGAGGACAGGCAGAGGTTCGTGATCAGGTCAGAGTCAGGCAGGTACAGGACGGCAGGCAGAGGTTCGTAATCAGGTCTGTCAGGCAGGTACAGGACGGCAGGCAGAGGTTCGTGATCAGGTCAGAGTCAGGCAGGTACAGGACGGCAGGCTCGGGGTCAGGGCAGGAAGAATGGTCAGAACCGGGAAAACTAGGAAACAGAACTTGAGAAACAGGAAGACGGGAAAGCACGCTGGTATGACCTGACAAGACAAGACAAACTGGCAACAGACAGAGAACACAGGTATAAATACACAGGGGATAATGGGCGAAAACTGGAAGGGGMTGGAGACAAGCACAAAGACCGGTGAACCAGATCAGGGTGTGAAAAGATCAGCTTTAATATGTAATTGTCTGCATCATTACCAATCTCTCATAKAWRWWWWWKTWTAWATATGTACAGTACCAGTCAAAMGTTTGGACACACCTACTCATTCAAGGGTTTTTCTTTATTTTTACTATTTTCTACATTGTAGAATAATAGTGAAAACATCAAAACTATGAAATAACACATATGGAATCATGTAGTAACCAACAAAAATGTTAAACAAATCTAAATATATTTTATATTCTTCAAAGAAGCTACCCTTTGCCTTGACAGCTTTGCACACTCTTGGCATTCTCTCAACCAGCTTCACCTGAAATGCTTTTCCAACAGTCTTGAAGGAGTTCCCACATATGCTGACCACTTGTTGGCTGCTTTTRCTTCACTCTGCGGTCCAACTCATCCCAAACCATCTCAATTGGGTTGAAATCGGGTGATTGTGGAGGCCAGGTCATCTGATGCAGCACTCCATCACTCTCGTTCTTGATCAAATACACAGCCTGGAGGTGTGTTGGGTCACTGTTCTGTTGAAAAACAAATGATAGTCCCATTAAGTGCAAACCAGATAAAACCCTTGAATGAGTAGGTGTGTCCAAACTTTTGACTGTTACTGTATGTGCGTGTGTGTATATATACAGTGGGGCAAAAAAGTATTTAGTCAGCCACCAATTGTGCAAGTTCTCCCACTTAAAAAGATGAGAGAGGCCTGTAATTTTCATCATAGGTACACTTCAACTATGACAGACAAAATGAG
>NC_036839.1:32044085-32054605 GCF_002910315.2 Salvelinus sp. IW2-2015
GAATGCCGAAAACACTTCAAGGAGAATAAGGCGTGTCAAAGTTGGACCATTTGGCTACCCACCATACATTGAGAAGCCAAACGTCTTCATTCACTGACAAAAAAAAAGGAAAAACAACGGTGATGATTTTTTTTTTTATTTGAACGTTACAAACAGGGGTTGTCATTTTTTTAAATAATTTCTGGAAAAATAGATTTTGCCATAAAAATGGGAGTGATCAATGTTTTCCATTTAAGTGTCCAATATGCTATCTTTTTCATATTCACATATTGTTGTAGGCTAGACTCTATTTTACCTAATCTAAGGCAGGAATTCGGGCAACTGGCGGCCCATGGGCCGACCTCGCCCTTTTGTATGGTCCCCGCGGCCAGCCTTATCTAAACTTGTAGTAAGTCATGGTCGAATTACCCACCGGGGTGGTGCCCTTTGATCAACCGTTAACTTCATAAGCATTTGCTCCACCCTCCTGGCAAGATTGTGTAGAATTCATGAAATTTTAGTTTTTCAAGTTGCCCTCCCTGATCATACGCCACCACCCTATGTTATTTCTGGTAGTTATGCTCCGCCATCGTTTCAGAGCACAGCTACTGCTACTCTATGTTACATCATATTGCACAGATCACTTTAACCAGTATTCATGTACTACTACTTCGGATCAATCAGCCTGATACGTGTCTGTCATGTAGCCTCACTACTTTTCTAAGCCTCGCTACAGATATATATGTCTTGTCTCTTTTACTGTTGTTTTAATGTTCTTTAACTCCTATTGTTTCACCCTAATCTTTTTGCACTATTGGTCTAGAGTCGTGATAAGTACAGCTTGATTGGAAACTGTTGGTATACTGATTTATGTGTAGAACTTAACTTTCCATTTCTTGATTTAATATGAATTAAATAATTGCAACTGGCTTTCATGTACAAACTTCCCTGTTGTCTTAAGTATGTAATATATGAATAAAAGGTCTTCATATTTTGTGTCTAATTCGGTGACTTTAGATAAAGACTGGACCTTGTCCCATGAGTTGAAATGCGTGGTTGGTGACACTGCAAGTCAAGCTAGCCGATAATCTGGAGCTGCATTGCATCCCACTCAAGGAGCCTGGGACTCATTGTATCCACGTAGATGCGAGCTGAGTACGCAACTGGAGTCCTAACATTGTCATCCACGTCAAGAGCTGTACTTGTATGAGCGAGCTAATTGTCAATCCCACTCAAGAGCTGGAAGCTGACATTGTCTATCCGTCAAGCATACCATGGTCTCACGATGAGCGCTGGAGTGACATTGTACATCCACGTCAAGAGCTGGAGCTGACATTGTCATTCCACGTCAAGAGCTGGAGCTTGATGATAATCCCACGTAAGGCCTGGAGCTGACATTTGTATCAACGTCAAGTAGCCTGCAGCTGACATTTATCCCAGCAAGCAAGCCTGGAAGTGACATTTCATCCACACGTCAAGAGCCGTGGAGCCCTAGATTCGATCCCACGCGATACAGAAAGCACTGGAGTGACATTTACCACCGTCAGGCCGGAACGATCACAGTCAATGAGCTGGAAGCTGACATCACAGTCACTGCACGAATCAAGTCATCCCTCGGGCTGAGACATTGCATCCACGTCAAGAGCCTGCGAGCTGATATCAGTCATTCCCATCAGATGAGCTGGAGCTGATGTAACGCACAAGAGTGCTGTATGTCATTAGTATACAGAAGATCTAGAATAAGTGATAGTTTGTGATTTAAGTTATATTAAAGCCTAAATTTACATATATCGGAACAAAAGTATGGAGTGAATTTCCCATTTTCTGAATGGTAAGAGGTAGAGAGATAAAGAAAAAATTGAAAGGAGCGGCAAAATCTCCTTCAAATGAAATCAATTTTTGTTAAAAAATTGCTTCCGTGTCTATTGCGTGTAGAGTTAGTCTTACGCTGTGTACACCTGACACCTGGATATTAATGTCTTATTTACACTCCAGGTACAGTAATTGATTTCTGTCTTTGAGTCTTTCCTCCAACTTTGAATCCACAACTCGTTTTGCTCCATTGCCTAAAGGTCTGAGCTGAAGGGGAACAGAGGCTAATTGATTGGCGCTGGCAGTTTGGGAAAACAGGGGGTGCTTCTAGAGGTCCACCATGCGAGGGCATCAAAGCTAGAGCTCTCTGTATTTTCAGGCTTGCAGGAGCACTAAGCCTTTCATGTCTGGTCTGGACAGTGAGGGTGAAGTCGATCAGTTGTTTACTCACTCTCAAGGGCACCCACAGTACTCTGAACACACAGCCTTGCGATAGCGAGTCGAGAAAGAGAATTTGGAACAACTTTAGAATTGGATTGCTATATTTTCTGCACTCATGCTTTGGAATTCATTGCCTTTCATTGTGAGTACTTAGATTAGTTCTCAGCAAAAAGCAAAGCTGGAGATGCACTCTTATACAGTCCAAGCTGTCCTGTGTTCTGCTCACTCAGACTATAGTCATACATCTATGTTCAAACATGAATGTGTCTCTACTACATCACTTCATTGAAGGAGATGGATTGGATGGTGTCTAGTACTCTTCTCATTTATTCCTCATCACTCATTTTCCTTGTCTGAGAGTTATTCACCACACATTCAGATCCATGATTTTAGATCTACAGTGAACGATGTTTGCAGTTAGTTGAAAGTCTTACCCATTTTACTTATTTGTAAAGCTATACAGTGTCTGTATAATGTATATATATGTATGAGCTAGAAGTAGAGCTAAGAGTTTCACTCAGTTAGACGTTAGGGAAACAATTAAAGAACAATTAAAATGTTACAATACATATCACCACACATATATACAGTTTGGGGCAAAAAAAGTATTTAGTCAGCCACCAATTGTGCAAGTTCTCGCCACTTAAAGATAGAGCCTGTAATTTTTATCATAGTACACTTCGAACTATGACAGAACAAAATGAGGGAGAAAAATCCAGAAATCACATTGTAGGATTTTTATGAATTTATTTGCACTTATGGTGGAATAAGTATTGTGTCAATCAGAAAAGTTTATCTCAATACTTGTTATATATTCTTTGGTTGGCAATGACAGAGGTCAAACGTTTTCTGTAAGTCTTGCAAAGGTTTTCACACCCTGTTTGCTGGTAGTTATTGGCCGCATTCCTCCATGCAGTCTCCTCTAGAGCAGTGATGTTTTTGGGGGCTGTTGCTGGGCAAACACGGACTTTCAAACTCCGCTCCAAAGATTTTCTATGGTTGGATCTGGAGACTGGCTAGGCCACTGCCAGAACCTGAAATGCTTCTTACGAAGCACTCCTTCGTTGCCCGGGCGGCTGTGTTGTGGGAATATTGTCATGCTGAAAGACCCAGCCAACGTTTCATCTTCAACTGCCTTGCTGATGGAAGGAGGTTTTCGACTCAAAAATTCACGATACAATGGCCCCATTTCATTCTTTCTCTTTACACGCAGGGATCCGTTCGGTCTAGTCTTTGCAGAAGAAACAGCCCCAAAGCATGATGTTTTCCACCCCATGCTTCAACAGTAGGTATGGTGTTCTTTTGTATGCAATCAGCATTCTTTGTCCTCCAAACACGATGAGTTGAGTTTTTACCAAAAGTTCCTATTTTGGTTTCATCTGACCATATGACATTTCCCAATCTTCTTCTGGAGTCATCCATATGCTCTCTAGCAAACTTCAAGACGGGCCCTGGAATGTACTGGCTTTTAAGCAGGGGGACACGTCCTGGCATTTTGAGTCTGGCGGCGTAGTGTCTGTTCTGACGGTAGGCTTGTTACTTTTCCCACGCTTTCTGCGGTCTTCCACCTAGTTCCCCCCGTGTGGTTTTGGGATTTTTGCTCCAGCCGTTCTTGGTGATCATCTTTGACGCGCCGAGGTAGATCCTTCGTGGAGCCCAGACGCAGGGAGTTGATTAGTGGTCTTGTAGTCTTCCATTTCCTAATAATTGCTCCACAGTTGAGCTTTCTTCAAACCAGCGCTACCTTTTTGCACGCTTCAGTCTTCCCAGCCTGGTGCAGGGCTACAATTTTGTTTTGGTGTCCTTTGACAGCTCTTTGGTCTTGGCATAGTGGAGTTTGGAGTGTGACTGTTTGAGGTTGTGACAGGTGTCTTTTATACTGATAAAAGTTCAAAACAGGTGCCATTAATACAGGTAAACGAGTGGAGGACAGAGGAGCCTCTTAAAGAAGAATGTTACAGGTCTGTGAGAGCCAGAAATCTTGCTTTTTGTGAGGTGACCAAATATTATTTCCACCATAATTTGCAAATAAATTCATTAAAAAATCCTACAATGTGATTTTCTGGATTTTTTCTCCGCTGTGTGTGTGTATATGTATGTATACATTTTTAATATATGTTCCTTTATTATTTTTCCCTAACGTTCCCTAATTGGAGTAAACTCTTAGCTTCTACTTCTAGCTCATACATACTATATACATTTTACAGACACTGTATAGTTTACAAATAGTTAATGGTAAGACTTTCACTAACTGCAAACATCGTTCATGTAGATCTAAAATTCATGGGATCTGAAATGTGTGTGAATAACTCTCAGACAAAGGAAATTGAGTGGATGAGGAATAATGGAGAAGAGTACTAGACCATCTCACATCCATCTCCTCAATGAAGTGATGTAGTAGATACACATTCATGTTGTTTGAACATAGATGTATGTTTTGTGAGCAGTATGTATGTATGTATGTTTTGTGAGCAGAGACCAGAGGACAGCATTGGACTGTATTAAGAG
Organism: Salvelinus sp. IW2-2015; assembly: GCF_002910315.2. Lineage (NCBI taxonomy): Eukaryota > Metazoa > Chordata > Actinopteri > Salmoniformes > Salmonidae > Salvelinus > Salvelinus sp. IW2-2015. The sequence continues at coordinate 32,048,826 of NC_036839.1, forward strand.
TTGCATCTCAGCTTTGCTTGTTTGCTGAGAACTAATCTAAGTACTCACAATGAATAGGCAATTGGAATTCCCAAAGCTGAGTGCAGAAATATAGGCATCCAATTCTAAAGTTGTTCAAATTCTCTTTCTCGCTCGCTATCGCAAGGCTGTGTTTCAGAGTACTGTGGTGCCCTTGAGGTAGAGTAAACACTGATCGACTTCACCCTCCTGTCCAGAGCCCAGACATGAAAGGCTTAGTTCTCCTGCAAGCCTGAAAATACAGAGAGCTCAGGCTTTGATCCTCCATGGGGTTGACTCTAGAGCGACCCCCTGTTTTCCCACTGCCAGCCCAATCAAAGCCCTCTGTTCCCCACCAGACCTTAGGATGGAGCAAAACGAGTGTGGATTCAAAGTTGGAGAGAAAAGACTCAAAGAGAAATCAATTACTGTACCTGGAGTGTAAATAAGACATTATACCAGGTGTCAGGTGTACACAGGAAGACTAACTCTACACGCAATAGACACGGAAGCAATCTTTTTAACAAAAATTGATTTCATTTGGAAAGATGATTTTGCTCCTTTCAATTTTTCTTTATCTCTCTAACCTCTTACATTTCAGAAAATGGAAAATCACTTATACTTTTGTTCCGATATATGAAATTAGCTTTAATATACTTAAATTCACTAAATTCACTATTAGACTGTGTTACTAATGACAACAGCACTCTGTGTTGACATCAGCTCCAGGCTCTTGATGGGGAATGATGATATCAGCTGCAGGCTCTTGACGTGGGATGACAATGTCAGCTCCAGGCTCTTGACGTGGGATGACAATGTCAGCTCCAGGCTCTTGACGGTGGGGATGAACAAATGTCAGCTCCAGGCTTCTTGACGCGTGGGTGAAACTGGTCAGCTTCACAGGCTCTTGACGTGGGATACAAGTGTCGCTCCGGCCTTACGTGGGAGAACAAGTCAGCATGCAGAGCTCTTGACGTGGGATGCAGTCAGCCGGTTGACTGGTGCAAGCATCCCAGGGGCTCTTGAGTGGGATGAACATGTCAGCTCAGGCTCTTTGACGTGGGATGACAATGTCAGCTTCAGTCTTGGACGTGGAATGACAACTGTACGCAATTTGCGTGATGCATCAGCTGCTCTTGACGTGGGATGAAAATGTCGACTCCACGGGCTCTTGACGTGGGGATGCCAATGTCAGCTCCCAGGCTCTTGACGTGGGATACAATGTTAGCTGTCAGGCTTCTTGACGTGGGATGACAATGTCAGCCCTGCCAGCTCTTGAGTGATGAAAGTGGCCAGGCTGAGGGGATGAATGTCTCCAGCTCTTAGAAGGCTCTAACTTATGGCAGAGTGTCACCAACCAGCAGGTTTCTCAACTACAGCTGGGCCAGGTCAGTCTTTACTCTTAAAAGTACAATTATGACACACAAATTTGACCTTTTATATTGACATTATTAGTCACTACTTAAGACAAGCAGGGAAAGTTTGGACATGGAAAGCCATTGGCAATTAATTTAATTCAGTATTAATCACGAGAGTGGAGTTAAGTTCCTACACATCAAATGATATCGAGTTCAATAAGTCAAGCTTACTTACAGACTCTATTAGTGCAAAAAAGGGTATGATGGTAATCAATAGGTTAAGGTAAAGAAAATTAATAACAACGAGTAGGAGACAGACTAGTATCTGCGCTAGCGAGGCTATAAAGAGTCGTGAGGCTACTTACAGCCACCGGTTTAGTCAGGCTGGATTGAGGTAGTATGTCCATGTAGATATGGTTAAAGTTGACTTGATGATCATGGATGAACAGAAGAGTAAGCAGTAGCGTAAAGAGGGGTTGGCGGGTGGGTGGGTTGGCGGGACACAATTGGCAAGAATAGGCGCCGGTTAGCAATGTGCGGAGCATTGAGGATGTGGGTCGCCCAATTGAGGTAGTATGTACTGTACAATATGTACATGAATGTATAAGTTAGGTGACTGTGATATAGTGATAAACAGGAGAAAGAGTAAGGCAGCAGCGTGAACAGTGTCAAGGACTGAGAGTAGGTTGGCTAAGGCCTTGCATAAAGTCACGGAGGAGAGTGGAAGGAAGGTACTAGTACTACTGGTTTGGGAGAAGACTAGAGTATTAATTAAGAGGGCGGTAAGCAGGCGTGGGCTGACTGAGAGAGATTGGAGCGTTAATGGGGGAAGTTGAAGTTTAAGCCGGAAATGTTCTGCGGATAGTGACAGCGTATGAAGGGAGATAGTCTGAAAGCTTTGCAGAGGGTCATCGGTTGAGTATGGAACGGATAAGTGCTGACTCGCTCATAGGTTCACGGGATTGGAAGGGACGTTGTAAGTTGCGTTATGGCGTCAGATTACAGCGCAAGATAGTTACAGAAGGAACATAGAGTGTGTGAGGTCGAATAGGACGGGATCGAGAGTCTCTGTAGGGAAGTTAAGGATGCTTCGATGATGGTGCATGTTTAAAGGTGCGATGTTATGATAACAAGTAGAGAATAACAGTAAGGGGATGGGGGGGAGGGGCACAATGCAAATAGTCTGGGTAGCCATTTGATAACCTGTTCAGGAGTCTTGTGGCTTGGGTAAAAACTGTTGAGAAGCCTTTTGTCTCTAGACTTGGCACTCCGGTACCGCTTGCCATCCATGTCCTTACCCTGTATAGGAGATTCTGTGGTTCACGGAGTGATGCCAAGGCTCAGAGCATCCAGACTCCCATTCCCATATGGCCTCTGATAGTAATACAATACCAATAATACTGCCATTTAGTTGAAAGTTCTCCAAGGCACATTAAATGAAAACGCATATTCAGCAGGGTTGGGGTTAATTCCGCAAATGTAATTGTAGAGATAACTAAATTCCTCTCAATTCCAATGTTAGGGAAATTCCAAGATTCAATAAAACATTATCCCCAATAATTCCACAAATTCAATTCTCTCAGGCTTTCAGCTGTTCATGTCACTGTTCAGACAGCCTAGCTATATTGGAAACATAACATAGAAATACAATGTGAAATGATACTAAGTGCCTTCATTCCATTAACTGGGAAATGTACAATTATTCAAATCTAATGAAATTCCAAAGATTAAATGATTTTACAATTCCAAATCAATTTCAATTTAAACAGTCCAAAAAGTCTAATTCCAATTAATTTCAATTCCATAACTTGAAGATTGTCGAATTTGAATTGAATTCATCGTAAATTCACAACTTCAAAACCAAACCCTGTTGCCAGCCCAGCATCAAAACCTATTGGCCATGGGACCCTAGCTCACCCAGCATCTCTCCCACTGCAGTTTCCTGTGCAGCAGTAAGCCAGTCTGGTCCTCCAGAGGTGGTCCTAGCGGTCAGGTAGGGGTGGCCGAGGGGCCTGGTCAGGGAGAGGTAGGGATGACCCAGGGGCCTGGTCAGGGAGAGGTGGGGGTGACCCAGGGGCCTGGTCAGGGAGAGGTAGGGGTGACCCAGGGTGCTGGTCAGGGAGAGGTAGGGGTGACCCAGGGGCCTGGTCAGGGAGAGGTAGGGGTGACCCAGGGGGCTGGTCAGGGAGAGGTAGGGGGTGACCCAGGGGGCTGGTCAGGGTAAGGCTGAAGACAGGGTCCCCTGCCTGGGCTCTGTCCCCTGTGTGTGGAGGACACGGTAGACCTGCCCCACGCCATCAAAAAACACACCTTTCCAGAGTGCAGTCAAGCAGGAAGTGTGTGGGTGGCTGGATGAGCTGACCAGTAGGGGCAGTAGAGTCATGCAGATTAGGGGGGATGTCAATCAAATCAAATTGTATTTGTCACATACACATGGTTAGCAGATGTTAATGCGAGTGTAGCGAAATGCTTGTGCTTCTAGTTCGACAATGCAGAAATAACCAACGAGTATCTAACCTAACAATTTCACAACAACTACCTGATACACACACAGTGTAAAGGGATGAAGAATATGTACATAAAATATATTAATGAGTGATGGTACAGAACGGCATAAGGCAGTGAGTAGATGGTCTCGAGTAAGTTAAATACATCTGAGGCATGATAAATGTGGGGGTATGGTAAACAATATAAAGTGGCCACTTGGTTTAAAGGGTGGCTGTGTACATGTATTTACATAAGATGCAAGATGCAGTAGATGGTATGAGTACAGTATATACATATGAGATGAGTAATGTTAGGGTCTGGTAATATTATTATAATTAAGTGGCATTGTTTAAAGTGGCTTAGTTGATACCATTTTGTTTACATAATTTTGTCCATTATTAAAGTGGTTGGAGTGAGTCAGTATACTGGTAGTAGCCACTCACATGTTTAGTGGTGCTGGTTTCTACAGGTTGTGCCTTGAGATAGGAAGCGTTTTACAGGTTTCCCCCCCTCTCGGTCCCAGAGCTTTGATGGGCCACCTGTACTGACTCACCTTGCTGGTGATCGGGGGTGACAGAGAGTGGATCGGGTGGTTTGGTTGGTCCCTTCATGATCTTTATGGCCTCCTGTGCATCGGGTGGTGTAGGGTCCTGGAGGCAGGTAGTTTAGCCTGCCGGTGATGCGTGGTGCAAGACCTCAACTACCGCTCTGGAGGAGCGTTACGGTTGTGGGAGCCCGACGGGCAGTTTGCATACAGGGGTGATACAGCCCGAAGGATGCTCTCTCGATTGTGCATCTGTAAAAGTTTGTGAGTGCTTTTATGGTGACAAGTCGATTTATTAATTCCTGAGGTTGATAGAGGGCGGCTGCTGCGCTTCTTCCACACGCTGTCCCTAATGTGGGTGGAACCACTTCTAGTTTTGTCCATGATGTGTACGCCGAGGAACTAAAACTACTAACCCTCTCATACTGTCCGTCGATGCTGGGATAGGGGGGGTAGGGCTCCTTTGGTTTCCTGAAGTCCACGATCATCTTCCCTTTTATTTTTGTTGACGGTCTGAGTAGTGTGAGGTTATTTTCTGACACCAACTCCGAGGCCCTCACCTCCTCCCTCTGCAGTCGATGGATGGCCGGTCTCGTCGTTGTTTTGGTAATCAAGCCTACCACTTGTCGTGTCAGTCATGCAGCTTGATGTAGAGTTGAAAAAGCAGTGCAATTTGAGCCTATCTGTATAGAAGTCGTGGTGAACAGGGAGTACACGAAGCAGGGGCTGAAAGCACCTTGTGGGGGGCCGTGTTGTAGATCAGTGGGGGGTTGGAGATGGGTCTGTTCTAGCCTGCACCACTTTGGGCGGGCGGCCCGTCAGGAAGTCCAGTACCCAGTTACACAGGGCGGGGCGAAGACCCGCCAGGGTCTCGAGCTTGATGATGAGTTGGGAGGGTACGTGTGGTGTTAAATGCTGAGACTGGTAGTCGTTGAACAGCATTCTCCAAAGGTTATTGTCCAGAATTGGGTATTTTCTTCCCTCTTGTCCCCGAGCTCGGGGTTTGGGTTCTCATGTGGTGCAGTGTGGTGCGATTGCGTCGTCTGGTGGACCTATTGGGCGGTAAAGCAAATTGGAGATGGGGTCTATAGGGGGCTGTTAGCAGGTAGGCTGTGGAAAGGTAGTCATAGTGGTCCTTGCACTTAGTTCTCATCAAAGGCAACTATCATGAGTTCCGACGGAAGTGAGTGCTCCACGAGGGACGGTAGTGCGGCTTAGTATAGCTCAGTTAACGTTCAGCTTTCTTGGCGCACAGGAGACAAGTGGTGTGTGCTCCTGCTGTGCTAAGCATGTGGGAACGCGAGCGGAAGACGTGGGGATAAGGATTGATGTGTAATCATGTCCGACACAACCAGCCATAGTATCCCCTGCTCCTCTCTCCACCTTCCCCTGGT
>NC_036839.1:32054630-32056401 GCF_002910315.2 Salvelinus sp. IW2-2015
TACATACAGACACCGGTTAGTCAGGCTGATTGAGGTAGTATGTACATGTAGATATGGTTAAAGTGACTATGCATATATGATGAACAGAAGAGTAGCAGTAGCGTAAAGAGGGGTTGGCCGTGTGGTGGGTGGCGGGACACAATGCAGATAGCCCGGTTAGCCTGTGCGGGAGCACTGGTTGGTCGGCCCAATTGAGGTAGTATGTACTGTACATATGTACATGAATGTATAGTTAAAGTGACTGTGCATATATAATAAACAGAGAGTAGCAGCAGCGTAAAAGAGGGATGGGGGGGAGGGGCACAATGCAAATAGTCTGGGTAGCCATTTGATAACCTGTTCAGGAGTCTTGTGGCTTGGGGGTAAAAACTGTTGAGAAGCCTTTTTGTCCTAGACTTGGCACTCCGGTACCGCTTGCCATCCATGTCCTTACCCTGTATAGGAGATTCTGTGGTTCACGGAGTGATGCCAAGGCTCAGAGCATCCAGACTCCACTTCCCATATGGCCATCTGATAGTAATACAATACAATAATACTGCCATTTAGTTGAAACGTTCTCCAAAGGCACATTAAATGAAAACGCATATTCAGCAGGGTTGGGGTTAATTCCYCAAATGTAATTGTAGAGATAACTAAATTCCTCTCAATTCCAATGTTAGGGAAATTCCAAGAATTCAATAAAACATTATCCCCAATAATTCCACAAATTCAATTCTCTCAGGCTTTCAGGCTGTTCATGTCACTGTTCAGACAGCCTAGCTATATTGGAAACATAACATAGAAATACAAGTTGAAATGATACTAAGTGCCTTCATTCCATTAACTGGGAAATGTACAATTATTCAAATCTAATGAAATTCCAAAGATTAAATGATTTTACAATTCCAAATCAATTTCAATTTAAACAGTCCAAAAAGTCTAATTCCAATTAAATTTCAATTCCATAACTTGAAGATTGTCGAAATTTGAATTGAATTCATCGTAAATTCACAACTTCAAAACCAAAACCCTGTTGCCAGCCCAGCATCAAAACCTATTGGGCCATGGGACCCTAGCTCACCCAGCATCTCTCCCACTGCAGTTTCCTGTGCAGCAGGTAAGCCAGTCTGGTCCTCCAGAGGTGGTCCTAGTCGGTCAGGTAGGGGTGGCCGAGGGGCCTGGTCAGGGAGAGGTAGGGGTGACCCAGGGGCCTGGTCAGGGAGAGGTGGGGGTGACCCAGGGGCCTGGTCAGGGAGAGGTAGGGGTGACCCAGGGACAGGGTGCTGGTCAGGGAGAGGTAGGGGTGACCCAGGGGCCTGGTCAGGGAGAGTTAGGGGTGACCCAGGGGGCTGGTCAGGGAGAGGTAGGGGTGACCCAGGGGGCTGGTCAGGGTAAGGCTGAAGACAGGGTCCCCTGCCTGGGCTCTGTCCCTGGTCTGTGGAGGACACGGTAGACCTGCCCCCACGCCATCAAAACAACACCTTTCCCAGAGTGCAGTCAAGCAGGAAGTGTGTGGGTGGCTGGATGAGCTGACCAGTAGGGGCAGTAGAGTCATGCAGATTAGGGGGATGTCAAATCAAATCAAATTGTATTTGTCACATACACATGGTTAGCAGATGTTAATGCGAGTGTAGCGAAATGCTTGTGCTTCTAGTTCCGACAATGCAAGAAATAACCAACGAGTAATCTAACCTAACAATTTCACAACAACTACCTGATACACACAAGTGTAAAGGGATGAAGAATATGTACATAAAAATATATTAATGAGTGATGGTACAGAACGGCATAA
>NC_036839.1:32063765-32071772 GCF_002910315.2 Salvelinus sp. IW2-2015
CAAAGAACGTTACAGTCTCTTATGTCTCTCTGGAATGCTACCCTTGCTCGGATTTCATCAACCTTGTTGTCAAGAGACTGGACATTGGCGAAAGTTGTTTTGGTTCGCCGGCTGGGATCCGATCCATTGTCCTGGGTGGTGGGCAAAACAGAGGATCCGCTTCGGGAAAGTCGTATTCCTGGTCGTAATGATGGTGAGTTGACGTTGCTCTTATATCCAGTAGTTCCTCCCGACTGTATGTAATAAAACCTAAGATTACCTGGGGTACCAATGTAAGAAATAACACGTAAAAAAACTAAATACTGCATAGTTTCCTAGGAACGCGAAGCAAGGCGGCCATCGCTGTCGGCGCCGGAGGTAAAAAAAAAAAAAAAGGTTAAGCATTGGGGAAGAAGAGCAAGAGAGAGTCAGGCTCTCTTTTCCTCCTCCCCCTATGTTCTTGTTCTTCCTCTGTCTACAGTGGCTGGTGATAGCCTTGGCATCGTCATTCCCTCCAGGCATTCTGCCTGTCTCTCTCTTGCTCTGCTTCCCCTATGCTCAGGGCTTGGTAGAGCCAGCAGGTCAGTCCCTGTGCCCTGACTGTGGCAGTGACATTGCTGTGGCATTGCCTTCAGATAGTGAGATGTTACCCGAACTAGCTGGCGACCGGCTTGACACAGACACAGACAGTAGGAGAGGAAGCTATTAAGGAATGTCACTACCACCACAGACTGAGGATGCATGTTGCTCTATAGCCACACAGATGACAAGAGAACTGAGAGACAGTGAGCATTAAAACTTTAAGAAAATAAGAAAGAGAAGTTTGCTGTGTTGTGTGCCCTAGTTTTTTTTAGAGCTCAAAAGTTCCTGAATAGTCCTCTGTCTGTATGATTGTGATGTCATCACAGAACAGGTTTGCCGCCTAGCAACAGCAGTCCCTCTCTATCTCTCCAGCCCCCCAGCATTCTACAGATTATATTATGTTCAACTGTTGGATGGATGGAAGACAAGGCTTTCACAAGGCTTTAAAGTCAGAGATTTTGACACTGTGATGCTTTCTGATGAGACTAAAAAACTACCCCCTAACTTATCTGGCCTACTGTAGGGTTTAATGAGGGGAAACTTTTATCATTCTGAGTTCAATAGTTCATGAAGTTATGATCTCCCACTTCCCAGAACACCTCAGGCAGACCACTGCAACGCTTTCACTTGGAGTGGCCTGCTCTGCTCATTTTAAAATTGTTTGAGTAATTTAGGCAGAGTTATGAAAAGCACCATGGGGAGGGGACCATGAGCCTGCAGTGTTTTTCTCCATTCCCCCTCAAAACACATAAACCATACTACTTATGTTGCACCCTCCATACCCCCTTGAACAGTCAGACAGTACTGAAACTATGCAGAGACATACATTCTGTTCCATTACCAGTGACTGTCAACATTGTCACCTTCTTCCGGCAGACAGCTGTCCTATAGAGTATTATGGTGAGACTCTGCCCTCCCTGTCTCTCCATCACATTGAGGATTTATATATTTATTATATATTTATAGGCCTGTCTCCTGGACAAATGACTGATGTATAATTCATGAGGTCTGGGTTTGAACCCTTGACCCTGGTCGCTGAGAGGGAGGGGCTTTACAATGACCCTTAATATCGACTCAGGGGGCTAGCCGCTGGAACATGCAGTGACATGCTTAGGAGTGTGTGTGTTTGTGAGTGTAATGCTAAACAGCCAGCAGGATACCATTTCTCTGCCCTCTGACCACCCTCCCCCGGTTCTCTCCCTTCACACATACCACATTACTCCAAGGTCTCTCCGCTATAATAGATATGTACGTATGCATAAATGAGACCAGTTTATTGTATGACCGTTACTGACAGGTCATCTGGTACAGTTAAGATATTGTTAATGTATATAATGTGAAGAGACTTAGATTGATGGTTAGGAGAAGAATGTCACTCTATGGTTTGGGAGAGGTTTAAGCAGCTTGGGGGAGTGCTAGGAGGAGGTGATGGTAGCAGCCATTTTATCCTTGAGAAGATAATGGAGTTTGTTTATGTAACAGGGTTGGTTATGTTTCCACTTGCCTCTAAAGAAATGTGTATTTAATGTTCAAGCATTCTTATTGGTTAGTTCAACTCTGATGACAATAAGGTGTGTTGTGATTGGCCCCGCTTGCAGATAGGGGGAGATCCGAACGTCAGGTCTTCCCAGTATGAAAATGTGATGCAAGGGTAGGTCATGTTCTGAATACTGTTTTCTATTTTCTATTTTACAATGTGTACAAGTTTGCTGTTTGTTACTGATTTTATACATGTGTGGGTATATGGTACCTGTTAGGGATTGAGGGGCTTTCTGGATGTGCTTTGGCATATGATTGCTGTAAATAAGTGTGTTAGCTAGCATACACCGATGTCATGGTCACATAAGCCACTGCTAACACAGTTGTCTTCATGCTACAGATTTTGCCATCGACAGCCATCAATTCCGTTAAGCCCTGTACAACTAACGTGCTGTTTCCTATTAACAACAGGTATTTACACATGTATTTTTGTATTTTGTTCGCCCAGTATGAAAATGTGATGCAAGGGATTTTGCCATCGACAGCCATCAATACCGTTAAGCCCTGCACAACTAACGTGCTGTTTCCTATTTAACAACAGAAATAAATGATGCTCAACTGGGACCACTGAACGAAGTGATTTATTTTGAGAAAACACAACGCAGGAGAGTACATATACATCTGTTACATTTAGCTGGGGTGGGGCTGAAAACATTTTGTAAAAGTACAGTGTTGTCATCAGGGTTGGGGTTAATTCCACAAAATTCTATTCTAATTAAATTTCCTCTCTCTGTAAATTACATTCAATTCAAATTCCAGGTTAGTCTTGAAATCAATTTTAGGTAAATTCCAAGAATTCAATATTATCTCAAAAATTCATCACATTCAAAAACATCAGACAGATCATGTCACTGTTCAGACAGCCTAGCTATACTGGAAATATACAAATAGAACTTGAGATGATTTAGAAAATCTTTTTAACTAGGCAACTCAGTTGAAAACATTGTTTTACAGCCAACCCCAGATAAAATGATTCTGCCTGGATTTGAACCAGGGACTGTAGTGACACCTCTTACACTGAGATGAAGTGCTTTAGACCGCTGCACCACTCGGGAGCCCAAATTCAGCTGGATTCCAATTCAATGCAGTCCAAAGATGAAATGTTTTTACAATTCCAATTCAAACAGTCGAACGTCCAATTCCATAATTTGAAAACTGTTGAAATTTGAATTGAATTCAACGTAAATGTCTTCAATTCATGAGTGAATTAAAAAATTGAAGTGCAATTTCAAATTAAATAGAATTGACCCCAGCCCTGGTTTTCATTAATTTTCACAATGTATGAAAGTTAACTATCTTTATTTGCCCCCCCCCCCCCCCCCTCTCTCTCTGCCACCCATCCCACATCATCTGTATTGATAGGCCTCCCCCAAATACCCAATACAAACACACCAGGATCAGGGTCCATGTAGCATCTGCAAACACATAGAGGACGTGAAGGTCCTTCTACGACCTTCTTCAAACACCCTCTGGGTTTTCCACTTAATGGCCCCACAGCCGTTATTAAGAATAGATAAGGATGCTCCTTCTCTGCAATCACTTTCTCCAATCTAGCAGCTTTATACACTTAACCATGTTTAGAATGGAGCACTATTAACATTAAGTGGCAGAGAAGTGTAGTCATCTCACATTCATACAGGGAAAGTGTCCAAGAATGCAGTTGGAAGTAATTGATAAATACACCAACACGTACACACAGTTGTAGGATCTTAATTTGACCTGTATTGTCGCGTCAAAATACTTCTACAGCAACAGGATTTGATCGTTTAGTCCATAATGTTGCTTGATCAGGGGTTAAAGAAGCGGTCAAAATGTACGCAATTGTTACCCGGATGAAAATGGGGGAGGGTCATGCTTTTTCAATTTCAGTCAAGGGAAGGGTTTAGTATTTTTTTATTTAGTCCAGGAGAGTGTCATGTAATTTGTAATCGGTTAAATCTCAGTATTTGTCAGCATTTTGGAACTTGTGAATTCAACTATGTGTAACTTTGGTGTACAACCCTGCTCTCTAGCTCTCCTTGCTGAGCACGGCTGGTGGGCATTTTGCTCATCCAACTCAGAATTCAAATTCGGAAACTAGGGCATCTTTCTAGACCACCGACTTTCCGACCATCATGATTTGACCTCGTTTTTTTGTTGTTGTTCCCAGTTGCCTTGAAAGCACAACAACAACAATCAGGGCGCACACAATTACGCAAGGAACACAGCTTGTGAAAAAAAGTTATCCTCACAATTTAAGGGTTACTTTGCAGTATCTGTCTGCTGAAGAGAGTCTAGAAAAGTTCAATGGAATTTTGGACTGGAATGGAGAAGGTTCCTCAATGTTTTTTTATTTTTTTATTTTTTTATTTCACCTTTATTTAACCAGGTAGGCTTAGTTGAGAAAAGTTCTCATTTGCAAGTTGCGACCCTGGCCAAGATAAGCATGAGCAGTTCGACACATAACAGACAACAGAGTACAACATGGAAACTAACAAAACACACAGGTAGAAAAATTACAGTAGAAATAAAGAAAACAAAGTCTAATATACAGTGAGAGCAATCGATGAGGTAAGATAAGGGAAGTTTAGAGCGCAATAAATTAGGCCATGGTGGCGAGAGTAATTACAATATAGCAATTGAACAATGGAATGGTAGATGTGCAGAAGATGAATGTGCAGGTAGAGATACTGGGTGCAAAGGAGCAAGATAAATAAATAAATACAGTATGGGGATGAGGTAGTTGGATGGTCTGTTTACAGATTGGCTATGTACAGGTGCAGTGATCTGTGAGCTGCTCTGACAGCTGGTTTAAAGCTAGTGAGGGAGATATGAGTCTCCATCTTCAGTGATTTTGCAGTTCGTTCCAGTCATTGGCAGCAGAGAACTGGAAGGAAAGGCGGCCAGAGGATGAATTGGCTTTGGGGGTGACCAGTGAGATATACCTGCTGGAGCGCGTGCTACGAGGTGGGTGCTGCTATGGTGACCAGTGAGCTGAGATAAGGTAGGGCTTTACCTAGCAGAGACTTGTAGATGACCTGGAGCCAGTGGGTTTGGCGACGAGGAGTGAAGCGAGGGCCAGCCAACGAGAGCATAAGGTCGCAGTGGTGGGTAGTATATGGGCTTTGGTGACAAAACAGATGGCCCTCGCCATGGAGAAGTTGCTAATGAATGGGGAGGACACAGAGTCCATGTGGATGGCTGAACTATCTGTATGCATACAAGTTGTCCTCTGTTTTCGAGTGATATGTTTCCTAGGTGCCTGTCATTTCATATAAACCATTTAAAAAAAAAGTATTTCACACTTAAATTCATTGGGTAGGCCTATAGGCGTATCACTGTGGTATTATGTTATGGCCTACAATCATGGTAAAGTTTCTTTCTGTTAGCTCTCCCTGTGATCTTCGCGAATTGTACAGTATTGACTTAACTGATCTTATGAGAGAATAAAAGCTCATATCTTAACACACACGAATTGGACAGTAATCCTAAGAAAGTAACGCTCGGCCTAACTACTTACGTCTCAATGGTGTGGTTAAACGGTAAATCTTTTCTTAAACAGAAGTAAACAGATTACAGAAGAGGATATGGTTCAGAGCCGTACTCCTATTTAGCTTTTCCTTATAGGCGAGAAGTAGAACAACTAGAGCTCAATGAGTATTATTGAATTCAGCGTGAATTATGACTATCATGATCTGGATGTCAATAAAATTGGTAAAGGCGCGGATTATGCCAATCAATAATAGTAACAGCCCCTGGCTGGAATATGTGATAGAGGACGAAGATGGTAACATCAAATATACACCTATGATTGGTTCTGCTAAATGTAACTTTTCTATGACTTGTATTAATGAAGAGGCACTATCGCGAATAAGACCCATAGAGTAGAATACACACAATAATTTGGATAATCAGTGCACTATGCGCGGAATGAGACACAGAGGACAATCTGTGCACAATGAGGAGTGTACACATACAGATAACATTAGAGTAACTACCAGTGCCCTTCACATACATCTAGAACTGCTCAGGATGCCACCATCCACGTGAATGCTATGATCACCTTAGTGAATGCTCAGTTGTCTCAACACATCCGACGTTCAAAGTCGAGGTGTAGACTTGGATATGGGAGATGGAGAGACTGTTACACCTATTATATCCGAGCCCAAGGAGTTCATGCTACGCGGACCACACACCCTGAGTAGAGATCCCACTGAAATAAGACAATGGGCACCGCGATTAATTCAAAAAGTAGCTCTGCCCTCCGCTTCACCCCTCTCGCCAAACCCCGGCTCAGGTCATTCTACAAGTCTCTGCTAGGTAAATAGTTCTTCTAAGAATATATTCTAGACTTACGCACTTAACAACATACCAATAGCAAATGAGAAAGATAAAAATATAAATACTACCCAAGGTAGTCCGAGTTCAGTACACAACACATCGATCTAGTCAGACAGCTCGAGAACGTCACAACACGCAATGTATTAAATGTTAGGTCAGAGCCAAGCTGCGGACTATAACAAACACACGCACATATTGTCAACATACAGAGTAGTTTAGACAATCGGGCAGAATATTCATTGTCTAGTTCTCTGACGTGGAGACAAGAATGACATTCTAACCTTCGATTATCTTCAATCAGATGACATCAAGGACATCCATGTATACATGTATGTTGTTTTTTGTTCGATCTAATGTACATCTATATAGTAAACCAAATCTCAGTTTACTTTGGCGCTGTTATACGTCATAATGTTTTGAATTCCAAAACATCCCGGTGATTTTGCAGAAATAACCATTGAGTAAAAAAGATGCAAGTGTCTATTCAAATAGTAAAGCATAAACCTTATCCTCTATTTTGTCATAGCCCCTTTGCGTGTCAGATTTCTGTAAATATATTATATTGCTGAATAAGAATTACTGATGAACTGGTTCTGCTCAGTTAGTATCGTTAATTCGTAGCTCGAGATTATGAAATTAGTTGCGTTTCTTATTTTGGGCTCATACTTAATTATGCTACCCATAGAAATACATCATTATTATATATTGTCACTGACTCTTTCGAATAACTTTTTCAATCATTATGGGCACTTTCTTCAATGGACTGCGTCCAGTTCGTCACATTATTATAAGATATGTACTAAAAGGTTTCCATTACTAGCCCATCATATTGACTCACTTGTTGTAGCTATCAGTTCAGCCCACGAATCCATTTTCATGCGCTGAGCACAGCATCCCTCTCAAACAAAGAACGTCAAATAAAGTTCCGGTTAAGGAGTCGTAAAAAAAAGGTCACAACTGATGTATGCAATTCCATATTAGGATGTTTAACATTAATCATCAATAAGATCAACCGGAATTTCATTGTTTTTGTGTTTTTGTTTTTTTTTTTCTCTGAAGAAGAGCATTGCGAACGAGAGCATCTCTCTGCTGCGACGCGAAGCAAATGAGACTGAGATTCTGAATGACCACTCAGTAAAATAGTCTCCTATGAGCCCTACTTTAGCTATGAACATCATATAACCAAAATCTAAAGTACTGCGTGACATTGAGTGGAGCCCTAGGAAGATGTGTTGCTTATCCAAACTATATGGGGTATGATTGGACTGTTTGCACTTCCTGTTTTGAAGTTCTCAGGTTTTTGTCTGCCCAAATGAGGTTTCTGTTCTATTTACAGACTGATTACAAAACAGTTTGTAGAAAACTTCAGAAGTGTTTCCATACAATAGTATAATAATTATGCATGCTATTACCTTCTCGGACAGAAGTAGCGACGTAAAAGTTCCGTTTGGGCACGCAAATTTGTTCAAAGTGGAAACACTGCCCCTGTCCCATATCAGAAGGGATTTTAAAGCCATGAGACAATTGAGACAGGCGATTGTGTCATGTGTGACCATTCAGGAGCTGAAATGGGCAAGACAAAATATC
>NC_036839.1:32071797-32084456 GCF_002910315.2 Salvelinus sp. IW2-2015
CATGGGCTGCGAAGTAATTACAATATACATTGAACAATGGAATGGTAGATGTGCAGAAAGATGAATGTGCAGGTAGAGATACTGGGTGCAAAGGAGCAAGATAAATAATAAAATACAGTATGGGGATGAGGTAGTTGGATGGTCTGTTTACAGATTGGCTATGTACAGGTGCAGTGATCTGTGAGCTGCTCTGACAGCTGGTCCTTAAAGCTAGTGAGGGAGATATGAGTCTCCATCTTCAGTGATTTTTGCAGTTCGTTCCAGTCATTGGCAGCAGAGAACTGGAAGGAAAGGCGGCCAGAGGATGAATTGGCTTTGGGGGTGACCAGTGAGATATACCTGCTGGAGCGCGTGCTACGAGTGGGTGCTGCTATGGTGACCAGTGAGCTGAGATAAGGTAGGCTTTACCTAGCAGAGACTTGTAGATGACCTGGAGCCAGTGGGTTTGGCGACGAGAGTGAAGCGAGGGCCAGCCAACGAGAGCATACAGGTCGCAGTGGTGGGTAGTATATGGGGCTTTGGTGACAAAACAGATGGCCCTCGCCATGGAGAAGTTGCTAATGAATGGGGAGGACACAGTCCATGTGGATGGCTGAACTATCTGTATGCATACAAGTTGTCCTCTGTTTTCGAGTGATATGTTTTTCCTAGGKTGCCTGTCATTTCATATAAATCCATTTAAAAAAAAAGTATTTCACACTTAAAATTCATTGGGTAGGCCTATAGGCTATTCACTGTGGTATTATTCCTAATAATTTCTCTTTAGCTCTTGGACTCCAAAGAAAAGCTAAACTAGGCCTACAATGTAAAATACCGAAACCAAAAGAACTAGGGCGTATTCATTACGCCAATTCTGTTGTAAAACTTTTCTTAAACAGAAGTAAACAGAACGAAACAGGAGTCACCTACCTGAATTTTTCCAAATAGAAACTCTTGTTTTGCTCTGTTTGCTTCTGTTTGGTTATAAATGGTAAGCGGTTTCCATAATTAATACGCCCCTGGCTGGGAATTTTAAAGGAGAGAGCGATGGTATGATCAAATACACCTTATGAGTGGCCTGCTAATGAAACTTTCTTGACTTTGTAAACTGTCGAGAATAGACCCATAATTGATCCAAATGTTTGGATAATCAGGCCTAGGTGGTATGGTACTCTCTGTGCAAGGAGTGTACAAAACATTAAGAACACCTGCTCTTTCCATTACATAGACTGCTCAAGTGAATCCAGGTGAAAGCTATGATCCCTTATTGATGTCAGTTGTTAAATCCACTTCAATCAGTGTAGATGAAGGGGAGAGAACTGATTAACCTTTCTAGCCCCGGGGTTCCGCTAGCGGAACACCCARAACATTCCACTGAAAAGGCAGCACGCGAAATTCAAAAATATTTTTTTTGAAATATTTAACTTTCACACATTATCAAGTCCAATACAGCAAATGAAAGATAAACATCTTGTTAATATACCCATGGTGTCCGATTTCAAAAATGATTTACAGTGAAAGCACAACATATGATTATGTTAGGTCAGAGCCAAGTCACAAACACACACAGKCATTTTTTCAGCCAACAGTAGGAGTTAGAAAAAGCAGAAATATAGTTAAAATGAATCACTAACCTTCGATTATCTTCATCAGATGACAGTCATAGGACATCATGTTATACATGTATTGTGTGTTTTGTTCGATAATGTGCATATATATATTAAAACAAATCTCAGTTTACATTGGCGCGTTACGTGCAGTAATGTTTTGATCGTCCAAAAACATCGGTGATTTTGCAGAAACTATATAATAAAACATGATAAAAGATGCAATGTTATTCACAAAATTAAAGATAAACTTATCCTCTATGCAACCGCCGTGTCAGATTTCGAAATAAAATTGTACCGAAAAAGAATAATCTGAGAACGGCGCTCAGAGCACAATCCAGCCAAAGAAATAGTCGCCATTTTGGCGTCAACAGAAGCTACAAAAACACTATAAATATGCACTTACCTTCGAATAACTTCATCAGAAGGCACTCCCAGGATGCCCAGTTCGACAATAAATGACTGAAAAGTTCCAATAAAGCCCATCATTTAGCCACTTTGTTAGCATGTTCAGCCCACGAATCCATTTTCATGACGCACGAGCAATCCCTCCAGACAAAAACTCAAAAAGTTCCGTTACAGGTCGTAGAACAAGTCAAATGATGTATGCAATCCATATTTAGGATGTGTTTAACATTAATCATCAATAAGGATCCAACCGGAGAATTTCATTGTCTGAAGAAAGAGCATTGGAACGAGAGCACTCTCTCTCGCTCGCAAGCAAAATGAGACTGAGATTCTGAAGACCACTCTAGTAAAATAGCTCCTATGAGCCCCTACTTTATAGGTAGAATCATATAACCAAAATCTACAGACGGTGACATCTAGTGGAAGCCCTAGGAAGTGTTTGTTATCCATAACTATATGGGGTATCATTTGGCACTGTTTTGAACTTCCCGTTGGAAGTCTTCTCAGGTTTTGTCTGCCAAATGAGTTCTGTTCTACTTACAGACATGATTCAAAACAGTTTTAGAAACTTCAGAGTGTTTTCCAACAATAGTAATAATAATATGCATGTATTACCTTCTGGGACAGAGTAGGAGTAAATTTCCGTGGGCATCCATTTCGTTCAAAGTGGAAACACTGCCCCCTGTCCATAACAGAAGGATTTTAAAGCCATGAGACAATTGAGACAGGGATTGTGTATGTGTGACATTCAGAGCATGAATGGGCAAGACAAAATATCTYAGTGCCTTTGAATTGGGTATGGTAGTAGGTGCCAGGCACACCAGTTTGTATCAAGYACTGTTAAGCTGCTGGGTTCTTCARTCAAGAGTTTCCCGTTGTGACAGCCCTGAATTTGTCTGAACCGTCACAGTGCTTCTACTGCTGACGTTGCGCTTCCCGTTTAATTCTTTATTAAATAGCCAGCAACAGCTGTGCAAAAGAGGATTGTGGCGGTGGCGCGAATGAGGAAGTGTTCAACCCTCAGTTCCGAAGCTCCTTTACTCCACTTGTTTTGTTGTATTTAAAAGTTTGATTTGTAGCCGTGTCTCAAGATTAACCAGGATCAGATCCACTKATTTCTTCCCTTTGACTACACATCTCAGTTGATCTGTTTCTCCTTAGCCTTTCTCTGTTGGAAATCTGTTGATGGATTGGATTGACTGACTGCCTGACTAAAACTTTTTCCAACCGGTATTTCATTTGTTTTAGCTTGATATACACCGTATTGGGTTATGTGTTCAGTTGTTGGGGAAGACTACTGGGAGTTGTGATAACATTTTATTGTTGTGTGGTAAGAGTTAGACATTTTGATTGTATGATTGAGACTGGGTTTATGCTACACTTTATGAACGGAGAAACATTGCGTGACTTGAGTTCACTTGAACTCATTTACCGGGCTGGACTCTTTAGGCCCGAGGTACAGGACRTTTCTTGAGGAACAAGAGATCATTGTGTTGTGACATTCTTATGTGTGCAATTTATTTATTTTGGTAATACAACCAACGCAGTTGTTTTGAAGTTATTTCCAATGTTTTAAGSGTTTATGAAAAGTGTGTTTCTATACWGACTTATACATGAGTCCTTTATATTGGTGTAGACTTGACAGGCCTGACGGGACATACCATCACAAACAAAAATTAGAAATCAATATTTTCTCTGGTAGGCATGACTTACCTGGCACCCCTAACAAATAATAACCTCAAGTCAAAACCGTTACATCGTGTTTATCAAGAATGGTCCACCACCCATACAAGATGGCGGCGATAGACATGGCAGCTCTGTTTCTAGCTCTTTGGCAACTTTGCAGTATTTTGTTGTTGTTGTTATTTCTTACGTTGTTAGCCCAGAATGTTTTTTGTCTTATTACATACAGAGCYACGGTAACTCATTAGCAATCTGAACAGAAATACTACTTTCCCYAATTGTTCTTACCCCCCAAGGCAATTGAGCTTATTGAGCTTATCCCAGAGGCTGGGGACTTTAACAAAGCAAATCTGAGGAAAACGCTACCGAAGTTCTATCAACACATTGCCTGCAGTACTCGCACTTCAAAAACTCTCAACCATTGTTACTCTCCCTTCCGGGATGGCAACAAGGACCTCCCCCGCCCTCCCTTCGGCAAATCAGATTATGACTCCATTCTGTTCGTCCCTTTGTATAGACAGAAACTCAAACAGGAAGTACCAGTGCCAAAGTCTATTCCACGCTGGTATGACCGATCGGAATCCATATTTCAAGATTGTTTTGATCACGTGGACTGGGATACGTTCMGGGTTGCCTCTGATAATAACATTGGTGTACACTACCAGTTGAAAGTTTGGACACACCTACTCATTCAAGGGTTTTTCTTTATTTTTACTATTTTCTACATTGCAGAATAATAGTGAAGACATTAAAACAATGACATAACACTATTTTAGAATAATATTTTAGATTATTCAAAGTAGACACCCTTTTCCTTGATGACAGCTTTTTACACTCTTGGCATTCTCTACCAGCTTCAATGATTAATGCTTTTCCACAATCTTGAAGGGGTTCTGTCGTAGCTGAATCAGATTATTTAGGTAACATAGATAAATAAGATTTTTATTTATTTCAATAATATGCAGAATATCAGAAGGGGAAGGGCTCCACTATGTCTGTACGCTAGTCACTCCCTTCTTTCCCATTGGGGAGGATTATGGCAGTGTCTGGAATCATTGTATACCCCTCTGATGTTGTGAACTTATCTTTCATAGTATATGACCTAGAGGCTCACTCCCCTTTCTGAGCTTGTCCGGGAGGGGGTGTATTTGAGATGTGAGTATCTAGAATTGACAATTGATATATGCCATTGGATGAGGTAATGTTTTTGGTCCTAAGTGGTACCAAGAACGAGATTAAACCTCCGGTTAAAGAGACCAAACTGAACGATAATGCTATAAATTATGGGGATACTCCTCTTTCAAGTAAAAGGCCCTTTGTAATGTTCCTAGATCTGTTGAGAGGGGTGTGTCTTGGCTATAAAAGATACTAAGAATTGTTTTGTAGGGACTCTCAGAGAATTCATTTATAGACAGTGAATTGATCTGAGAGTCAACAGGGCTATGGTGAAGCTCATATAATTAAAAATGGACTTATAATATAATCTGACTTGTGTGTGTTTGGCTCTCTCTCATACTTAGTAATACGGGAAATTACCGACGACATTTGGTGTCAGCAGTGGGATGTGAATCTTCACTCGTGACTGTTTCCTGACGACCTAGGTAAATCGTGCACGAGGGAGCCTCAAACTGGGATCTCAGGGAAACCAACTTCGGGAACGAAGCAGATGGACCAACCTTTGATCTGAGAGGCAGCGAGCCGAGTGGATACCACATCTGAACTGAGTTTTTTTTTTTAAGAAAGAGGTGAGCGAACCACACACACTTGAAGTCGATGTTTTTAGAAAAGCCTCTGTTACGTGGGCATGAGTGTTTTCCTTTGAAAGAGAGGGCACCTTGGAGGCGTAAGCAGGGCCGAGTCAGAGGAGAGTAATTGAAAGTTTGCGGACTCAAAGAATACTCTGCTATTGGTCGGTTCGCGGGCGAACTAGAGCCGTCCCGACACTGGAATTGATCTGTGGGGGTGAGGGGCCAGGGTGACTGTGTTTTCTGTGTGAAAACATGGTACTTGGTGAAGCCCATTGGAAGAAGGACCTCATTCTGAAAGTGTCTGTGTGACTGTCTAAGTGACCCTCAGAGGTGGTGAATCCAATTATTTTTAATGTGCTGCCAGGTATGCCCTGGGTTACTCTGTGTGAGTATTTTGTTATGGATCACTAGGTAATATTTGTAGGAGCGGTTCTGTGTGAGCGGGGTAGGTTGACTCTGTGTGGGTAACTTTTAATTATGTTCTGATGTTCTGTGTGAACATTGGACAAGTTCTGTGTGAACATCTGACCAATCCTGTGTGGGGAACCTTAAAGTTCTGTGTGAGTACCTCAGCATTTCTTACGTTTTATATGGATTCTGTGAATATTTGAAATTAAGATTAAATTGTATGTGTGTATAATCAATACTAGAGATTTGATAAAGTAATGCTGAGAATATAATTAAGATACAATTTAACCACCATCGTAGACGTACGTAGGTTTTGAGTTGGTATATTTAATGGATCATTTGATAAAGATAAGGTTTAAGCACTATTAACCTCTAACGAGCCTCTACCCCGGGTCGGGAGCACCCCCACCCCCCACACACTGATTAGCATACCTAGCATCAGCTTCACAAGTAGATAGTAGCATCTAAAATATCATTAAATCACAAGTCCAAGACACCAGATGAAAGATACAGATCTTGTGATAAAGCCACCTTTTCAGATTTTTAAAATGTTTTTAACAGGGAAGACAAAATATGTAAATCTATTAGCTAAACACGTTAGCAAAATAACCACTTATTCTAACTCCATCAGTTTCTTACTCCTTCAGGTGCTATCACCAATTCGGCTCAACTAAGATATATTGATATCCACTAACCAGAAAAACCTCTTAGATGACAGTCTGATAACATATTCATGGTATAGGATAGTTTTTGTTAGAAAAAAGTGCATATTTTCAGGTAGAAATCACAGTTTACAATTGCACACCACCATCACAAATCGACTAGAATTACTAGATAGAGAACGTGTATGACCAATTTACTCATCATAAAACCATTTCTAAAATAGACAAAGCATAGCAATGGAAGACCCAGTTCTTGTGATTTCAGACCATATTTCAGATTTTCTAAGCGTTTTTCAGCGAAAACACAATAAATCGATAAGTTAGCATACCACATGTGCAAACGTTACCAGAGATCGATTCCAGCCAAAGAGCGCTATACGTAATCACCGCCAAATATATAAATTTTTTTCACTAAACCTTCTCAGAATTCTTCCGATGACACTCCTGTAACATCATTTTACAATATACAATATACAGTTTGTTCGAAAGGTGCATATTTAGCCATACAAAACCGTGGTTACACAATAAAATACTAGGATCAAGCCTCAATATGTCTGACGTTATCTATCAGAGTGATCCTAGTTTAATTGAAAGCTAATCATATACTTGACTAAAAAATACAGGGTTGACAGCAATCGAAAGACAAATTAGTTCTTAATTGCAACCGCTGATTTACATTTTAAAATATCCTTACTTTCAATACAGGGTTGGCCAAGTGAAGCTATACCAAACAAAATGGCGAAATATGCGTTTAAAATATTTCGACAGAAACACGATTTATCATATTAAATATTGCTTACTTTGAGCTGTTCTGATCAGATTCTTGGGCAATGTATCCTTTCTATGTTATAAACGTCTTTTGGTCGATAGATGTCCTCTGTCCTTTCGAAATGTACACCACAACGACGCGACACCCTAAAAACGTGTCCAAACTTTCAGAGTGACAACAAAAGAAATTCCTCAAAATCGCACCTAAACGGATATAAATTGCTATAAAACGGTTCAAATTAACTACATTATGATGTTTTTAACAACTATAACGACTGAAAACATGACGGAGAAATATGCGGTTAGAAACGAGATTTGGAACGAGGCAGGTCCGATGTCCTTCATGCTTCAGGCGCACAATGAGAAAGGGGGTCTCTGTACATTTTGGTCTTTTATAATGGCTGTGAACGTCCCATCGATTTAATTGAAAACGTGATGACGTACAGACACCCAGAGGAAGACGTAGGCATGTCGTTTTCTCATAGCATTCACTGTCGCCTTAAAAACAGACCCCAGATCAGAGGTAAAAATTTCTGAAATCTGAACCCTGTCATGAAAAGTGCTGTAGAAATTGTTCTGTACCACTCAGAGACAAAATTCCAACTTCTATGAGAAACTAGAAGGTGTTTTTCTATCCAATAATAACAATAAATATGCATATTGTACGATCAAGAATTTAGCACGAGGCAGTTTAATTTGGAGACACAAATATGCTAATGCGGAACAGCACCCCTATAGTTGCAAGAAGTTAAAACTAGTCTACAAAATCTGGGCAATTGAGCTTAGAAACTGATTAGAGAGTGTCCCACCATCTTACCTACCGATGGAACTATAAACGCTTATTGGATTATCTCCATCTGGGTAACAACATTTGAAATAAAAACTGCCCTTAAGGTCTGAAATTGTTTTATTTTTTCTTCCCAGTATGAGAGGAGTTGCGGATTTATTGAATAAACTGTTTTCCATAAAAGTTAGAGCGAATTAAAATGGAATCTCGACGTAATTTATAATGTCGTACAAAGCCTAAGGTTTCCATCAAATTAATTATCATTGCGTTGATTAATGTGATGTAGTAAAGTAACGTTGCATGAGTAAACATGATCTACATTTATATAAAATGCACAAGATCTGTTTCCTTAGTCTATAAATGTGATTTTACTCTCTTGGACCTTTAAATTTGGGGAGGGCTATTTTTATCTGGGAATGTCTCGATAGTGACGTGTCTTGATAGTACGATTACAGACAATTGTAAAGTGTGCTTATTGCGGAGAGTCTTAGTCATTCAAATAGCATTGGTGGTTCAGTGGTAAAATAGCTTCCTTCTAAGCTTGAGTCCCGAGTTCGGTTCCCGTTTTTGATTGTAATTCAACTATTTGTATGTTTTGATGGAAAGATACGGTCGCTAGTGTTTGTATAAGATATAAACTGAACGTTTTAATAGGCTTGTTAGGTTCAAATTGAAAGAAGGGATAAATTGAAACTTTTTTTAAAAAATTCATTCAAAATAATAGCGAAGCGATTTTCGATGCAAGACGGTGGTCTGTTGCCTAAATGATCTGCTGGAATATGTATTGAGTTAATGGAGTTGTATTTAAATTACTGTATCATAGAGGAGACAGTTACCTAAATTAAAGAAATTCTAAATAATAGCGGAGAGATAATGGCGATAGAGTAGTGCCCACCGAAATGTTTTTCATTCTATGGATTGACTGACATATGTTATAAATTTGGCGGTGCGTGTTTATTTTTAAAGTCTTGGACATTTCATAAGTGGGAAGAGGAAGAGAAGAGAAGTTGTAAAGTTTGGTTTTATCTTACGATAGAGGTAAGAGTAAACGTTGTTAGAGGGGTTATATTTTTGCCCACCAGAAAGAAAGAAAAATAGGATATGTTAAACTGAAAGTGATTTATAGGTGTGAGTAAGAAACATTATGATACTGTATTATGATGGTTATTGATTATTGGTTTGTTGTTTAGTTAGCACCAGTGATTTGAGCAAAAGTTCATGTAGTCTAAAATTGTAATCTGTTTCCATTACGTGGAACAATGTCACATCATTAAAGTTGATTGCAGTTTGAGTAGTTTTTATTTTTTACAGGGACAGCTGCATCATTAATCACAGTTGTGTGTGTCTAATGGCAGGGTATTCCAGACATGGGAAGCTCTCACACTGAAACGAAGATTGACTAAAGGTACTTTTCTTTAAGGGAACTATACAGTCATTTCTCATGGCGGATCTTGTAGATCTGTTGCCATAAGGTTTGGGTTTTTATTATAGTTTGGTTACCTTCTATAGTTCAAAACAATTTCATATGTTTTGGGAAATTAGCTAGGTTGAATTTGGTTATTTGAGCTTTCCCCCTGATACATAGACATCTGTCTCAGGGGAATCAGTTGTTTTCTTTTGTAAGGAACATGGCAGACTGTGTTTTTAAATATTTTTTTTATTGAGATGCAAACATGAGTCTCTGAGAAAGTTTGTCATCTGAACCATTACAGTAGTGTGTTCTTGTGTAGCTTGTTGTTTGTTATTTGCATGAATTTATCACTGTATTATCTGCATACTTTGGAAATTCAGACCCTGTACAGACAGAAGGAAGATCATTAATGTACAAGCTGAAAGTATTAACCTTGGTGAAATGCAAACCTTGTGGATATGAGTGGGAAAAAGTTAGTTTTGATTTTTACGCTGATGAGACAGCGCCAACTTTTGAAAGATTTTAGATTTGTTAAAAGATCAGGATAGTTTTTACTAAACATATCAACAGGTTGAAATGATTAGATTGCTGATTAAAGGGGTTATGGGTTTGTTTATTTCTTTACTATTTATTGTTGATTTTAGGTGTTGATTTTACTTAAATTACAATTGTATTATCTGATGTGTTTGAGTAGGTTCTTCTTCCGGGACGGATTGGAAGTTTTCTAAAAGTTGTAAGTTAAAGGAGACATGGAGAACACGTCTACAGTTTATTATAATGCCTGGGATTAAATATCACTGATTTCCTACACTGGAGAAATGGTACTACATTTGCAACAGAGGAAAAATTATTGCATTTAGATAGTAATGATATCAGGATAATTGTATCTAACGGTAGCATGTTCACTTAAGCATACATATACATTGGTGTAGATTAAAATGTATGATTAATGATTGGAGGAAGTACAATGGAATTTTTATCACTATTTTTAGGTTTTGTTTATAGTTAACTTACGTTTTTATGTGTTTTTACATTAAGGTTGCAAATACACACAACACAAAACATTTGTTATGACTATTTGTTGGTGTGTTTTTAAAATTAACTATGTTTGATTGGTTTTAAAACATTTCCTTTGGGTTTGGTGAGTGGTTCATTTGTGTTAGTGCTAAAGGTATCTTAAAGGGGCACGCACGCCACTGGAGTTTTGATTTTCTGAGTTTTTTAACACGTGAATTCTTTTGATTAAAGGAATGTTCTGGGAACTGGGATAAAAATGTAGGAAAAAACATGTAGGAAATGTAGGATTATGGCAGTGTCTGGAACCATTGTATTACCCCTCTGATGTGTTTGAAAGTATCTTTCATAGTATATGACCTAAGAGGCTCACTCCCCTTTCTGAGCTTGTCCAGGAGGGGGTGTATTTGAAATGGGAGATATCTAAATTGACAATTGATATATGCCATTTGGATGAGGTAATGTTTTGGTCCTAAGTGGTACCAAGAACGAGATTAGAACCTCGGTTAACTTCTCTAGGATATGTGGGACGCTAACGTCCGACTTGGCAAAAGCCAGTAAAATGCAGAGCGCCAAATTCAAATATATTACTATAAAAATCAAACTTTCATGAAATCACACATGAAAGACAGCAAAATTAAAGCTACACTTGTTGTGAATCCAGCACCATGTCTGATTTCAAAAAGGATTACGACGAAGACACACAAACGATTAATGTTAGGTCAGTCATAGCCACAGAAAAACACAGCCATTTTCCAGCCAAAGAAGGAGTAACAAAAAGCAGAATAGAGATAAAATTAATCACTAACCTTTGATGATCTTCATCAGATGACACTCATAGGACTTCAATGTTACACAAAACATGTATGTTTTGTTCGGTAATGTTCATATTTATATCCAAAAAATCTGATTAGGCAGGACCCTACTGCTCACTTGGCAAAAGCCAGAGAAAACTGCAGAGCGCCAAATCAAATTAGTTTACTATGAAAATAACTATAAAAAATTCAAACCTTTCATTAAATCACACATGAAAGATACCAAATTAAAGCTCACTGGTTGTGAATCCAGCAACATGTCAGAATTCAAATAGGCTTTTCGGCGAAAGCAAACAATGCTATCATCTGAGGATGTGGTCCCGTGTGGCTTCAGTTGTAGAGCATGGTCGCTTGCAACGCCAGGGTTGTGGGTTCATTCCCCACGGGGACCAGGATGAATATGTATGAACTTTCCAATTTGTAAGTCGCTCTGGATAAGAGCGTCTGCTAAATTACTAAAATTTAAATGATTGCACAATAGTTAACAAAGACAGAGAAGCATATTTCAACCCTGCAGCGCGACACAAAGCAGAAATAAAAATATAATTCATGCCTTACCTTGACGACTCTCTGTTGTTGCAATATGTCCCATAAACATCACCAATGGTCATTTTGTTCGATTAATTCCGTCGATATATATCCAAAATGTCCATTTATTTGTCGCATTTGATCCAGAAAAACACCGGTTTCCACTTGCTACAAACGTGACTACAAAATATCTCAAAGGTTACCTGTAAACTTGACAAAAAATGGTCAACTACTTTTGTACTAAACTTTAGGTCTTTTTTTACATTATAATCGATAAATTGAAGACGGGATGATCTGCGTTCAATACAGGATTAAAACCCAACTATAGCTAGCTTTCTGGTCACGCCTTCTATCTAAACCAGGACACTTCATGTGACTCTCGTTCAAGGAGGCATACCTTCTTCAATTACACAAAGGAATAACCTCAACCAATTTTTCAAGACTGTTGACATCCAATGGAAGCGGTAGAACTGCAAGCAGGTCCCTTAGAAATCTGGTTTCCCAATGAAGCTCATTGAAAGAGAGTGACCTAAAAAAAACAATCTGAAATGGTTTGTCCTCGGGTGGTTAGCCTGCTAAATATGTTCTGTATACTCACAGGACATGATCTCAAACAGTTTAGAAACGTTCAGAGTTTTTCTATCCAAAGTCTACTAACCAACTATGCATATCTTATCTCTTCTGGGGATGAGTAGCTGCCGTTGAATTTGGGTATGCTTTCCATCCAAACGCCTAACCTACACCTAGAAAGATTAAAGAGACCAAATTAAGATAATTATAAGCTAATGCTATAAATTAATTGGGATACTCCTCTTTCAAGTAAAAGGCCCTTTGTAATGTC
>NC_036839.1:32084481-32085715 GCF_002910315.2 Salvelinus sp. IW2-2015
TAACCTTTTAATTATGTTCTGATGTTCTGTGTGAACATTGGACAAGTTCTGTGTGAACATCTGACCAATCCTGTGTGGGGAACCTTAAAGTTCTGTGTGAGTACCTCAGCATTTCTTACGTTTTATATGGATTCTGTGAATATTTGAAATTAAGATAAATTGTATGTGTGTATAATCAATTACTAGAGATTTGATAAAGTAATGCTGAGAATATAATTAGATACAATTTAAACCACCCATTCGTAGACGTACGTAGGTTTTGAGTTGGTATATTTAATGGATCATTTGATAAAGATAAGGTTTAAGCACTATTAAACTAGTCTACAAAATCTGGGCAATTGAGCTCTAGAAACTGATTAGAGAGTGTCCACACATCTTACCCTAACGATGGAACTATAAAACGCTTATTGGATTATCTCCYTCTGGGTACAACATTTGAAATAAAACTGCCCTTAAGGTCTGAAATTGTTTTATTTTTTCTTCCCAGTATGAGAGGAGTTGCGGGATTTATTGAATAAACTGTTTTCCATAAAGTTAGAGCGAATTAAAATGGAATCTCGACGTAATTTATAATGTCGTACAAAGCCTAAGGTTTCCATCAAATTAATTATCATTGCGTGATTAATGTGATGTAGTAAAGTAACGTTGCATGAGTAAACATGATCTACATTTATATTAAAATGCACAAGATCTGTTTCCTAGTCTATAAATGTCGATTTTACTCTTGGACCTTTAAATTTGGAGAGGGCTATTTTTCTGGGAATTGTCTCGATAGTGACGTGTCTTGATAGTACGATTACAGACAATTGTAAAGTGTGCTTATTTGCGGAGAGTCTTAGTCATTCAAATAGCATTGGTGGTTCAGTGGTTAAAATAGCTTCCTTCTAAGCTTGAGTCCCGAGTTCGGTTCCCGTTTTTGATTGTAATTCAACTATTTGTATGTTTTGCKTGGAAAGATACGGTCGCTAGTGTTTGTATAAGATATAAACTGAACGTTTTAATAGCTTGTTAGGTTCAAATTGAAAGAAGGGATAAATTGAACTTTTTTWWWWATTCATTCAAAATAATAGCGAAGCGATTTTCGATGCAAGACGGTGTCTGTTGCCTAAATGATCTGCTGGAATAATGTATTGAGTTAATGGAGTTGTATTTAAATTACTGTATCATAGAGGAGACAGTTACCTAAATTAAAGAAATTCTAAATAATAGCGGAGAGATAATGGCGATAGAGTAG
>NC_036839.1:32092385-32104480 GCF_002910315.2 Salvelinus sp. IW2-2015
ATTAGATTGCTGATTAAAGGGGTTATGGGTTTGTTTATTTCTTTACTATTTATTGTTGATTTTAGGTGTTGATTTTACTTAATTAAACATTGTATTATCTGATGTGTTTGAGTAGGATTCTTTCTTCCGGGACGGATGGAAGTTTTCTAAAGTATGTAAGTTAAAGGAGACATGGGAGAACACGTCTACAGTTTTATTAAATGCCTGGGATTAAATATCACTGATTTCCTACACTGAGAAATGTACTACATTTGCAACAGAGGAAAAATTATTGCATTTAGATAGTAATGATATCAGGATAATTGTATCTAACGGTAGCATGTTCACTTAAGCATACATATACATTGGTGTAGATTAAAATGTATGATTAATGATTGGAGGAAGTACAATGGAATTTTTATCACTATTTTTAGGTTTTGTTTATAGTTAACTTACGTTTTTATGTGTTTTTACATTAAGGTTTGCAAATACACACACACAAAACATTTGTTATGACTATTTGTTGGTGTTTTTAAAAATACTATGTTTGAATTGTTTTAAAACATTTCCTTTGGGTTTGGTGAGTGGTTCATTTGTGTTAGTGCTAAGGTATCTTAAAGGGGCACGCACGCACATGGAGTTTTGATTTTCTGAGTTTTTAAACACGTGAATTCTTTTGATAAAGGAATGTTCTGGGAACTGGGATAAAACATGTAGGAAAAAACATGTAGGAAATGTAGGATTATGGCAGTGTCTGGAACCATTGTATTACCCCTCTGATGTGTTGAACGTATCTTTCATAGTATATGACCTAGAGGCTCACTCCCCTTTCTGAGCTTGTCCAGGAGGGGGTGTATTTGAAATGGGAGTATCTAGAATTGACAATTGATATATGCCATTGGATGAGGTAATGTTTTGGTCCTAAGTGGTACCAAGAACGAGATTAGAACCTCGGTTAACTTCTCTAGGATATGTGGGACGCTAACGTCCGACTTGGCCAAAAGCCAGTAAAAATGCAGAGCGCCAAATTCAAATATATTACTATAAAAATCAAACTTTCATGAAATCACACATGAAAGACAGCAAATTAAAGCTACACTTGTTGTGAATCCAGCCAACATGTCTGATTTCAAAAAGGATTTACGACGAAGGCACACCAAACGATTATGTTAGGTCAGTACATAGCCACAGGGAAAAACACAGCCATTTTTCCACCAAAGAGAGGAGTAACAAAAAGCAGAAATAGAGATAAATATGAATCACTAACCTTTGATGATCTTCATCAGATGACACTCATAGGACTTCATGTTACACAAACATGTATGTTTTGTTCGGTAAAGTTCATATTTTATATCCAAAAATCTGAGTTTAGGCAGGACCCTACTGTCTCACTTGGCAAAAGCCAGAGAAAATGCAGAGCGCCAAATTCAAATTAGTTACTATGAAAAATTACTATAAAAATCAAACTTTCATTAAATCACACATGAAAGATACCAAATTAAAGCTACACTGGTTGTGAATCCAGCCAACATGTCAGAATTCAAATAGGCTTTTCGGCGAAAGCAAACAATGCTATCATCTGAGGATGTGGTCCCGTGTGGCTCAGTTGGTAGAGCATGGCACTTGCAACGCCAGGGTTGTGGGTTCATTCCCCACGGGGGGACCAAGATGAATATGTATGAACTTTCCAATTTGTAAGTCGCTCTGGATAAGAGCGTCTGCTAAATTACTAAAATGTAAATGATAGCACAATAGTTAACAAAGACAGAGAAGCATATTTCAACCCTGCAGGCGCGACACAAAACGCAGAAATAAAAATATAATTCATGCCTTACCTTTGACGAGCTTCTGTTGTTGGCAATATGTCCCATAAACATCACCAATGGTCATTTTGTTCGATTAATTCCGTCGATATATATCCAAAATGTCCATTTATTTGMCGCATTTGATCCAGAAAAACACCGGTTTCAACTTGCTCAAACGTGACTACAAAATATCTCAAAGGTTACCTGTAAACTTTGACAAAAAATGTCAAACTACTTTTGTAKTACAACTTTAGGTCTTTTTTTACATTAATAATCGATAAAATTGAAGACGGGATGATCTGCGTTCAATACAGGATTAAAACCAACTATAGCTAGCTTTCTGGTCACGCCCTTCTATCTAACAGGACACTTCATGTGACTCTCGTTCAAGATGGCCATACTTCTTCATTACACAAAGGAATAACCTCAACCAATTTCTCAAGACTGTTGACATCCAATGGAAGCGGTAGGAACTGCAAGCAGGTCCCTTAGAAATCTGGTTTCCCAATGAAAGCTCATTGAAAAAAGAGTGACCTAAAAAAAACAATCTGAATGGTTTGTCCTCGGGGTTTCGCCTGCTAAATATGTTCTGTTATACTCACAGACATGATTCAAACAGTTTTAGAAACMTCAGAGTTTTTCTATCCAAATCTACTAACAATATGCATATCTTATCTTCTGGGGATGAGTAGCTGGCCGTTGAATTTGGGTATGCTTTCCATCCAAACGCCTAACCTACCCTAGAGAAGTTAAAGAGACCAAATTGAACGATAATTTATAGCTAATGCTATAAATTATGGGATACTCCTCTTTCAAGTAAAAGGCCCTTTGTAATGTTCCTAAGATCTGTTTCGTCATGTGAGGGGTGTGTCTTGGCTATAAATGATACTAACAATTGTTTTGTAGGGACTCTCAGAGAATTCATTTATAGACACTGAATTGATCTGAGAGTCAAAAGGGCTATGGTGAAGCCCATATAATTAAAAATTGACTTTATAATATAACTCTGACTTGTGTGTGGTTTGCTCTCTCATCACGTAGTAATACAGGAAATTACCACGACAGTTCCCACATACAGTACCAGTCAAAGGTTTGGACACACCTACTCATTCCATGGTTTATTTATTTTTTTACTATTTTCTACCTTGTAGAATAAAGGTAAGAAATATGAAATAACACTCATGGAATCATGTAGTAACCAAAAAAGTGTTTGATTCTTCAAAGTAGGCAACTTTTGCCTTGATAACAGCTTTGCACACTCTTTGCATTCTCTCAACCAGCTTCATGAAGAAGTCACCTGGTATGCATTTCAATTAACAGGTGTTTCTTGTAAATTTTTTGAATTTAATGCATTTCAGCCAATCAGTTGTGTTGTGACAAGGTAGGGTGGTATACAGAAGAAGGCCCTATTTGGTAGAAGACAAAGTCCCTATTATGGCAAGAACAGCTKAAAAAAGCAAAGAAAAACGACAGTCCATCATCACTTTAAGACATGAAGGTCAGTCAATCAGGAAAATGTCAAGAACTTTGAAAGTTTCTTCAAGTTGCAAAAACCATCAAGAGCTATGATGTAACCGGCTCTCATGAGGACTACCACAGGAAATCAAATCAAATCAAATGTTATTGGTCACATACACATGGTTAGCAGATATTATTGCGAGTGTAGCGAAATGCTTGTGCTTCTAGTTCCGACCGTGCAGTAATATCTAACAAGTAATCTAACAATTTCACAACAACTACCTTATACACGCAAGTGTAAAGAAATAATTTAGAATATGTACATATGAATATATGGATGAGCGATGGCTGAACAGCATAGGCAAGATGCAGTAGATGGTATAGAGTACAGTATATACATATGAGATGAGTAATGTAGGGTATGTAAACATTACATAAAGTGGCATTGTTTAAAGTGGCTAGTGATACATTTATTACATCCAATTATTAATTATTAAAGTGGCTAGAGATTGAGTCTGTATGCACCTGTACTGACCTCACCTTCTAGATGATAACGGGGTGAACAGGCAGTGGCTCGTGTGGTTGTTGTCCTTGATGATCTTTTTGGCCTTCCTGTGACATCGGGTGGTGTAGGTGTCCTGGAGGGCAGGTASTTTGCCACCGTTGTGCAGACCTCACTACCCTCTGGAGAGCCTTACGGTTGTGGGCGGAGCAGTTGCCGTACCAGGTGGTGATACAGCCCGACATGATGCTCTCGATTGTGCATCTGTAAAGTTTGAGTGTTTTTGGTGACAAGCCAAATTTCTTCAGCCTCCTGAGGTTGAAGAGGCGCTGTTGCGCCTTCTACACCACGCTGTCTGTGTGGGTGGATCATTTCAGTTTGTACGTGATGTGTACGCCGAGGAACTTAAAACGTTCCACCTTCTCCACTACCTTCCCGTCGATGTGGATAGGGGGGTGCTCCCTCTGCTGTTTTCTGAAGTCCACGATCATTTCCTTTGTTTTGTTGACGTTGAGTGTGAGGTTATTTTCCTGACACCACACTCCGAGGGCCCTCACCTCCTCCCTGTAGGCCGTCTCGTCATTGTTAGTAATCAAAAGGTAAGGAAGACCCAGAGTTACCTCTGCTGCAGAGGATAAGTTCATTAAAGTTACCAGCCTCAGAAATTGCAATCCAAATTCATGCTTCATAGAGTTCAGGTAATAGACACATCTCAACATCAACGGTTCAGAGGAGACGTTGTGAATCAGGCCTTCATGGTCGAATTGCTGCAAAGAAACCACTACTAAATGACACCAATAAGAAGGGACTTGCTTGGGCCAAGAAACACGAGCAATGGACATTAGACCGGTGGAAATCTGTCCTTTGGTCCGATGAGTCCAAATGTAAGATTTTTGGTTCCAACCGCCGTGTCTTTGTGAGAGATCAGYGTAGGTGAACGGATAATCTCTGCATGTGTGGTTCCCACCGTGAAAAATGGAGGAGGTGGTGTGGAGGTGCTTTGCTGGTGACGCTGTCTGWGATTTATTTAGAATTGAAGGCACACATAACCGGCATGGCTACCACAGCATTCTGCAGCAATACGCCATCCCATCTGGTTTGCGCTTAGTGGGATTATCATTTGTTTTCAACAGGACAATGACCCAACACACCTCCAGGCTGTGTAAAGGCAAATTGACAAAAAAGGAGAGTGATGGAGTGCTGCATCAGATGACCCGAACTCAACCCAATTGAGATGGTGTGGGTTAAGTTGGACAGAGCGAAGGAAAAGCAGCCACTTTTAACACTTTTTTGGTTAATACATGATTCCATATGTGTTATGTCATAGTTTTGATGTCGCCACTATTATTCTACAATGTAGAAAATAGTAATAATAAAGAAAAAACTTTGAATTAGTACATGTGTTCAAACTTTTGACTGGTACTGTATGTGTATATATATTTATTTATTTATTTATTCATTCTCCGACATTGCTCGTCTTAATATTTATATATTTCTTAATTCCATTCTTGTACATTTAGATGTTGCTTGTTGTTGTAAATTGTTAGATATTACTGCACTGTTGGAGCTAGGAAGACAAGCATTTCGCTACACCCGTAATAACATCTGCTAAATATGTGTACAGTATGTGACCAATAACATTTGTTTTGATTTGACCCAAAGGACATCTAGCCAACTTGACACAACTGTGGGAAGCATTGGAGTCAACATYGACCGGCATCCKTGTGGAACACTTTCGACACCTTGTAGAGTTCAAGCCCTG
Source organism: Salvelinus sp. IW2-2015 (assembly GCF_002910315.2). Classification (NCBI taxonomy): domain Eukaryota; kingdom Metazoa; phylum Chordata; class Actinopteri; order Salmoniformes; family Salmonidae; genus Salvelinus; species Salvelinus sp. IW2-2015. The sequence goes on from NC_036839.1 coordinate 32,097,892, forward strand.
ACGGTGAAACTCAATATTAGGAACACCTTTGCTATTTATGCTACGTTCTTGTGTATTATATTTTATTCCTCTTGTGTTACTATTATATTTTTGTATCTTATTTTTTAATTCTGCATCGTTGGAAGGGCTCATAAGCAAGCATTTCACTGTACCATCTACACCAGTTATCTTCGCTGTATGTGACAAATAACATTTGATTTGATTTTATGCAGTTTCTTCAGCAAGAAGCATTCAAAACAGGACGTTTGAGTGGTCTTACTCTTCCCTGTAATCAGAGGGAATGCCAGTCTGTCTTGCACACCAGTCTGTCTTGCACACCAGTCTGTCTTGCACACCAGTCTGTCTTGCACACCAGTCTGTCTTGCACACCAGTCTGTCTTGCACACCAGTCTGTCTTGCACACCAGTCTGTCTTGGCTAAAAGTAAAGGAGAGACTGGCTGCAACACTTTCTGTTTTTAGAAGAAGCATTAATGTGTTGAAAACACTGCACTGACACACACACTTACCCCACCAGCCAGGTGTGCCGTTTTAAATGTAGATTTGTCCTTAAGCTGTTCTGGTCTATTAATGTTCTCTATTATGTCATGTTTCATGTTTTGTGTGGACACCAGGAAGAGTAGCTGCTGTAATCGCCACACCAAATTGGAATCCTAATAAAATACAAAAAAATAAAATAGGCCTACAAAAATTCAAATTAGCCTACATCCCTGCAATTTACTGCCCTAGCCAATAATTGTGTACAATAATAAATTCCTCGTTGCACTATGTATTGTCGTAGCCTAGGTAGAATATTGTTATTGTCTAAAAACGTAGGCCTAATAAATAGTGGAGCTTTGCGTGCCCGACTGCTGCAGAGCGCAGCCTGGAGGAACTCACAGATCTGCCATTTTATAATCAGTTAATGTATTTATTTTGTACTTTGACAGGTAAATATTTACAGCCCTAATATTTGGTTAATGAGTGGCCTAATATCTAGCTAATATTTAGCTTCTTCGGCTACACAACTCTAGCCTCTCTCTTCCAGCTATTCCCATAAGCAATAGGGTATATACGGACGCAAGCTTCTTCCCTATTCCTATTCTTGTGAAATCCCAGGAAAAGCTATAGGAAATGTGTTTGTTTTTTTAGCCTTTTTTTATACAAATAGGCTTTTTGTGAAGAGAAGCAGGCTTGCTCTTGCTAATTGCTGAATGTAAAATAGGCCTTGGCCCAATTAACTGTTGGGGAACATTGCAGCGAGAGTGCATCACTGGCCACTGATGATAACATTGTTGCACTGATGTAGCCTATTAAATGTTTGCACAGGACAGACAATGATGAGCACAGTGAAAAAGAAGATCCAAACGAATTGACATCCATTAAAAATGGAAATCACTTGCAAACCACTTGAGCAACGAGGCAAGCAATGGCAGGATGTAAAAGATGTGCAGGCTAAACAGTGTTTGTTGTTGAACTTCTCAATTGAAGTATTCTTTTCAGTTGTCACTATGACAATGAACACACCCTGTAGCATTGAATGGTCTGTGCTACCACCACTCTACTCCAATCTCCTCAGTAAATTGGATGTAGTCTATCACAGTGCCATCCGCTTTGTCACTAAAGCCCCATATACTACTCACCATTGCGACCTGTAAGCTCTCATTGGCTGGCCCTCACTACATATCCGTCGCCAAACCACTGGCTCCAGGTCATCTATAAGTCTTTGCCAGGTAAAGCCTCGCCTTATCTCAGCTCACTGGTCACCATAGCAACACCCACCTGTAGCACACGCTCCAGCAGGTATATTTCACTGGTCTTCCCCAAAGCCAACACCTCCTTTGGCCGCCTTTCCTTCCAGTTCTCTGCTGCCAATGACTGGAACGAATTGCAAAAGTCACTTATTCCTGGAGACTTATCTCCCTCACTAACTATAAGCATCAGCTGTCAGAGCAGATTACCGATCACTGCACCTATACACAGCCCATCTGTAAATAGCCCACCCAATTACCTCATCCCCATATTGTTKTTTTTCTGCTCTTTTGCACCCCAGTATCTCTACTTGCACATCATCTTCTGCACATCTATCACTCCAGTGTTAATGCTATATTGTAATTATTTCACCACTAGGGCCTATTTATTGCCTTACCTCCCTAATCTTACTACATTTGCACACACCATATATATATTTTTCTATTGTGTTATTGACTGTACGTTTCTTCTCCCATGTGTAACTCTGTGTTGTTTTTGTCGCACTGCTTTGCTTTAACTTGTCCATGTCGCAGTTGTAAATGAGAACTTGTTCTCAACTGGCCTACCTGGTTAAATAAAGGTGAAATAAAAAATAAAAAATAAAACATTATTAATAGGCCTACAGCGTGCAGTAGGATGCTTTGATCAGTTGATTGACGGGTGTAGGCTACTGTAGAACGATAAACTTTCCTCTAGTGTGGATGCTCACCAATGTTTAATAGTTATGTTTAATTTATCTTTATAGTTGTTGTCCTTGGTGTGCACGGCCCTTGACACTTAAATTGGTAAATGCCGCTATCTAGCGAATAACATGACTATGGCATGAATACAGCAGTGGTTCTAAACCACGGGTTGATTTGATATCAAGACTGCAACATTGATAGCCTACTACAAAAGGGGTTTAATATTCCCTGCTATTTTGACTAATATTATTCTGTTGTCCTGTTCCACCCCTTGTGTGTTGCGCTGTCATGGTGTATTTGTACTTTTTCAATCATCCTTTTGGAGGGGGAGGATTACATGTTTTGTTTTTCAAACACTCTGGGAGGTTATATTTTCGTAAGGGGGAGGGCCCTCCATTATCATTTCAAGGAGGTCCGATTACCTCCAGGTATAACTCAATATAAATAACGTTCATTCCCTTAGGGTATTAGCTGGTCTAAATTAGGCTACATGAAAAGTGGAATACTGTTAATACAGTATAACCGTATGTTTCAGTGAATCTATAGAAATCACGAAGTTCCTGCACCGCAGGAAAATTCTCAGCAACAAATGAGTGATCAAATTAAGATCCTANAATACAGTATAACCGTATGTTTCAGTGAATCTATAGAAATCACGAAGTTCCTGCACCGCAGGAAAATTCTCAGCAACAAATGAGTGATCAAATTAAGATCCTAAATCTGTACAGTATACAAGTCATACTTAAAGGTGATCAAAAACACAGGTAACACACACGCATGCATGCACACACCTACACACATGTACAGTTGAAGTTGGAAGTGTACATACACTTACATACAGGTTGGAGTCATTAGAACTAGCTTTTCAACCACTCCACAAATTTCTTGTTAACAAACAATAGTTTTGGCAAGACATCTACTTTGTGCATGACACAAGTAATTTTTCCAACAATTGTTTACAGACAGATTATTTAACTTATAATTCACTGTGTCATAATTCCAGTGGGTCATAAGTTTACATACACTAAGTTGACAGTGCCTTTAAACAGCTTGGAAAATTACAGAAAATTATGTCATGGCTTTAGAAGCTTCTGATAGGCTAATTGACATAATTTGAGTCAATTGGAGGTGTACCTGTGGATGTATTTCAAGGTCTACCTTCAAACTCAGTGCCTCTTTTCTTGACGTCATGGGAAAATCAAAAGAAATCAGCCAAGACCTCAGAAAAAAAATTGTAGACCTCCACAAGTCTGGTTCTTCCTTGGGAACAATTTCCAAATGCTGGAACGTACCACGTTCATCTGTACAAACAATAGTACGCTAGTATAAACACCATGGGACCACGCAGCCGTCATACCGCTCAGGAAGGAGAGGCGTTATGTCTCCTAGAGATGAGCGAAAAGTGCAAATCAATCCCAGAACAACAACAAAGGACCTTGTGAAGATGCTGGATGAAACAGGTACAAAGTATCTATATTCACAGTAAAACGAGTCCTATATCGACATAACCTGAAAGGCCGCCCTTAAGGAAGAAGCCACTGCTCCAAAACCACCATACAACACCCAGATTACGGTTTGCAACTGCACATGGAGAGAAAGATCATACTTTTTGGAGAAATGTCCTCCGGTCTGATGAAACACAAATAGAACTGTTTGGCCATAATGACCATCGTTATGTTTGGAGCAAACAGGGGGAGGCTTGCAAGCCGAAGAACACCATCCCAACCGTGAAGCACAGGGGTGTCAGCATCATGTTGTGGGGGTGCTTTGCTGCAGGAGGGACTGGAGCACTTCACAAAATAGATGGCATCARGAGGAGGGGAAATAATGTGGATATATTGAAGCAACATCTCAAGACATCAGTCAGGAAGTTAAAGCTTGGTCGCAATTGGGTCTTCCAAATGAACAATGACCCCAAGCATACTCCAAAGTTGTGGCAAAATGGCTTAAGGACAACAAAGTCAAGGAATCGGAGTGGCCATCATAAATCCCTGACCTCAACCCTATAGAAAATGTGTGGGCAGAACTGAAAAAGCGTSTGTGAGCAAGGAGGCCTACAAACCTGACTCAGCTACACCAGCTCTGTCAGGAGGAATGGGCCAAAATTCACCCAACTTTTTGTGGAAGCTTGTGGAAGGCTACCCGAAACGTTTGACCCAGATAAACAATTTAAAGGCAATGCTACCAAATACTAATTAAATGTATGTAAACTTCTGACCCACTGGGAATGTGTAGAAAGAAATCAAATCTGAAATACATTTTAAAAATGTCTGCTAAATCTCTGCTATTATTCTGACATTTCACATTCTTAAAATAAAGTGGTGAACCTAACTGACCTAAGACAGGSAATTTTTACTCTGATAAAATGTCAAGAATTGTGAAAAACTCAGTTGAAATGTATTTGGCTAAGGTGTATGTAAACTTTRGACTTCAACTGTTCCTACGCATACACAGTGTACAGTGTGGCAAAGAAGATCTGTGGTTAAATAATGAATATAGTGAAATATACCTATGGTTTGGTAATCAAATCGAATTGTATTTGTCATATGCGCTGAACACAGACCTTACCATAATATGTTTACTTAAAATCCCTTAACCAACAATGCAGTTCAAGAAGGAGTTACGAAAATATTTACTAAATAAACTAAAGTAAAAAAGAATATAAAGTAACATCATAAAATAACAATCACGAGGCTATATACAGGGGGTACCAGTACTGAGACAATGTGTGGGGGTACAGGTTAGTCGAGGTAATTTGTACATGTAGGTATGGGTAAAGGAACTATGCATAGATAATATACAGCGCATTGCAGCAGTGAAAAAACGAATGGAGGGAGGGGTGTCAATGTAAATAGTCTGGGTGGCCATTTGATTAATTGTTCAGCAGTCTTTTGGCTTGGGGGTAGAAGCTGTTAATAAGGAACCTTTTGGTCCTAGACTTGGCACTCCGGTACCGCTTGCCGTGCGGTATTAGAGAGAACAGTCTATGACTTGGGTGACTGGAGTCTTTGACAATGTTTTGGAACTTCCTCTGACACCGCCTACTATATAGGTCCTGGATGGTAGGAAGCTTGGCCCCAGTGATGTACTTGGCCGTACGCACTACCCTCTGTAGTGCCTTATGGTCAGATGCCGAGCAGTTGCCATACCAGGTGGAATTTCAACCGGTCAGGATGCTCTCAATGGTGCAACTGTAGAACTTTTTGAGGATCTGGGGACCCATGCCAAATCTTTTCAGACTCCTGAGTGGGGAAAGGGGTTGTTGTGCCCTCTTCACAACTTTCTTGGTGTGTTTGGACCGTGATAGTTTGGGGAGTTCACGGAAATATATTTACTAAAATAATCGAACTGAAGAGAGAGTAAGAAGGAATATAAAGCTGAATAAACATACATTAATAAAATAAAACTAAGTCTCACGAAGGCAAATATACAGTGGGGACCTATAAAATTGCTGGTAAGAGGAGGGTACTCACTTGTACTGATGAACAATGTGTGTAGAAGAGGAGATGTAGAGCAGGTTATACAGTTCGAACGTGCATATGTGAAGGGTTCATACATGATATGAACATTTGTAGAAGAGATGACTAATGTCATATAGAAAATAGTACAGCGCATTGCAGCAGTGAAAAACGAATGGAGGGAGGGGTGTCAATGTAAATAGTCTGGGTGGCCATTTGATTAATGATTCAGCAGTCTTTTGGCTTGGGGTGAGAAGCTGGTTAATAGAGGAACCTTTTGTTCTGGGTCCGTAGACTTGGCACTATCCGTTATAGCTGGCTGGGCTATTAAGATGAGATATACATGTCTATCGAGTCGAGCGCGTGAGGCGGGGGCATTAGAGAGAACAGTCTATGACTTGGTGACTGGAGTCTTGACAATGTTTTGGAACTTCCTCTGACACCGCCTACTATATAGGTCCTGGATGGTAGGAAGCTTGGCCCAGTGATGTACTTGGCCGTACGCACTACCCTCTGTAGTGCCTTATGGTCAGATGCCGAGCAGTTGCCATACCAGGTGGATTTCAACCGGTCAGGATGCTCTCAATGGTGCAACTGTAGAACTTTTTGAGGATCTGGGGCCCATGCCAAATCTTTTCAGACTCCTGAGTGGGGAAAGGGTTGTTGTGCCCTCTTCACAACTTTCTTGGTGTGTTTGGACCGTGTAGTTGGACCGTCCA
>NC_036839.1:32110029-32115300 GCF_002910315.2 Salvelinus sp. IW2-2015
GGTCCAGGTGTGAGTGATGAGAGGACCAACACATTGAGACAGGAGGGGATCAGAGGGGGAATCTAACACCGAAGACGTCTCTTATTCTGATTCATAGAGAAATTCTGCTTTTCATTCTTTGGAATCTGGCAATTGTGTAAAATGGTAGCCTATTCTAATGCCATCAAAAGAGATACAGTCACTTCTTGGGAGGCAGACATATAGAATGAAGTGGTATGAAATTGTGTTTATAACAGCAAAACATAGTGATATGTTGTACAAACGWCAACATTTACATTTGAGTCACTTAGCAGATCCTCTTATCCAGAGCGACTTACAATTAGTGCATTCATTTTAAGATAGCTAGCTGAGACAACCACATATCACAGTCGTAGCAAGTACATTTCCCCCCAATAATGTAGTTATCAGCAAAGTCAGTGGCAGTAGGAAAAGACAAGGACAGGTATGTTTTATTTGTTTCGTGGGATTTATTTCACATACTCTTTGAAGAGGTAGTGTTTCAGACATTTTCAGAAGATGGGCAGGGACTCAGCTGTCCGGACGTTAGGGGGAAGCTTTTTTCACCATTGGGGTAGGCCAGGACAGAGAAGAGCTTTGACTGAGCTGAGGGGGAGCTGACCCCCTGTAGGGGTGGGAGGGCCAAGAGACCAGAGGTGGCAGAACGGAGTGCTTGGGTTGGGGTGTAGGGATTGAGCATAACCTGAAGGTATGGAGAGACAGTTTCCCTTTAATTAAGCTCTGTAAAGTTGCATTTTAAATGGCCTACTCAGGTRCTCTTGTTCTAGTCTATAACATCTAGATGATGATCAACCAGGGGGTTCTGATGTGCGTTCTATATGTGAAGAAGGCCTCAGTGTCTCTAACCTCAGACAAACCATGACCTTTTCATCCTCTCAGACAGACCGCATGTTGGCAGTTTTCATAACCTCTGACCTTATTGATACTCCTAACATTTTCTTCCTCTCATCTCTCCCATCTCCCCTCTCCCTTCATCATCCCCCCTCTCTCCCTTTCTCTCTTTGTGGTGCAGTAGATATAATAGATTGACTGTATCCTCCAACTGCTTTGATCCCACTGAAGACAGTGAACTACTGGGGATCTCGGTCACCCACTGCCCCCTGTCTAATGCTATAGATTCCTGTCTTCCTCTACTCTTTCTATCTTTCCATATTTTTTTTGTCGGTCTCCCTTTTCCGTTTTCACCATCTCTCAATCTATTCTTAGAACTCTTACCAGCTGTCCGTGTCTCTTTTCCCCCTCCACTCGCTCCATGAATTCCCTTTCCTTATTTGTCTCTCCACCTCTCTCCATCCCTCCCTGCCTCTCTAGTTAGCTTGAACCTTGTCTTTGAGTCCTCTGCAAAGAGGAGGGGTTTTCCTAAATGGGGGCACCCAGGAATTGATTCCCAGAGTGAACTTTGTTCCAGGTTACGACCTCAGCGTGTGAGGTCACTGAAATCCATGACTCTGAAGATCCACTGGGGATTTACTGTGAGACCCACCTAATGTTGAGCTGAGAGAAATARTGGAATCAATCTATAGCAAATACCGTAATCATAAACAAGCAAAACAAACAGCAACATATGGAGGCCATTTTTCACCCTACAGATGATGCTTCAGAGCAGATAAATGTGTGGAGTACATCATCATCATCATCATCCTATACCTAAGTGAGCCAATCATCAATAATAATTACCTCATGACTGGTCCATTTAGCCCAGGCAATCAGGGCTTAATTTAATTGCCACATGTCTAATTAGCGCTATCCTTTCTAATTATCATCAGGCTGTAACTACAGATAGACTCCTCTCCTGTCTATCCAGTACCCAGGCTACACTCTTCAACAAATCAAATCAATGTTATTTGTCACATGCACCACTCAGGTCTCTTCCATCAAGATCCTGTACTACCTTGTCGGTCCATCTACGCTGGACCGGTTCGGCTTCTTGCAGGCCTTGATAGACTCTGGGCTGAGGGTTGTTTATGGACGAAGCATGGGCTCGGAAACATGACATTCCTCTCAGACAGTTAGGGAAGCCACGCCCATGTTCGCCTTAGATGGTAGTCTTTCTCCCCAGTATCAGATGTGAGACACTACCTTTAACCCTCACAGTATCTGGTAACCACAGTGAGACCATTTCCTTTTTGATTTTTCGTTCACCTTTACACCTGTTGTTTTGGGTCATCCCTGGCTAGTATGTCATAATCCTTCTATTAATTGTCTAGTAATTCTATCCTATCCTGGAACGTTTTGTCATGTGAAGTGTTTAATGTCTGCTATCCCTCTGTTCTTCTGTCCCCTCTACCAGGAGGAACCTGGTGATTTGACAGGGGTGCCGGAGGAATATCATGATCTGCGCACGTCTTCAGTCGTCAGAGCCAACTCTCTTCTCCTCACCGGTCGTATGATTGTTGTATTGATCTCCTTCGGGGACCACTCCTCCTCGGGGTAGACTATACTCTCTGTCGGCTCCCGAACGTAAGGCTCTCGAGGATTATCTGTCTGTTTCTCTCGACGCCGTACTGGTGCCTTCTTCCTCTCCCCCGGAGCGGGGGTTTTTTTGTTAAGAAGAAGGACGGGATCTGCCGCCTGCGTGGATTATCGAGGGCTGAATGACATAACGGTTAAGAATCGTTATCCGCTTCCCTTATGTCGTCAGCCTTCGAGTTCTGGGGAGCCAGGTTCTTTACTAAGTTGGACCTTCGTAACGCTTACCAACTCTGTGCGCATCAGAGAGAGGGGACGAGTGGAAAACGGCGTTTAACACTCCGTTAGGGCATTTTGAATACCGGTTCTGCCGTTCGGTCTCCTAATGCTCCAGCTGTCTTCAGGCATTAGTTAATGATGTACTGAGAGACATGCTAACATCTTTGTTTTCGTTACCTTGACGATATCCTGATTTTTTCACCGTCACTCGAGATTCATGTTCAGCACGTTCACGTGTACTCCAGCGCCTTTTAGAGAATTGTCTCTACGTGAAGGCTGAGAAGTGCGCCTTTCATGTCTCCTCTGTCACATTTCTCGGTTCTGTTGTTTCCGCTGAAGGCATTTAGATGGATCCGCTAAGGTCCAGGCTGTAGCGATTGGCCGTCCCTAAGTCACGTGTCGAGTTGCAGCGCTTTCTCGTTTCGCTAATTCTATCGGCGTTTCATTCGTAATTTCGGTCAGTGGCTGCCCCTCTCACAGCTCTGACTTCTGTCAGACTTCTTTAAGTGTCCGGTTCCGCCCAGGGAGCTTTTGATCTCCTCAAGAAGCGATTTACATCCGCTCCTATCCTTGTTACTCTGACGTCACTAAACAATTCATTGTCGAGGTTTGACGCTTCAGAGGTGGGCGTGGGAGCCATTCTGTCCACAGCGCTTCCAGTCTGAACATAGTCCATCCTTGCGCTTATTTGTTTCTCATCGCCTCGCCACCCTCCCCCCCCCCCCCCTCTCGCCCCCCCACCTCCCCCCCCGCCAGACACCCGCCCCCGCCCCCCACCACCCCTTCCCCCCCGGACGCAACTATGATGTGGGTTAAACCGCGAACTGCTCGCCAATCCGCTTAGTCAACCTAGGCGAATGGCGACAGCAGTTGGAGAGGGGCGATCGTCCCCTTTTGTCGTTGGACTGACCATAAGAACCTTGAGTACATCCGTTTCTGCCAACAACATATAATCACGTTCAAGCCTCGTTTGGGGCGTTGTTTTTTCGCCGTTTTCGAGTTCGTTGATTTCTTACGCCCGGGAAAATAAGAACACCAAAGCCTTTGATGCCTTAATCCCGTTTCTTTAGTTTCTTCTGTGGCTCTACCGACCCCAGAGGGGATTCTCTAGGGTCGTGTTGTCGGGGTTGACTGTCTGGGGAATTGAAGAGACAGGTAAAGCAAAGCACTCACTCACACTGCGTCGCCGGCGCGCTTGTCCTTTAAACCTTCTGTTCGTTCCTGTCTCTACTCGTCTGGTCTGTTCTTCAAGTGGGCTCACTCTGCCAAGTTAGCTGGCCCACCCGGCGTTCGGGGTTTACGCTTGCCTTCTATTCGCACGGTTTTGGTGGCCTACTCAAGGAAGCGTGACACCGCCGTTTCGTGGAGCTTTGTCTCGGTACTGCGCGCAGACTAAGTCAGGTGACTCTCCTCCTGGCCGGTCGTCTTCAGACCGCTTCCCATCCTCCTCGACAATGGTCTCACATCGCCTTAACTTATTTACCGGGTCTGCCTCGTCTGCGGGAGAGACTGGAGAGCCGCCAATTAAACGTAGGATTAGAGTCCTAGGTATCTTCGGGTCAGAGAGGTGGCTTTCCACTCGTAACCTTCCCTTACGACAGGTCTCTCGCAAAGTTTGACTCCGCGGTTCATTGGTCCGATTCCAGGTCTCTCACGGTCGTCAATCTTTCGCTGTGCGGACTGCTTCTTCCACGACATCTTTCGTCGCGTTCCACCCTGTCCTTCCATGTCTCCTGTGTCAGCCTTTTCTTCGCGGCCCCCATTCGTCTTACCCTCCCCCCCCCCGTCTTGTCGAGGCGGCACTATTTTCAAGGTACGGAAGATCTTGGACATGGCGTTCTCGGGGACGTGGCCACCAGTACTTAGTGGTTTGGGAGGGTTACGGTCCTGAGGAGAGGAGTTTGGGTTACATCTCGGGACGTGGCTGGACCGTTCGTTGAGTTGATGATTTCCTTCGTTGCCACCAGGGTTCCTCCTCGAGTGCGCCAGGACGGCGCTCGGTGAGTGGGGGGTACTGTCATGTTTTTGTCATTGATCATCATGTCTTGTCCCTGTGCTTCCCTCTGCTGGTCTTATTAGGTTCTTTCCCTCTTTCTATCCCTCTCTCTCCCCCTCCCTCTCTCGCTCTCTCTCTCTATCGTTCCTTCCTGCTCCAGCTGTTTCTCATTCTCCTAAACGACCTCATTTACTCTTCTTCACACCTGATCCCCTATTTTGCCCTCTGATTAGAGTCCTATTTCTCCCTCTGTTTTCCGCTTCTGTCCTTGTCGGATTCTTGTTTATGTTTGCTGTTCTGTGTCCTTGTTTCCGCCCTGTCGTGTTTTTGCCTTCTTCAGATGCTGCTGTGAGCAGGTGTCTATGTCAGCTACGGCCTGTGCCTTCCTGAAGCGACCTGCAGTCTGTGGTCGCGTCTCCAGTCGTTCCTCTCTACTGACGAGAGGATTTCAGTTTCCTGTTTTTGGATTTACCTATGATAATATCCAGGAGTATCATTGTTTTTGTTTATGACTGGAATAAAGACTCTGTTTCTTTAAGTCGCTTTTGGTCCTCATTCACCAGATAACA
>NC_036839.1:32117869-32140369 GCF_002910315.2 Salvelinus sp. IW2-2015
TAAAAGGCACCTGTAACGGGTGTCGTCTTCCTCTTCCTCGGACGAGGAGAGGAGAGAAGGATCGGTAGACCAATGCGCAGCGAGGTGTGATGACATAATGATTTATTGAAAAAAGACAGACGAACACTGACACGAACTATACTTTAGAAATACAAAATAACAAACGGACAACGTAGACGAAACCTGAACATGGAACTTACATTAAAGTATGACTTGGGGGTAGAAGATGTCTCAGAGCCATTGGTCTGAGATCCGATGCTCCGGTACGTTTTCCAAACGGTAGAAGAGTGAACAGTCTATGGCTTGTGTGGATGAAGTCTTTGGCAATTTTCAGGCCTTCTTCTGACACCGCCTGATATAAAGGTCCTGGATGACAGGGAGCTTGGCCCCCGTGATGTACTGGGCCATCCGCATCCCCTTCTGTAGTGCTTTGCTGTAGAGGGTGGTGCATTTGCCCTACCAAGCGGTGATGCAGCTCGTCAAGATGCTCTCGATGGTTCAGCTGTAGAACCTTTTGAGGATCCAAACGCCTATGCCATATATTTTCTGCCTCATGATTGGAAAGAGGTGTTGTCATGCCCTCTTCATGACTGTGAAGGTGTGRGTTGAGTCCTTAGTGATGTGGATGCCAAGGAACTTGAAGTTCTCGACCCGCACCACTACAACCCTGTCGTCCTGGCGCCACATTGCCAAGTCTCTGACCTTCTCCCTGTAGGCTGTCTCATCATCGTCAGTGATCAGGCCTACCATGGTCATGTCYTCAGCAAACTTGGTGTTAGAGTTGTACATGGCCACGCAGTCATGGGTGAACAGGGAGTACAAGAGGGGATTAAGCACGCACCCCTGAGGGGCTCCCGTGTTGAGGGTGAGAGATGTTGTTGCCTACCCTCACCACCTGGGGCCAGCCCATCAGGAAGTCCAGGATCCAGTTGCAGAGGGAAGTGTTAAGTCCCAGTGTCATGAGCTTGGTGATGAGCATGGAGAGGACTATGGTGTTGAATGCTGAGCTGTAGTCTATGAACAGAATTCAGTATTTACCCTCTTGTCCAGGTGGGAAAGGGCAGTCTGAAGTGCAATTGAGATTGCGTCTTCTGTGGATCTGTATGCGAATTGGAGTGGGTCCAGGGTGTCTTGGATTGATGGCAGGTTACCTTGGAGATCTTGGGAACAGGGACAATGGTAGTCAGTTTGAAACATGTTGGGAATAACGACTGAGTCAAGGAGAGATTGAAAATGTCAGTGAAAAAACTTGCTCTGAGAACTTTCATGCAGGACTCAGTGTTGTTTTCTTCGAAGCGGGCATAAAAGGCATTTAGCTCGTTTGGTAGTTCTGCGTTACTGGGCATCTCACGGCTGGGTTTCCCTTTGTAATCCGTTATCATCTGCTAACCTTGCAACATCCGACAAGCGTCGGAGCCAGTGTAGTAGGATTCCACCTTCCTACATTGTCCTTTTGCATTTTTTATGTCTTGTCAGAGGTCGTAGCGAGATTTCTTGAATGCGTCCATATCTGTGTCTGTTATTTGTAAGCATTAGCTCTAACCTTTAGCCCAGCATGGATATTTCCTGTAATCCATGGTTTATGGTTTGGATACATTCGTAAAGTCACTGTGGAGGTGACATTGTCTATGCACTTATTGATGAAGCCCATGACTGATGTTGGGACTATAAGGTTCTATCTGCAAAAATACGATATTATTTCAGTACTTACACTGTCTCTATGCACACTCACACACTGTCACTCCATCATTTGCTCACCCACACATAATATGCACYTACATTTATACTGACTCTACACACCTGCACACCCACTCACATGCAAGCTGCTGCTACTCTGTATATCTTATATTCTGTTGCCTAGTCACCTTACCCCAATACATATCTACCTCCATCACTCCAGCATCCCTGCACATGTAAATATGGTATTGGAACATACTTTTTAAATATTTCCTGTGTTTAGTATACTTATTCTATTGTGTATTTCATATTTCTTATTCTTATTTCTCATGTTTTTTTTATAGTAATACATTGTTATTAATTATCGCATTGTTGGGTTTTGAGTTTTAAAGAAAGGTATTTCACTGTACTTGTGCATGTGACCTCAAAACTTGAAACTAATGTCAGCAATATTTATATATTGTATTCTTTTGAACTTAACAACATGAATTGGGTTATTTAGATTACTATATACTGTACCAGTCAAACGTTTGGACAAACCTACTCATTCAAGGGTTTTTCTTTATTTTGACTATTTTGGGATGGTTTGGGATGAGTTGGACCGCAGAGTGAAGGAAAAGCAGCCATCAAGTGCTCAGCATCTGTTGCAACTCCTTCAAGACTGTTGGAAAGCATTCCAGGTGAAGCTGGTTGAGAGAATGCCAAGAGTGTGCAAAGCTGTCGTCAAGGCAAATGGTGGCTACTTGAAGAATCTCAACTATAAAATATATTTTGATTTGTTTACCAKTTTTTTGGTTTCTACATGATTCCATATGTGTTATTTCATAGTTTTGATATCTTCACTGTTATTCTACAATGTAGAAAATAGTCTAATTAAAGAAAAAACTAGAATGYTGTGTCCAAACTTTTGACTGGTACTGTATATTTTCTTTTAAATAGCTATACAATACAATTGAGGTGTAAGGTTCTGTATTTATTTCCTTAGTCAATTGAGGTATTGTTCGTTTTGACTCTACCAAGCCTTTCCTAGCTCGTTTGTGAGAGCTAGTTATAGCCTTCAGTCCTAGTTTTGATTCACCTGCCTGTTTGCCTACCTGTGTATGCCCATTGCCTGCCTGTGACCACGATTCCTGCCTTCTGCGAAGGTGAAATGAACACCATCTACACCTTTTTCTCCCTGAGTATTCATTACATGAGGTGCGAGCATTGGAAATGRCTTTGAAAGTGAATCTGCTTCTGTTCTTTGGGTTGCTCTTTGTGCTGTTTTTAAAGGATGGGAGCCCAATTTCTCAAAGCCACTAGGATCCAGATGACCAGGGGTAGTCTACCAGTCACTGGTACGACATCCGAACTTGGGGTGGGGGGATGTTTTACCGGATGGAACAGTGGAGAACAATTGGAGGTTTACTAAGTTGCACTCAATCATGATGGTACTTTTTAATGGTAAGTTTACGAACATATATTATGATGAATAAAATTGAAACTTCTATCTCATTATGGTCAAATATATATATATATATATATATATAAATATATATATTAGTCATTTACAATTGTAATGGCTTGGCAGATAAGAAAACACTATCAGTATTTACATGGCTAAAATTAATATGATATCTATTGTTTACTGGAAACTCATTTAACAATTTTAGATGAAGTTGTGTGGGAAAAGGATTGGGGGGGGGGGGGGTGTTATACTTGTGAATGATCTGTCCATAGAACATTCTTCCAAGAGTCTTGATGATCWTCTAAGTGCTTCCAGGTTCTTTTTGGCAAACTTGAGTCAACTTTTTGGATGACATGGGTCCCATTACGCCTGGCGAAAACAGGAATTCTACAGGAGACTGTGAGGCTGTCAGTGAGCTGAAGCTGATGCACAGCGGGGTCATGCAGAAAGACAATGATCAAAACAAACAAACAAGTCTACGTGAAATGGCTGTGGCACAATTGTCAATTTTTGGGTCTTTAAATGGTATACTTTTTTGTTCATCACAATTTTCTTTAACACTTTTTTTCAGGGCTGAATTTTTCACTTGCCTCAACTTTTGCGGTAATGCTGCAAATTAGTTAGTTGTAATTTTGGGTAAAGCAGACATTTCCATATATTTTTGTTAGCTGCATGTGTGACAACTCCACCAGTCCTATTTATGATATAATTTACCCCCAAAAAATGTAAACATGTTTTCCAAAAAAATCGTTTATTTTCTACATTAGCCATAATATGTGTTGTCTTTTCTGGTGGATTAAACTGATATTGCAACCAACTTTCTATGGCTTGTATAGTGATTTTTCATTTCATCATTATTTKATWTTCAAATAAATGAAAGTGAGAGGTCCTACTCTTAATAAAGTGGAAAAAGGCCATTCTTGAACATGGGGAGAGACATTCTTACTTACCTGCTAGAGAAACAGTTCGGATTTAAGTACAACTTTTGTATGACTGAAGCTTTCAGTGAGGGCGCTAATGTAATATTTTATCATTTCTGCCCTCCGAACTAATATTCATTATATTAACAGGACCATTTAATTTTGTCTGGCTTGCCGTTCCAAATAKACTGTAATATATTTTTGCTTCAAAACTTAGACAAGTCGCTAGGTGTAGGCAAGGCCATAAGCAAATAGGTAAACTGGGATATGACTKAAGTTAATCAG
This sequence comes from Salvelinus sp. IW2-2015, assembly GCF_002910315.2. Taxonomy (NCBI): domain Eukaryota; kingdom Metazoa; phylum Chordata; class Actinopteri; order Salmoniformes; family Salmonidae; genus Salvelinus; species Salvelinus sp. IW2-2015. The sequence continues at coordinate 32,122,199 of NC_036839.1, forward strand.
GGTGATTTTTTTTCATAAATAGACAAGTATTTTCCTTTCCTTGGTAGCACTATCTTATCTATTTTTGTTAACTTTCTATAAAAATGTATTGTGAGTTTCTTTTGGGAAATAAATGCAGAATATCATTATCAGACCATTTTATTGGTAAACTACACAGTAATGTAAATGMTTTTAGAGCTGTATTACTTTTTGTAGTTAGAAATATTCTCCAGGTGTCCTGTAAAATATTTGCAGAGAGTAAATTGTTCAGCCTCTTTGGAGGCTAGGTAAATTTCCCTTTTTTATTGCTATGTCTGTCTAACTTGCTGAATGCTTGATTTGGGTCACCTGCTAAAATAATAGTTCCTGTCTGGGTTTGATCTAATATAGCTTGAATTCTATCTAAAAACACCAGGTATGCCACTGGGTGGATATACAATGAAATCAACGTGTATTTTCCCCCATGTAAGGTACAATTCAAAATGAGAACATTTCCTTCTTGGTCCGTGTGCTGGGATATATGGGAAAAGGGTGTATTCTTATTCATCAGGATGCCTACACCTCTGCTGTTACTACAGTAGGTGGCAGCATACSCCTCTCCACCTCAGCTCATCTTCATTTTTTAAGTGTAGCTCTTGCAGCAAAACCACATCTGCTGACAATCTCTTTAAATGTTGAAGAACCTGTGCACATTCCATGTAATAKGTTTGAATTTGTTGGCCTTTACTAAAGTTAACCTTATCTGTTCCATCTGCCATTGAAGAACCAGATGAAACATTTTATCAGACATGTCATATGACATGTTGGTGAACATCCCGTGGATATGGAAGAGGCATAGTATACATTACATATATAAAACGTGTGAGCGTGTAAGGTGAGCAAACATTTAATGCTGCAATATATAACTTTTTGGGCGACCTGACCAAATTAACATAGAAATGTGATTATAGATCTGTCATTTTGATTGAAAACAAGTCTACGTAGTGATAGAGCTGTTCTATGTGCACTATTTCAATGCTTCCCATTCTTCAGTTRAGTTTTTGCGTCTTATACTTTCGTTTTGGGACACCAGCTTCAAAATAGCTGAAAATACAATATTTTTGGTTATGGAAAATATATTTCAAAGAGGTTTAGATGGTACAATGATTTTCCACACTCTTGAGTGATTGTTTTGTCACATGTACTTATTTGCCTAATTTCAGTTTTAACGAATCTACTTTTTTAACAACAGATTGTAGCAGTTTGTTTGTTTTGGTGAGGYTTGAGAGTATTTGACCTATGTTTTCCTGGATATCCCTTAGATGTTCATTACTCTCGTTTGCTTCTTCAAGTTGCTCCTTGTCTTTTCCTCCGGGGGAAGCCATGGCTTGTTGGATTTGTGTCACTGCGCCACTTTACCAACTGATTGGTTCGCTGTTGTACATAACTGACCGCTCACACTRTCCCAGTTGCTTGGGATATGTTGATTTATCGATTTAAGAGGCTTAATTTAAACTTTGTCGTCTGGTTTCTACATATATAGTTTGTCTGTACAAAACAGAGCTACTCACACCCCATGGGTCCTATCGGTGTGCACATGCCAAATAATCAGAATCTGATTAGTGTTCTGTAATTATTCATTATTTTAAATCCTACTCCAATCTCATTTTCACCCCATTTAACACCTGATTTACTTAACAAAAAGTACACCTCAATACTGTAGGTCCAGTTATCTTCATGACGTGGGATGGGGGGGGGGGGGCTTTCCTCTTCTGTTCTCTATTGCTCCTCTATTGAATTTGAATTTGTAGGTTTGATTACGACAAACATCTGTGAACGATCCCCAGCAGTGGAAATAAAATAGTGTGCTAGTCCAATATTACTGGACTAAAACACTGGCTGACTAACCTTTTCAGGAACGGTATTCCTTGGCCTTGGGTAGCAGCAGCAGATCATTTAACTGTCTTTGTCCTGTGCCAAACACATTTATTCAGTGAGTCTAGATTATTATTGTTATCTGCTGGCTGCATTATTGCATCAACCTAGCTAGCTAGTTATCTAGGCAACTAAAGATAACGTTAGTAGTTTTGTTAGCTATAGATTTTGTCATTCTAGAGAGTTTTAAAGGAAGACTAAACTGATTTTATTAACTGCTTTTATTAACACATTCCTTGTTTTCCAAGAAATGTCKGAGAGTTCGCTCTCGTGTGGCAGGCAACCAGGCATGCAGGAAAGGAAGGTTGTTACTAGTTACCACAGTCAAAATTGGCTATATCGTAAAAATTATGCTCTGTAAGCTGTAGCCAGGAGACCACTGTGACTGACAAGTGAATCCACCTGTCGCAGCGAGCGTGGGGTTGCCGCATTAAATCCCAGGGACAGGGTTATATTCACTAGACAAAACAGAGGCAAATGGGCTGAAATTGGGGGACGTACTATGTCAACTTGTCCTATAAGAAACACCTGCTTTCTTTTCCTTTGCAAAACGTTTTTTTTAAATTCTATGACATTAATTAATGACTATATCTGGTAAACGCATTTGGTGCTGCTGCTTTAAAAGGGGTGTGGCACACCAGATTGAAAAGTACTGGGACAAATTCTGTCTCGCCATACATTTTCCAGCGGCTCTGAACCTACATGGCAAGTATAGACTGTGTATTGTGTTCCCTACAGGTTACAGTACATGCATACTTACCCACTGTGTCCGCTGCTCTGGATGAGACGTGGTTAATGATCTCTGTCCACTCCTGTTGGGCGATGGAAACACAAACAACATCCACAACCACTCAACCAACAATCACAAAACACCACACCCTCCCAGCATCCTGAAGAGCAAGTTACCATCCCCTATTTTTTATTAACTTACATTTTTAACATTTACGTCATTTAGCAGACATTCTTATCCAGAGCAACTTACAGTAGTGAGGTCATACATTTTAACACTTTTCATACCGGTCCCCCGTGGGAATCGAACCCACAACCCTGGTGCTGCAAGTGCCAACCTCCCCCAACTCAAACCCGTACCCTAWACCGGGTCCGTAACCTAAACCCTTCCCTCTATTTACTTGTATCTTCTTGATTTTTCTTCTTTACATTTAATTATGCAATAATTTAATTCAAATCAAGTCGCAGAAGGCAAAGCAGGACTCCAAACCCCATCCCCCTTGCCAAATCTCACCCTCAACTGGACAGACACTGGGAAGAGGGGTAGAACAGGGCTATCCCTACAAACTCCAAGTCTCTTTACTTACTTCAGGTTCTAGGAAAGTTCAGAAGCTCTGAACTATTCGTTCAGACCTCAGTCCTACAGGTTATGGAAAATATGCTCTTAGGAAAAACAAAGCATTTTGGCTTGTCAGTAGAAAGGATCTCAGGGTTCAGCTGTATTCCCCTCAGTCAATCAATTAGCCAGATCAGAGAACCTTCATCCTGCCAAGGGGGAGAGGTGGAGGGGAGAGGAGGGGGAGAGCTGGAGGAGGAGATGAGAAGAAGGGTGGATGTTGGGGGGAGGGTGGCTGACAAGGTGAGAATACACCAGGGGGAAAATATAGAGAGACTTATATAGGGATGAAGATGAGCAGAGCGATGTTAACCTCTGTGAGTGTTTTCTTTTCTTAGACAGAACCAGTCTTCACAGTTTACCATAWAGAGAGGAAGGATTTGGTATCAGCAAATACAAACATCATGTTAGTCTAACCGACTCGGATCGAACCCGGGTCTGCACCGCTCTTTAGGTGAAACTGACTACTGATATTGTTTCCCTCTTGGTGAGGTAGAGTGAGCTCTGATTGGCTTTGAGTGTGCACCGGTTGCTCGCTATTCCTGTCACCATGACCTCTGGGTGAACCTGTTGTTCCTCATTTGCATAGGACYCTGAACTGACAGCTCATCAGCTTACAGGGTTCATACACATATTCCTCTCGATCTCTCTTGCTTTCACTCCCTCTACCCTTCTCGTTTTACCTCTTTCTTCCTGTCTCTCCATCTCTCAAGTCCTAATTTCTGTGCTTTCTGTCACCTGAAGCTGCATGGCAAATGGTCCTGGAACACAAGGAAAGCACAAAGGACAATGTCSAAGGACTAGTCAGCCCTTCCCCTTCTGAGGGGCCAAAATGTATCTCTCTGTTCCAGTACCCCAAGGACTGACTATTGAATGTGTGATAGAATAATACTATAGTATCCATGTTTGGTATCTATCTAGAACTTGTTCACTGAGTATAGCCATGATGCTATCTGTATGGATGTATGATCTCTGTGGTAACTTGTGTCTGTACAGGTTGAACTCTAAATTACTCCATGCAGAGGTTTTATGGAATTCTGTCTTATTTACATTGGTCTCATCCCACACAAAAGCCCTTAGATGCTATGCCACCCTGTGGAGATTGGGCCTTGTTGGTCGGATAACTGTATACTTGGTATTGTTTGATTGGTCAATGGATGTTGGTTTTGGGTTAAGGTGGTTAAACCTTCAGATGTTATAAATGGAATTAAATGCCTGTGTTCTCATTCTTATTCTGTATCCAGTCGATAGAGGAAGGACTCTCTTGCTTTGTTGTATGATCAATCCTAATTTCCTAGGCCTCTGGCCTAGTAGGCATTTCTTTGTTCATGCTTTGTCTTGTAAGTTAACCTTAGGATCTATATGCCTAGAATAATGCTTTGTTAATGTCAGTATTGCCTTGTAAAGTTCAGCTTTATGCCTTGTATGTAAATCAATWAATTTTTACCAAGTAATTAAATACACTTAGTATTTAGAATTCCATTCTCAGACATTTCTTGATTGCTTATTACTGTAACTCAACCATAGTGTTCTTGCATATTTCTATTTATCTTATGGAGTCAGATAATTCCTTTAATAATATAATATAATTTCATGAAATCACAAGTCCAATTAGGGAGGTATAATTAATAATATAATTAAATAGTATAATTAAAGATAAACATCTTGTGAATCCAGCCAACATGTCKGATTTTTTWAATGTTTTACAGCGAAAACACAACATATATTTATGTTAGCTCACCACAATATCCAAAAACACACRGCAATTTTTTCACAGAAAGATAGCTTTCACAAAACCCACAAATAGAGARAAYATTAATCACTAACCTTCGAACAACTTCATCAGATGACAGTCATATGACATCATGTTAAACAATACATTTATGTTTTGTTCGATTATGTGCATATTTATAGCCACAAATCGTGGTTTTACATTGGCGCCATGTTCAGAAATGGCTCCAAAATAGCYAAAGTAAATACAGATAGCAACGTGAAATACAGAAATACTCATCATAAACTTTGATGAAAGATACATGTTTAACATATAATTAAAGATACACTGGTTCTTAATGCAACCGCTGTGTTCGATTTAAGAAATAACTTTAGTAAAAAGCACAGCATGCAGTAATCTGAGACAGCGCTCAGCCATTCTCCGCCATGTTGGAGTCAACAGAAATACGAAATTACATCATAAATATTCCCTTACCTTTGATGATCTTTCATCAGAATGCAGTGCCAGGAATCCTAGTTCCACAATAAATCATTTTTTATTTTATAATGTCCATTACTTCTGTCGAATTAGCAACTTTGGCTAGCATGTGTAGTTCACGTGTCCATCGAACTTTACGCTAATGAACGAAAACTTCAAAGTGATATTACAAATCGAATAAACTGGTCAAACTCAGTTGAGAATCAATCTTCAGGATGTTTTTCTCATATATATCCAATAACGTRCCAGACGGAGCATTTCTTCATGTCTATCTAACGCATTGCAGACAAGGACATCACATGCGTAGTGCGCGTGGCCAAGAACTGGCAATATGCCTGACCAGTCACTCCATTGGCTTTCATCCGGTCCCACATCAAGCTATATGCTTCATTCCACGTTCTACTGTCTGTTGACATCTAGTGGAAGGCGTATGAAGTGCATACAGATCCATAAATATAAGGCAATTGAATAGGCGATGCCTTTCACAGCGACCCATTTCAGAATTTTCACTTCCTGTTTGGAAGTTTGCCTGCCATATGAGTTCTGTTTTACTCACAGATATAATTCAAACAGTTTTAGAAACTTCAGAGTGTTTTATATCCAATACTACTAATAATATGCATATCATATGATCTAGGACAGAGTACGAGGCCATTTAATTTGGGCACCAATTCATCCAAAACTGAAAATGTCGCCCCCTATCCCTTTAATAGACTAATTATTTAGTCTTATTATGAGTCACATTATGAGTCGCATGTGAGGTAAAAGTAATATACAGGGCATTCGGAAAGAATTCAGACACCTAGACTTTTTCCACATTGTTACATCACAGCCTGATTCTAAAATTGATCGTTTTTTCCCCTCATCAGTCTACACACAATACCTCACAATGACAAAACAAAAGCAGTTTTTTTTGTGTACATTTATTAAAGATAAAAAACTGTTATCACATTTACATAAGTATTCAGACCCTTTACTGAGATCTTTGTTGAAGCACCTTTGGCAGTGATTACAGCCTCAAGTCTTCTGGGGTATGACACAATAAATTTGGCAAACCTGTATTTGGGCAGTTTCTCCCATTCTTCTCTGCAGATCCTCTCAAGCTCTGTCAAGTTGGATGGGGAGCGTCACTGCACAGCTATTTTCAGGCCTATCCAGAGATGTTCGATCGGGTTCAAGTCCAGGTTCTGGCTGGGCCACTCAAGGACATTCAGAGACTTGTTCCAAAGCCGAGTCCTACGTTATCTTGGCTATGTGCTTAGGGTCGTTGTCCTGTTGGAAGGTGAACCTTCGACACAGTCTGAGATCCGGAGCAGGTTTTCATCAAGGATCTCTCAGTACTTTGTTCCATTAATCTTTCCCTCGATTCTGACTAGTCTCCCAGTTCCTGCTGCTGAAAAACATACCCACAGCATGATGCTGCCACCACCATGCTTCACCGTAAGGATGGTATTGGCCAAGTGATGAGGGATGCCTGGTTTCCTCCAGATGTGACGCTTGGCATTCAGGCCAAAGAGTTCAATKTTGGTTTCATCAGACCAGAGAATCTTGTTTCTCATGGTCTGAGAATCCGTTAGTTGCCTTTTGGCAAACTCCAAGTGGGCTGTCGTGTCTTTTACAGAGGAGGGACTTCAATCTGACCACTCTACCATAAAAGCCTGATTGGTAGAGTTCTGCAGAGATGGTTGTCCTTCTGGAAGGTTCTCCCATCTCCACAGAGGAAGTCTGGAGCTCTGTCAGGGTGACCATCGGGTACTTGGTCCCTTCTCCCCTGATTGCTCAGTTTGACCAGGCGGCCAGCTCTAGGAAGTTTTGGTGGTTCCAAACTTCTCCCATTTAAGAATGATGGAGGCCACTGTGTTCTTGGGGACCTTCAATGCTGCAGAAATATTTTGGTACTCTTCCCCAGATCTGTGCCTCGACACAATCCTGTCTCGGAGCTCTACGGCTAATTCCTTCGACCTCCTGGCTTGATTTTTGGTCTGACATGCACTGTCACCTGTGGGACCTTATATATCAATCAATCAAATGTATTTATWAAGCCCTTCTTACATCAGCTGATGTCACAAAGTACTGTACAGAAACTCAGCCTAAAACCCCAAACAGCAAGTAATGCAGGTGTAGAAGCATGGTGGCTAGGAAAAACTCCCTAGAAAGGCCAGAACCTAGGAAGAAACCTAGCGAGGAACCAGGCTATGAGGGGTGGCCAGTCCTCTTCTGGCTGTGCCGGGTGGAGATTATAACAGAACATGGCCAAGATGTTCAAAGGTTCATAGATGACCAGCAGGGTCAAATAATAATAATCACAGTGGTTGTCGAGGTCGAGGGTGCAACAGGGGAGTAAATGTCAGTTGACTTTTCATAGCCGATCATTCAGAGTATGTCTACCGCTCCTGCTGTCTCTAGAGAGTTGAAAACAGCAGGTCTGGGACAGGTAGCACGTCCGGTAAACAGGTCAGGGTTCCATAGCCGCAGGCAGAACAGTTGAGAGAGATATTTAGAAAAGAGACAGAGAATTAGAGAGAGCATACTTAAATTCACATAGGACACCGGATAAGACAGGAGAAACACTCCAGATATGACAGACTGACCCTAGCCCCCGACACATAAACTACTGCAGCATAAATACTGGAGGCTGAGACAGGAGGGGTCGGGAGACACTGTGGCCCTGTCCGACGATACCCCCGCACAGGGCCAAACAGGCAGGATATAACCCTACCCACCTTGCCAAAGCACCGCCCCCACACCACTAGGTGGATATCATCAACCACCAACTTACCATCCTGAGATAAGGCCGAGTATACCCCACAAAGATCTCCCCCACGGCACAACCCAAGGGGGGGGGGGGCGCCAACCCGGACAGGAAGATCACGTCAGTGACTCAACCCACTCAAGTGACGCACGCCTCCTAGGGACGGCATGGAAGAGCACCAGTAAGCCAGTGACTCAGCCCCTGTAATAGGGTTAGAGGCAGAGAATCCCAGTGGAGAGTCCCATATAGACAGGTGTGTGCCTTTCCAAATCATGTTCAATGAATTGAATTTTCCACAGGTGGACTCCAAGTTGTAGAAACATCTCAAGGATGATCAGTGGAAACAGGATGCACCTGAGCTCAATTTCGAGTCTCATAGCAAAGGGTCTGAATACTTATGTAATTAAGGTATTTCTGTTTTACATTTTTTATGAATTTGCAAAGACAATCTAAAAACGTATTTTCACTTTTTATTATGAGATATTGTGTGTAGATTGATGAGGAAAACATGTATTAATCAATTTTAGAATACGGTTGTAATGTAACAAAATGTGGAAAAAGTGAAGTGGTCTGAATACTTTCTGAATGCACTGTATTTATACTCTGGACTCCGACATTGCTCATCCTAATGTTTATATATATCTTAATGCCATTTTGTACTTTTAGATTTTGCATATTGTTGCGAATTGTTAGATATTACTGCACTGTTGGAGCTAGGAACACAAGCATTTAGCTAAATTTGTTTTCTTTTCGTCATTATGGGGTATTGTGTGTAGATTGATGAGGATTTTTTWAAATCTAATCCATTTTAGAATAAGGCTGTAATGTAACAAAATGTGAACAAAGGGGTCTGAATACTTTCCGAATGCACTGTATGTATCAAATATTACACTACATCTTCATCTACCCTTTCTCTCTCCTTGACTCTCTCTGCTTCTCTCTGCTTCTCTCTCTCTCCCTTCCTCACTCCTCTCCTCTCTCCCATGTCTGATGAGTCTCCCTCTCTTCAGGGACTGCGGTGAGTGATGGCTGGGAATTAGCGATGTGTAAACAGTCACGCCTCCTTTTGCATATCATCAGCAGGCCTTCACACTCCTCACATTCCACACCTTTTCTGCTGCTTCCTGCGCTTTTCTGTTTGTAGGGTTTTCTGCTTTCCCAGAGGAAGAGGGGAGAAAAGGGGAGGAGGGTGGAGCACGTCTAACTGACTGAGTTAAGGTCACCTTCAGAAAACCGTCATCAGCAGGAGAGGAGAGAGGGGGGAGGGGAGGAGAGGTGAGGAGCTTCTGTAAGAAACAGTTACATTTGATACCAATTAATAACTCTGCAAAACATACTTCTAGGAGATCATACGATACAGACCCAGAGAGATAATTATGTAGTATGTGTTAGATGAGAGCTCCCATGCTACCCACTAATCATAGGAGGGGAATTCAGTAAACAGCTTCTTATTGATCGTCAGACATTTTGCTCTGCAAAGTTCACACATATTGATTTTCCTTCAAGACTCTCCGTATTACGTCTGGAAACTCCAAATCTATACTTATGTTTTACCCTGGAAAACGCTCCCTACCACAGGCACAATATGTCACTACATAAGGCCTGCAGTTGAATGTTATTTTCTATTAAATACTAGCTATAGTACGGGCTTGAACATGACTGCAAAGCAAAGTGGTACCTATTCACTGTGTAACCGTGTCATTGTAAAATATAATTTATTCTCAATGGCAAAAATAAACTGTACAAGGCTAGCAAGTTGTGTGCTGTAGCTTATCTATAAGTCAGATCAAATCATCAACATGATTAGTTCCAACACGACCATCTCTACTGACCTCAGTGCCTTCTGATCACACTACAAAGCGTCAACATCAACGTCAWGCATCACATCCATCCATTTACAAACTGGGAGATTTAATGCCCAGCTCTAAAAGACTGAGGAGCGTAAAATATGCATGTCTAATTGGTCTGGACATCTTCAATTTTAATTCCTTTATCCATTGTTCTTATTTTGCTGTGCTCTATGAGGCGTGGCGTTGATGGGGATGTAGCCATTCGTGAGAAGAGAACACACAGTGCCTTGCTTTATAGGGTCATTATCTTTTCTCTGGTAATAAGGAACACAACCATCGCTCTCTCCAGCCATGACATTAATGCCTAAATGAGCATTAATTACATGAGCATGCGCGATCACACACACACACACACCAAACCACACACACACACACACACACACACACACACACACACACACACACACAACACCCACACACACACACACACACACACCACACACACACCACACACACACACACACACACAACACACCACTGATGCAAGATGCAATTTTCACACACTCTTTTGACTTCTCTCTCTCCTTCCCTTCCTTTCTTAATTTCTCCTCCATCCTTCTTTATGAGAAGATAAATATTTTCTATTCATAATGGGCCAGAATAAGAGGAGTCTTTTGTTCTAATTATTTTGTCAGACTTTTTTTTTTTATCTCTACCTAGCCATGTGTGAGGCAGTAAACGCAATAGAAACCAGTACTGTATACTTGACAGGAAATATGTAGTGATGGCCTGCTATTTTAATAAGCAGAAGATAACCATATTGCCTATACAAATTATAGCTTAGCCTTTTAAAAATGCATTTGAATGGTCATTGAGCATTATTCATGAAACTGCAAATTAATTTGAGCATAGTTTCACGCTGCACTGGAATAAAGTTGTTTTTCTCTCTTTTCCCTGAAACACACTTAGCAGGTTTGACTGAATATGGATTTAATCAACCACTCACAATCTTGTCCTGATTCCTTTCTTACAGTTTGCTGTGAGCAGGATCACGTCGTATTAGATGAAACAAGGCCGAGCATCATGCAAATCAGGCCCTGGTATCCACCATGAACCCAACCACACATCTGTCTAGTTAACTGCAAACGCTGCATACATACAATACATAACCAAACACTGTATGTGTCACATCAGTGTCAGCACACACAACACACACACACACACACACACACACACACACACACACACACACACACACACACACACACACACACACACACACACACACACCACACACACCACACACACACACACACCACCACACACACACACACACACACACACACACCACACACACACACACACACACACAAGAGTCCTTTGGAGCAGTCATCAGCTCCACCTAGTCTTGTCATAGGGAACCCATTCTGCAATGGTGCTTCACAACGCTCTGATCCTGTGATCAGTTATCAGCACTACAGTACCAGTCCCAGAGTAAACACTGTCACAACGCTGTCACATACTACCGGTTACACAGAGGTCAGCCCGTCACAGCTCAGTACACATGTACGACATGCTTAGACATTATCTGTTTCTGTAAGATGTGTCTCTCACACTGACAATCTACCAGACAGAACGGTGTGGTGCCAGAGACTCAGAGACAGAACTGATTGTATTATAATGGAGACCTACTGAATCTGTTGAAGAGAACTATTGAAAGAATGAGCTAATTGTATGTTCATGCCCAGGAAAATAGGGGAGGACTATTTAGAGATGCTGCTGTGGCATATTAGTAAAAGTATAGTAATTGTGGAGGAATAGACAGAGCTAGAACCAGAAACCCATATGTGTTATAGGGCAAATCCACTACCTTGTGTGCCATAAAGATTTAAACCTCCTTGCAGAGGTTGTAGTCTTACATCACTAGTATAGGGCTAAGCACATGTTTTTCACAGCATTGATCAACAGCTTGACGTTTATCTCCTTGCTATTGCTTTCAGTTCACTGCTCACTGAGGAAAAATGCATGTGTTGCAACCTCCCTAATTGGCTTTTCACAATTTTCAAGATAATAACAACTCAATGGTGACGTAATTAGTACATCTATCAGACTATTTACAACTCAACAACACAAATAATGGCCCCGGAGAACATGGCTGCCGTTTTACGTGCTCCTAACCAACTGTGCTATTTTGTTRGTTTTTTCGCGTTGTTTGTAAGTTATTTTTTACTTATTTTGTACATAATGTTGCTGCTACTGTTTCTTATGATGGAAAAGAGCTTCTGGACATCAGAACAGTGATTACTCACCTCGAACTGGACAAAGATTTTTTCTTTAACAAGTCCGAAGCGAAGGGTATACTGCTTTCTCGAGAACAAGCCCAAATAAAGTAAAGACGGAGTAAAAGGGGGCGGAGGTCGGGCTGCCTTCTGAGAATTCTTAGGTGAGTGAGTAAACCTCCACTACCATCCGTTCCTTTGGCCAACGTGCAAACATTAGAAAATAAAATGGATGATCTACGATTAAGACTATCCTACCAARGGGACATTAAAAACTGTAATATTTTATGTTTCACAGAGTCGTGGCTGAACGACGACACAGGTAATATAGTGGTGGCTAGGTTTACTGTGCATCGGCAGGACAGAGAAGCTACATCTGGTAGGACGAGGGGCGGGGGTGTGTGTCTACTTGTCAAAAACAGCTGATGCGCGATGTCTAATATTAAAGAAGTCTTGAGGTATTGCTCGRCTGAGGTAGAGTACCTCATGATAAGCTTCAGACCACGCTATCGATCAAGAGAGTTCTCATCTATATTATTCGTTGCCGTCTATCTACCACAACAAACCGATGCTGGCACTAAGACTGCACTCAACGAGCTGTATAAAGCAATACGCAAACAAGATAATGCTCATCCAGAAGCGGCGCTCCTTGTGGCCGTGGACTTTAATGCAGGTCAACTTAAATCCATTTGACCTAATTTCTACCAGCATGTCACATGTGTAACCAGAGGAAAAAAAATCTCTAGACCACCTTTACTCCACACACATAGACACATACAAAGCCCTCCCTCGCCTTCCAGTTGGCAAATATTACAATAATTATATCCTCCTGATTCTTGCTTAGAAGCAAAAACTAAAGCAGGAAGTACCAGTGATTCGCTCAATACGGAYGTGGTCAGATGAAGCGGATGCTACGACTGTTTTGCTAGCACAGACTGGAATATGTTCTGGGATTCATCAAATGGCATTAAAACTTCTTAAGACTAGGGGGCGGTATTTTCGTTTTTGGCTAAAAAACGTACCCATTTGAAACTGCCTATTTCTCAGCCCCCGAAACTAGAATATGCATATAATTATCAGATTAGGATAGAAAACACTCTAAAGTTTCCAAAACTGTCTTAATATTGTCTGTGAGTTAAACAGAACTGATATTGCAGGCGAAAACCGGAGGAAAAGCCCAATCAGAAGTGCCCCTGTTTTTGAAACCTCTCTGTTCCTATGTATCCCTACTGCCCATTTAAAGGATATCAACCAGACTTCTTTTTCTATGGCTTCCCTAAGTGGTCAACAGCCTTTAGACATAGTTTCAGGCTTTTATTTGAAAATGAGCGTGAACGACCACATTGCGTAAGTGGATAGGTGGGGGCTCTCAGAGTGAGTTGTGCCAAAAGGGAAAGCAGCCATTGTTACTCCTGGTCCTAGTGAAAAGCCAACTGTCCCGGTTGATATATTATCGAATAGATATTTGAAAAACACCCTGAGGATGGATTATAAAAAAACGTTTGAACATGTTTCTGTGGACATTATGGATATAATTTGGAATTTTTGTCTGCGTTGTCGTGACCGCTCTTTCCGGTGGATTCCTGGGCATAACGCAGCAAACTAACGGAGGTATTTGGATATAAAAAATATCTTTTATGGAACAAAAGGAACATTTGTTGTCTAACTGGGAGTCTCGTGAGTGAAAACATCCGAAGATCATCAAAGGGACGATTAATTTGATTGCTTTTCTGATTTTCATGACCAAGTTACCTGATGCTAAATGTACTTATTGTTTTGTCGAGCGATCGATAAACTTACAGAAACGCTTGTATTGCTTTCGCTGTAAAGCATAATTTCAAAATCTGAGACGACAGGGGGATTAACAAAAGGCTAAGCTGTGTTTTGCAATATTGCACTTGTGATTTCATGAATATGAATGATTTTCTAGTAATATTATTTACTCTTTGGCGCTTATGCTACGCTATGCTAGTCAGCGTTTCTGATGACAAATTATCCGGATCCGGATGGGTGGTTCAGAAAGGTTAAGGAGTTTTCCACCTCAGTCACCGCAATTATCAATAAGTGCATCGACGACTTCGTCCCCACAGTGACTTACGTACATATCCCAACCAGAAGCGCGTGGATAACAGGCAAGATCCGCATAGAGCTAAAGGCTAGAAGCTGCCGCTTTCAAAGAGTGAGACATTAATCCGGAGCTTATAGGAAATTCGCGCTACGCCCTCAGACAAACCATCAAACAGGCAAAGCGTCAATACAGGAATTAATATGAATCCTACCACACCGCTCTGAAGCTCATCGGATGTGGCAGGGCTTGACAACTATTACGGACTACAAAGGGAAACTCAGCCGCGAGCTGCCCAGTGATGCGAGCCTACCAGAGTAGCAAAATGCTTTAACTGACTGCCTAGTTAAATAAATAAAATAACAGCTAGGGTAACAGTGAGCGCTATACCATGAAGTAGGCTTGGGATTGCTCAGGTGTTGTGGACGGCGGTGGCAGATGGGCGAAATCCCATGACTCCAGATCCAAAGGTCAAATCTGAAATTCGTACAGTGGGCAAAAAAGTATTTAGTCAGCCACCAATTGTGCAAGTTCTCCCACTTAAAAAATGAGAGAGGCCTGTAATTTCATCATAGGTACACTTCAACTATGACAGACAAAATGAGAAAAAAATTCCAGAAAATCACATTGTAGGATTTGTAATGATTTTATTTGCAAATTATGGTGGAAAATAAGTATTTGGTCAACCTACAAAACAAGCAAGATTTTGGCTCTCACAGACCTGTAACTTCTTCTTTAAGGCTCCTCTGTCCTCCACTCGTACCTGTATTAAGGCACCTGTTTGACTTGTTATCAGTATTAAAGACACCTGTCCACAACCTCAAACAGTCCACCACTCCAAATCCACTATGCCAAGACCAAAAAGCTGTCAAAGGACACCAGAAACAAAATTGTAGACCTGCACCAGGCTGGGAAAGACTGAAATCTGCAATAGGTAAGCAGCTTGGTTTTGAAGAAATCAACTGTGGGAGCATTATTAGGAAATGGAAGACATACAAGACCACTGATAATTCTCCTCGATCTGGGGCTCAGCAGCAAAGATCTCACCCGTGGGGTCAAATGATCACAAGAACGGTGAGTCCAAAAATCCCAAGAACCACACGGGGGACCTAGTGAAATGACCTGCAGAGACTGGGACCGAAAGTAACCAAGCCTACCATCAAGTAACACAACTATGCCGCCAGGGACTCAAATCCCTGCAGTGGCCAGGACGTGTCCCCTTGGCTTAAGCCAGTACAAGTCCAGGCCCGTCTGAAGTTTGCTAAGAGAGCATTTGGATGATCCAGAAGAAGATTGGAGAATGTCATAGCGTCAGATGGTATATGTCGCTCTGGATTAAGAGGCGTCTGCTAAATGACTTAAATGTAAATGTAAATGCTATATTTTGGTAAAAACTCACACTCGTCGTTGTTTGGAGGACAAAGATTGCTGAGTTGCATCATCCAAGAAACCATACTACTGTGAAGCTGGGGGTGGAAACATCATGTTTGGGGGGCTGTTTTATGCAAAGGGAACCAGGAGACTGATCCGTGTAAAGGAAAAGAATGAATGGGGCCATGTATCCGTGAGACTTTTGAGGGAAAACCTCCTTCCATCAGACAAGGGCATTGAAGATGAAAACGTGGGCTGGGTCTTTCAGCATGACAATGATCCCAACACCACCGCCCGGGCAACGAAGGAGTGGCTTCGTAGAAGCATTTCAAGTCCCTGGAGTGGCCTAGGCCAGTCTCCAGATCTCAAACCCCATAGAAAATCTTTGGAGGAGGTGAAAGTCTGTGTTGCCCGCAACAGCCCCAAAACATCACTGCTTTAGAGTGAGATCTGCAGGAGGAATGGGCCAAAATACCAGCAACAGTGTGTGAAAAGACCTTGTGAAGACTTACAGGAAAACGTTTGACTTCTGTCCATTCGCCAACAAAGGGTATATAACAAAGTCATTGCAGATAACTTTTGTTACTGACCAAAATCACTTATTTCCACCATAATTTGCAAATAAATTTCATAAAAAATCTACAAATGTGATGTTTTGGAATTTTTCTTTCATTTGTCTGTCATAGTTAAGATTTGTTACCTATGATCGAAAATTACAGGCCTCCCCATCTTTTTAAGTGGGGAACTTGCACAATTGGTGGCTGACTAAATACTTTTTTGGCCCACTGTATGTTCAATCCAGTGTAGACAATGGAATGCTGGAACGAATGGCCAGACGATGCCAAACTTAATGTTTTAAACGCTATTTGTAAACCTTTGAAAATTGACGTTTGGAGAAACAGAAATGATGTGAGCAAGAGGAGTCAACTAGGGATTGAAATACACTTCAAAGTTTGACGTATGGAGAACGTGGGGGAAACGTCAAATCTGAAAAGTCAAATTAGTAAACCTTGAGATCTTTTGTGATGGTTTACCATCGTGAGAAGAACAGATGGGAAATGAGAGAGATGGAGGGGTGAGACGATGGAGGGAGAGAGAGAGATGGGAAGACATGAGACGATGAGAAAGAAGCGAAACACGGAGTGGGATAAAATGAGTACAGAAAGGAGTAAGAAAAGAAGAGAAAGAAAGGAGGGGACAGAGAAGAAGAGAAGAAGAAGAGGACAGAGAAAGAGAAGAGTGTTGCATGAAATTGCCCGGGGTCGAGACACAGCATGGCCTAAGGAGTCTGAGGAAATAAGGACTTGATTCGATGTACTCAGTATGTCATGACATCAGCCCTCGGGGGTGTGATGGGTGAGCTTCTAGCCAGTTGTTACTGGCAGAGGTGGTTCACATCAGCGTTACCGAGGCTCACACATAGAGCATGTTACTCGATGTATGGGTCAGTCACTAACGTTGATGTGGCATCCTAGCTCACAGCTGATGCCTGCCGTCACTTAGCGTACACACTGTGTCGACGCAGTACGGCAGCGAGCGCGCTAGTTCGGTGTGCGCACACAGCACACACTAGCCCACTAGCTGATCATCACCACACACACACACACACACACAACCACACACACACACACACACACAACACACCACACACACACACAAACACACACACACACAACATACACACACACACACGACACAACACACACCACACACACACACACACACCACACACACCACACACACACACAACACACACACACACTGAGTGAGACAGGTCAATCACCCACCAAGCCACCCAGCAGACAGCTGCCCAATTAGAGGAATGACATGTATTTTCTTACAGCCAAGGGGAATCACACACACATACATGCACACACACATACATGCACAACACACACAGCACATGTACACATGATAACACATGCACACACACACACAACACACACACACACACACACACACACACACACACACTCAAAGCCCATATATAAAGTAAGGGTAAAGCTATGTTATTTGTGGATGGAGATAATAGGTTAGCATTTTAATAATATGATGTGGGGAATGAAAAAAGAAGAGTAAGATGCAATAGAAGCGTTCTTCATCAGTATGTCAGTAAAGGGAAAAGGAGCTCAATATTCCCACAGGAACCTACCAACACTCTCATCACTCAATGGGAGAGGGAGATAGAGAGAGAGAGGCAGAAGAGGGAAAGAGAGAAGTGGAGAGAGGGAAAGAGATTGCAATTAAAATTGAAATTGAAATCTGAATTGAGGAGCGAGAGGGGGCCAGCGAGGGGGGGGCAAGCTAGAGAGAGAGAGAAACAGCCATAGAGAGACAGCCATAAGAAGGACAGCACTAGAGAGACAGCCAT
Source organism: Salvelinus sp. IW2-2015 (assembly GCF_002910315.2). Taxonomy (NCBI): domain Eukaryota; kingdom Metazoa; phylum Chordata; class Actinopteri; order Salmoniformes; family Salmonidae; genus Salvelinus; species Salvelinus sp. IW2-2015. Next base: position 32,140,274 of record NC_036839.1, read on the forward strand.
AGAGAGACAGCCAAAGGCGAGAGGAGAAGAGAGAGAGAGGAGAGAAGAGAGAGAGAGAAGAGAGCCGAGAGACAGCATAGAGAGACAGCCATAGAG
>NC_036839.1:32142869-32156479 GCF_002910315.2 Salvelinus sp. IW2-2015
GTCATGGACAGAAACTTCTGAGACACAGTATTAATGATGAACACCCGGAGGTTCAATGGTAAGCCACATTTGCCTCGGGATCCATCCCAGTTGGTATTCTGTGTCCACTCGTGGTATCTCTCTTTGGTTACACATCCTTGGAATAGCAGAACAGCATAACGGTCCGGACGGCCCTTGCTGTGCCTGGTGAGCATTTGGTCAAGTTCTGTTGTCAGAAGAGGAATGGAAATGTCAGGATGAACCGACGACCTGACAAACCCGCCAGGTATGTTGACTCTGCCTGTCGGAGGTGGAGTTCCAGAGCTCACAGGTGTGACTCCATCTCYTTCCTCGCCCTCTTCAACGCGTCGTTCTCCGCCTGACTCTCCGCCAATGCCGCCTGAATCTCTGCCAATGACGAGTGACTCTCTGCCAATACCACTGCCGCCCGTGTCTCTGCCCTCAGATAATGATTCTCTTTCTGCTGGTCTGCCTTCAATGACTCGATCTCGGTCTTCAAAGTTTGAATCTGATCCATGTACACAAATCAAATCAAAATCAAGTTTATTTTATATAGCCCTTCGTACATCAGCTAATATCTCGAAGTGCTGTACAGAAACCCAGCCTAAAACCCCAAACAGCAAGCAATGCAGGTGTAGAAGCACGGTGGCTAGGAAAAACCCTAGAAAGGCAAAACCTAGGAAGAAACCTAGAGAGGAACCAGGCTATGAGGGGTGGCCAGTCCTCTTCTGGCTGTGCGGGGTGGAGATTATAACAGAATATGCCAAGATGTTCAAAATGTTCATAAGTGACAAGCATGGTCAAATAATAATCATGAAATAATTTTCAGTTTGCTTTTCATAGGCGATCATTAAGAGTTGAAAATAGCAGGTCTGGGACAGGTTCATCAGATGAGCAGAATGGTTCCGCCCTGAGCCCACATCGATTACAGTGGCCTGTGATAGAAACGGTAGATCATTTAAGAATTAAAAGTGACTCCAACACACAAATGCACATTTTAAGAATCTAGCTAAATTAACCGCTTTCTTGGCAACCATGCGTTTTTTCGTTGCGGCCCGTTGTCCAGCCTTTGTCCACTGATCTCCACTAATGGTTGTCGGCATGGTTGTATGTTCTGCAAAAACACGTTCACGTTTTTAGTACAATTTATTATATATTTTTTTCACCTTTGTTTATTTATCCATTTTATTACACCGTATGCCTACACATTGATGGGCATACTGTGTKTTTTTTAAAGAAAATGCACTGAAACCAAAGTATCTTTAGTTTTGGTGATCCTCTCTCTGGCTCATTTTCAAGTCTTCTGGTGGTTACGGTCCTAACCCTGGAACGGGTAGCACCATAGAAAGAAGCTGGCTTGATGAAAACAATGTCCGTTTCGTCTGTTCTCTTTCCAGGAGTACTGGAAAGGTGTGACTTTCAGCTTACAATAGGCCATAAGTATACAGCAGATTGCCAATTGTCCTCACTTTGATTATGCTGTAACAACATACTGTTGCACCATGACCAGGATCTCTATTCATTTAAGTGAGTAGATTAAGGCTTTCAGGAGGAACTGAAAATCTAGTACAGACAATAAKGTTTTTTCAATAAATTAGTATATTTGAGTTAACCACAATATTTGTTGTAGTATTTATTCTGTCTTTTCTAGTGGATTAAACTGAAATTGCAACCAACTTTCTATGGCTTGTTTAAAAAATAAGGATATTTTGGAGATTATTTAGTTTTCAACTAACCTTAAAATGAGTGATGCTGATCAATTGCCTTGCACAAAGTATCAAAATACAGAGAGGAGTTGGCAAGAGTCTATTGTCCTGCTAATAGGCCATAATGACTATTATAATACATGGTGAGTCTGTTGTCCTGCTAATAGGCCATAATGGACTATTATAATAACATGGTGAGTCTATTGTCCTGCTAATAGGCCATAATGGACTATTATAATACATGGTGAGTCTATTGTCCTGCTAATAGGCCATCATGGACTATTATAATACATGGTGAGTCTATTGTCCTGCTAATAGGCCATAATGGACTATTATAATACATGGTGAGTCTGTTGTCCTGCTAACAGCCCTAATGGACTATTATAATACATGGTGAGTATATTGTCCTGCTAATAGGCCAATTAGCTAATAGGCCAATAAGGACTCCCGGGTGGCGCAGTGGTCTAGGGCACTGCATCGCAGTGCTAGCTGCGCCACCAGAGTCTCTGGGTTCACGCCCAGGCTCTGTTGCAGCCGGCCGCAACCGGGAGGTCCGTGGGGCGACGCACAAGTGTCGTCCGGGTTAGGGAGGGTTTGGCCGGTAGGGATATCCTTGTCTCAGTATGTAAAAAAAATAAAAATAATAATAATAATAATAAAAAAATAAATAATAATAAATGTAATAAAATGTATGCACTCTACTGTAAGTCGCTCTGGATAAGAGCGTCTGCTAAATGACTAAAATGTAAATGTAAATAATGGACTATTATAATACATGGTGAGTCTATTGTCCTGCTAATAGCCCATAATGGACTATTATAATACATGATGAGTCTATTGTCCTGCTAATAGGCCATAATGGACTATTATAATACATGATGAGTCTATTGTCCTGCTAACAGCCCATAATGGACTATTATAATACATGGTGTCCAGGTCAGGATAACCAAAACATTTCTTTATTAAAGACAATCAGAAAGAATGTTGGTACTTATTTATTTTGATCCAAAGCCATGAATGAATGAGTCACTCAGCTTTATGTAGGTGCCGAGGCTATATGACTGTGCCATCAACTTGATGGCTGTCATGCCCTGACCTTAGAGATCCTTTTTATGTCTCTATTTTGTTTTGGTCAGGGTGTGATTTGGGTGGGCATTCTATGTTCTGTATTTCTAGGTTTTGTATTTCTTTGTTTCTGGCCGAGTGTGGTTCCCAATCAGAGGCAGCTGTCTATCATTGTCTCTGATTGGGGATCATACTTAGGCTGCCCTTTTCCCTCTTTCTGTGTGGGATCTTGTTCTTTGTTTGTGTGCAGGGAGTTTGCACATCGAAGCTGTTCGGTCGTTGTATTCTTTATTGTTTTGTCCTGTTTTAGTTTCACTTCGTGATTAAATTATGTGGAACTCTAAGAACGCTGCATCTTGGTCTCTTCCTTCCGACGACACCCGTTACAATGGCATTTAGCAGACATCACTTGATTATATTCAGTCAACACACATTTTAAGAATATAATTGAACATTTTCGTTTTTCTTAGAATAAGAACCTTAGTGTAACAACAGTTTAAGTAAGTAATACTGATGAGTAGAAACAACAAAACAAGTGTCTTTTTCAGGGTGTGAGCGTGCAGGACAGAGGAATAGCAATTCTTACACTATTGTTCTAAATTCAATCACCTTCTTCAACCTCATCATTCAGTTAATTGAAATTCAATTTTGAAGCCGTGCACAATTATCAGTTTCTATTTGGTTTATGTCGCCCATTCATTGTCAGTTAGAGACACATTAGCGCCTTGGGACCCAAAAGCATAATCAGTGCTCTAACTCCCCCTTGCGCTGGTCTGGAGCAATGAAGCAGTGACGCAGGGTACCATACTACACCACAAATTACCTCTAAATCCCGCAGCATAATCTCGAAACTTTTAGTTGAGCAACCACTGTAGGTAATACTATTCTATACAGGCAGTACTATTCTGTAGGTAGTACTATTCTATACAGGCAGTACTATTCTGTAGGTAGTACTATTCTATACAGGTAATACTTTTCTATACAGGTAATACTTTCTATACAGGTAACACTTTTCTATAGAGGTAGTTCTATTCTGTATAGGTAATACTATACAGATAATACTATTCTCTACAGGTAATACTATTCTATACAGGTAATGTCACGCTCTGATCTGTTTCACCTGTTCCTGTGATTGTCTCCACCCCCTCCAAGTGTCGCTTATTTACCCCAGTGTATTTATCCCTGTGTTTCCTGTCTCTCTGTGCCAGTGTATTTATCCCTGTGTTTCCTGTCTCTCTGTGCCAGTGTATTTATCCCTGTGTTTCCTGTCTCGCTGTGCCAGTTCGTCTTGTTTGTTTAGTCAAGTCAACCAGCGTGTTTTTCCCGTACTCRTTTTCTATTCTCTTTTTATAGTCRTCCCGGTTCTGACCCCTGKCMGACTCTGGACTTCTTTCCTGCCTGCCTGATCATCCTGCCTGCCCTGACCTTGATTCTGCCTGCCCTTCGGTACCTATTGGACTCTGATCTGGTTTTGACCTTTTTGCCTGTCCATGACCATTCTCTTGCCGACACCTTTGGATTAATAAACATTGTAAGACTCCAACCATCCGCCCCATGTGTCTGCATCTGGGTCTCGCCTTGTGCTTTGATAGGTAATACTATTCTATACAGCTAATACTATTCTATACAGCTAATACTATTCTATACAGGTAATACTATTCTATACAGGTAATACTATTCTATACAGGTAAAACTATTTTGTACAGGTAATACTATTCTATACAGGTAAAACTATTTCTGTACAGTAATACATAATTCTGTCTAGGCGGAAGACTACCTCTATTTGAGCGACACTCAAATCTGTACATCTTACAACCCATATGACTGGTGCAGTATCATTAACCATGATGCACTGACTGGTCAGTATCATTTAACCATATTGACTGGGTCAGTATCATTTTAACCATATGGACTGCGCAGTCTAACATAGGGGTATCCATTTAACCATAAGACTGGTCAGTATCATTTAACCATATGGACTGGTCAGTATCATTTTGAAACCATATGACTGTTACAGATCATTTCAACCATATGCTGCGTCAGATTCATTTTTAACCATAATGGAAATGTCCAAGTAGATCACACATTGTTAACCATATGACTGGCAGTATCATATTAACCAATGAATGTCATATCATTTAACCATATGGACTGGTCAGTATCATTTAACCATATGGACTGGTCAGTATCATTTAACCATATGGACTGGTCAGTATCATTTAAAGAGAACTTGATGAACAAATACATTTTGGTTGGGAAAAACGAGTAATTGTCTTCACATCTTGGGAGTTGTCTATTGCTTCAGGGAGTGTGAGGTATTTTCAGAATCCAGACATGCAAAAACGTCTGAAGGTAATGCTATGGTAGGCCAGGTGTATTAATAAACTCTATCAGTCAGTGTGGTGACTGTCCTCTATGGGTGTAGGGACCAGGGAGTGTGTCCGTGTTAGGTGATCTGAACTGCTGCTTGCTCCTAGCTCATTAGTTGCCAGGCCTTTGACCTTTAGCTGGGTACACCCAGTCCTCACACACACACACACACACACACACACACTTTCTCTTTCTCTCCACCGCTTTCACTTCATTAATCAGCACTTAGAGAGCTCTCTCAGCTAGCCCAAGGTCATACCCACAAACACAGGTATGCAGTGCTATGATTCAGTATTGTTTCTCAGGACCTGCAGCAGCAGAGACTGGACTGGTGTCATTTCACTACACTGTGTCTGTCCTCGCATTACACACTTTAATAACTTGAAGCTGCTCAGAACTTTACATCAAGAAAAAGCAGTGTTTGTGATGCTTTCACATTGTCTGAGACAAACAGCTGCTGCCAACAATACTTCAACATTCAGCTGGATGCAGGTCATGCCCAACATGAACACATGCGCACACACACACACACACACAGCTGTCAGAACGCCCTGCTCGCGTCGATTTATCATCAAGATAAATGTGTGCTTTCCTGCTCCCACGTCAACCCCTCAGCCCCTCAAGACAGAGCGATGGAAATGATAGCATGATGTTGTCTGTGGGTGAGTAGTAACAGAAGTGAACACAGCCAAGGACGAGAGACACAGGGCCTCTCTGTCCTCAGATCTATCCTCTCATCTCCCTGCAGAGTTGACGAGAGGAGAGACTGGAGGGTAGCAGGCTAACAGACACCACTGGTGATGAAGTACTGTACCTCTATGACACAGCACTACTGGATGTGATGACAGAGACAGAACAGGAGTTTTACGGAGTTTTATGTGTCAACCTGTTGGTTTAACTGTGGGCACAGAGCTGTCAGGACAGAGTACAGAACGACACCTGTTAGTCTTCTGATGAACTGCTTTCAGCTAGGAGGATTTATTCACACGAAGAACACTGTGGTGTTCACACACATGGCATGTATGGATGTAAGTATGGTGACGGTCTATGAATCAGTCTTCTAAAGGACCTCAACCTCCTCTACTGTTAGTCCTTCAGCCCTGACAAACCACAGCGCTCTGTGGAAGACAATGATCCATCTCTATTATGCTTACAGAACGTTAAAACAAAGTTCACCTTTTCTCCTCGACTGTGTACAGCTGGAGCATAGTGGCCAGGCCCAGAGCAGGATAATAAAACATTAAAGTGAAAGGTCAGACGTCAGTTATTAGACTGCCCTGTGCTGTCTGCTAATAGTACGGCCTGCAGAGAGACACATTGATCAGCATGCTGTGTGTGTGTGTGTGTGTGTGTGTGTGTGTGTGTGTGTGTGTGTGTGTGTGTGTGTGTGTGTGTGTGTGTGTGTGTGTGTGTGTGTGGCGGCCTGCAAAGGGAGGCATTGATCAGCCCCTGTCCCCTCTGACAGCCAGAAATACACACTGCTGTTTGTTCTCCTAATTGAGCAGGCACACACACACACARGCGTGCACACACACATAGACACGGACGGACGGAAACAGAAACATACACACCAACACACACCTCTGGAGAGCGCTGCCGGATGTAATCTCACGGCACAGTGTGTTTATCTGACCTCAGCTCCAGTCAATCAATGGCAGGACTCCAGCAGGGGGCTCTGTCTGTGTGTGAGTGTGTGTGTGTGATACTGCAGTCGAACACAGGCACGTAGTTAGAGTATTACCTCTTAAGGAAGATAAGCTTATTTAGATTCTAACCCAATCAGAGATGGAGAACGAGACATCATCACAGACATGCAGTAAGTGCTGTATATACTCAACCAGTAACTCAACTCTTTACATCTCCACAAAAGGTTCTGACCTCTGGTGTAGCAACTTTGTATTTTTGCCTTTTGATTTGCAAGGTCATTTGTTGCAATCCCTATCCCACACACATACCCACTTCGCACACACGKCTTCGTTACAATACGTTGTAGTCTTTGTGTTATTTAAAGTCGTGAAAGTCCTTGTATCTATAGGTTGAAGCTGTGTGATGAATTACAGTAGTTTCTCCGTGCCTCTGTTCCATACCACAGGGTCAAAAACAAATCTTTGATCAGCCTCCATGAAGTTCTGATCAAAAACAATCGCTGCTTGTGTTCCCCTCACACTCGCTTATGACAACCCAACAGCAACACCCTCAGCCAACTTTGTACTTTCATATTGTCTCGTCACACGTTCTGCTCCTTATACAGGCTGAGTGATCCTAACATCAGTCATCTTGTGATTATGCAGTGTATGCGAGCACCTGGCATGTTGATGAATGAAACAGTAGAATGACCCTGTAGTGTATATAGAGGATCAAATGAGCCACCAGCAGATCAACTAGCCATCCTGAGGAAATAGAAATGATGCTATTGATCTTGAAGACATACTGTGCGATTGTGTTGTTTTCAAGGATACTTTATGTATTTTATATGTGAATGTGAAAATAGGATGACTACAGTGCATGACTATTTAGACATGGATAATTGTATTCCAGACTTGATGGCCTCCCTTCACAATATGCTATCAGTATAAATGTGTCCCATGGAAAAGATCTAGCCAGTACAACCTGTCTCTCTCTGATCCACAGCGCTCCCTAGATGAACCTGTCCGACTCTACATGAGGAAGAATGGAACAAACAGGCCAAATAGGTTATCAGGTCTTTTATTCTGGGAAGGAGGGAAGGAGGGAAGGAGGGAAGGTTGTAAAAAGGGCTTTACACGTCCAGACGGCCTGTACGACACACACACACGCACGCACGCACGCCACGCACACACACAACACACACACACAACACACACACACACACACACACACACACACACACACACACACACACACACAACACACACACACACACACACACACACACCACACACACCACACACACACACACACACAACACCACACACACATACACACACACACCACAGGGCTGAGACAGGGCTCTCGGGCTTATTACGATGGACACCTCTGTCCCCCAGACACTTTAATAACCATTCTTTATGTTATAATAACAGAGCCCATTTTGGGCATGGAGGGTTTCCATTACCCCGCCAATGTCCCTCATGTGCTGGGCAGATTAAGAGGCTTGTGCAGCTTAATGGCAGACAGAGGCAGATTGGTCTCTCCTTGTTAAAGAGACCATTTTACCGGACCGGGCGCCACTCAGGGGGAACTTATCTCAGAGTGGTGTAAAGTGCAGGGCGCAGGGGGGGCAGAGAGAGGCGCCGTGAAATGACAGGGAGGATATGAAGAGGAGGGTTTCTTCACAGATCTCACAGTGAGAGGATAAATGACTATTTAGATAGACACTGTGTCCATTCAGATGATCTGGTATTAGTGCTGCTCTCAAAGGCTAGATAAGGATCTGTCAATATGATGATTTATTAATGCTGAGTCTGTTGGTTTTCTTGAAATGCAATATAATATGTCTGGAAAAGCTGAAAACACTCATACTGTACACATACAGGCAGGCAGGCAGGCAGGCACCACACACACACACACACACACACACACACACACACACACACACACACACACACACACACACAACACACACACACCACACCACACCACACACACACACACACACACACATCACACACACACACACACACACACACACACAGTCGATATGTGGAGAAAAAACATCGTAGAGCACTGTTTGCTAAATAATGCAAAACATGAAAAGCTTTTTTTTCCACACAGCACTCTATCAATAGACATATTGGCAAATMACTCTAATTTATCGGCTTTACCAGTGCTCAGCAATAATTCTCCTGTCTGCCTGTGATTAATAGGAGCTTTTAAGCATCCAGATTTTCCTTTATTACATTCAGACCACATTTCTCTTCCTAGGCCGAGCCTGGGCGTTGGTTTGTCAAATAATCTTTTGACCAGCATACATACAGCAACGTAASTGAGAAGTCTGATTATTAAAGACCAATTATTTGAAAAATGCCAAATTGCTACTTAGTGAGAGAAGGCTCAAAGCATCATGCTCAATGGTACTGCTCTATATTTCTGCCACGGAATACTGACAGACTAGAGCGGGACATACACACATAAACTAGGAATTACATTCTTTTTAAAAAATAAATAACTGGAGAGCATTAAGATGTCTCAATGTTTATGACTGCCACAAAACGCAAGATCGTTTCTTGGATCACTGTCAACAGAACGAAATACAATGTAGGCTTACACCATGGCCACGATAGAGGAGAGGCCATGRTCTTCTTTCAGGTGAATTATGTCTCTTGCAGGCCACCGTAGGAGGCAGGGGTCRGTCTGTGTGTGGCAGCTCTGACACATAATGAGCGGACAATCAGGCGGTCCATTGTATTTTAGGAAACTAATTTCCTTCTTAACAAAAGGTTCTGAAATACATTTGGAAATTTGCTTTTGATGGAGCATTTATCAATCCTGCCGACAAACATGGAGAGGAGAGAGGAGGGAGATGGCTCCTGATACAGGCAGTATATCACGGCAACGAAATCAGGACAAATGGAGAGACTGATTTCCAAATTGTATTCACACAACCTGTTAGAGAGACACGTGTGTCGATCATTGACAAGGTTATTCAGTAGTTGTATAAACACACACACACACACACACACACACACACACACACACACACACCCACACACAACAGACACACCACACACCACACACACACACACACACACACACACACACACACACACACCACACACACACACACACACACACACCAACACCCACACACACAGGACACAGTGCCCTAAATGTGAACCCAGCTCAGCTCAGTGTTGATGAGAAAAGCTGCTCTGGTGAGGAAGCCGTCCCAAATGATCCAGCACACCAGCAGGTGTGAACGAGACAATTAAGAGCTTTAATGAGAAGAAGGTGAGGATGTAGGGAGGAGAGGGGGAAGGAGATCATGGAGAGAGGAGAGAGGAGACAGGTGCTATACCTTAGATGCCTTCCAATATACATCTAAAGAGCTTCTCTAGTGAATCTGACTCTAGCTCAGCTCTGCTCTGTCTCTCACTACACTATGATAAAAAAAGGTGCTATCTAGAAACTAAACGGGTTCTTCAGATGTCCCCATAGGAGAKATCACTCTTTAACAGTCTGGGTCAGTTGATTGTGAAATCATGTTTCATTCCAAAATGAAACTATGGAGACAGTGACCTAGATATTCTACTCTGCAGCTCCTCTCTCTCTCTCTCTCTCTCTCTCTCTCTCTACTCTCTCGATCCTCTCAGGTTTTGTGTTGTATTTTCATCTGTGACCGTGTCTCTTCTCCCCATTATAGAGTGGTCCCAGTCCCCAGGCCAGAGGGATAATTAGATTTGGAAAAACTGAGAATAAATCTCCCTGCTCCCTAAAAACACACCCAGCACTCCAGATTATGCAAATCGACTCCTCATGGTTCCTTTGAATGGAGGCAGAATGGGAGAGTTAACCATCACCAGGAGGCCTGTAGCACTGGGAGGGGAGCTAGCTACAGCTACTGAGATAAACATACAGAGAGTTCATCTAGAGGGCAGAATGGATGAGGAACCTATTGAACTACAGATGTAGGATCTTCATTTGATCACAATTTTGCTGATGAAAAATTTGCTGCATAGCAGGAAATGTAAGCTTGTAGTGCATTCAAGGTTTAGAAAGCCTTCTAAAGTTTGTAATGTCCACTTTAAAATGTCAGACTTGATTTGGCTTAATAAAAAAGTATCAACACCTACAAAAAATATCCATGAATTATAATCCACATAATAATTCACATTTACTGTTGCTGCAGGATTATTTTACTGCTGTAGCAAACTGTCTCAAATTATGATCTTACATCTGTAACAGTGTGATGTTAATGCTGTGCACTAATTAACTGTGATGTTTTAATTACATGATGTTGTAATTAGGAGGAAGATTATCTCTCGTTATCCCTTACTTTTTGATCTGGACTTTAGATGTTCCCAGATCTGTAAAGACTCCAGAGTACTCAGTATGCGTTTGGAGGTAGGAACTCACTCACCCACACATCCAACTTTCTCACCTGAAAAATACTTCTACGTTACCAAATGATTAAAGATTAATTTGGAAGAATTCATTAGTATTCATTAGTTGACATGGTGTATAATACACTTGCTGCATGGTCCAGTCAAGCTTTGTTGTGTTTCCAACAGAGTTCACAGCAGAGAGAATAGCCCATCCTCAGGGAGAGATAGAACTCTTCCCCCTGTCTCCGTTTTCATTATCTCTGTCTCCGTTTTCATTATCTCTGTCTCCGTTTTCCTTATCTCTGTCTCCATTTTCATTATTTCTGTCTCCTTGTGTTAGAACCCACACACAGCTTTTATATCTAACAGCTTCAATGCCCTCTTTCTCTCGTGTCTCTCTCTCTCTTTAACACATTCTCTCTCCTCTTGATTCTTTCTCTCCTCTCTCCCTCATTACCTCACAATGTGCAAAGACTGTTAAATGAATTCTCTTCCAAGCGTCACTGTACTTTCCTGTGAACGGTCCCAGTGCTAAATGTTGTTTATCACACGCTAAGTGCTGGAGATAATGTGTGGTCCGGTCTTAAAACTCAACGCAATGATGCCACAGTGGTGGCAAATTGCTGTAGTTAAAACACATGCTGAAATTACCAGTGGCAATTTGTGTGTCGGAAATGCTCTATTCTCTTCAGTTTATTGTTAGCTTGTTGTTAGTGGTGTCACACTTTAGAGAGAGCTAAAGYCGGAGGAGGGCGCCCTGATGTACTTATCTCCTCTTAGCTTCCTGTACATAACAAAACAATCATGTCTTTGTCTGTTTATGATGTCTGTGATGCTTCTGACTGAGATACAATGTGATCGTCTACACTTCTGGGACAGTCCTGATTGTTGTGTGCTGTGTCCCGATGTGTACTCGGCTTATAGAATCACACAAGAGAGTCAAGCGCTTGAGGGTGAAACTGCAAAACGCCAGAAAACAACGCAGATCCCACTGGTGTTATGAAATGACCCGTATCAGAATAATAGCAGTTTAACTATGCATGAACTCCAGAGAATACTGGGAGAGAGAAACAATGAATTATCTCACCATGTAATTATTATTCATATGTTTGACAAATAGGAGAGGAGCTTTAGAGATGCATCCAACCGAGAGAGAGAGAGAGAGAGAGAGAGAGAGAGAGAGAGAGAGAGAGAGAGAGAGAGAGAGAGAGAGAGAGAGAGAGAGAGAGAGAGAGAGAGAGAGGAGAGAGAGAGAGAGAGAGAGAGAGAGAGAGAGAGAGAGAGAGAGAGAGAGAGAGAGAGAGAGAGAGAGAGAAAGGTAGAGAAGGAGAATGGGAGAAAAGAGAGGAGAGACTCACTCGAGCGGGAGGGAGAAACAGAATGACAGAAAATGAGAAAGAGAGAGAGTGGGAGGGAGAGAGGAGAAAGAGGAGGGAGAGAGGGACAAGGTTGGAGGAGGGAGATTCTCTTGAGAGTGAGTGTTATTAATCTGAGTGTCAGCACCTCTACCCACGCTCCTCTGGGGCGGAAATCTAGGGTTATGAAAGCCGCTCTCCCAGATGAAATACCACACCTGTCTACACACAGAGATGAGAGGAATAAAAGTAACAGGAAAAGAAGTGAAGAGAGGGAAAGAAAGAGAGCGATGTGTGTAGGATGGAGATAGCGACAGAAAAAGTGAAAGAGTCTGAATGTTAGACTCGGGCCCTTGCTGCGACGATGGCAAAAGACATGTGAAAAACGCATGTCTTGATTCTTAAATTGCCTGTCATCAATTTACTTGTGAAATAGAGTAACATGGAGCTGAGTCCTGGTAGTCCGGAGGGAAGACCGGCTGTAAGAAGGTATATTAGAACTCCCATAAGTGAAGCTTCAACATCATGTTTCATCATTACAGGTTCCTCTATGAGACATACTCACTGTCGTTTAGTCATTCAATTAAGGAGAAAGTACATGAGCAGGGTATTATACCTACACTGGAGGTATCAGGTATGAGGATTGACTAATTTGTAATGCCCTTGGGTTAGAGAAAGATTATTGAAATATGTTTAACATATACATGTTAGCAACTGCATGGATGCCAATACTTTTTGATGCATTGCGAAGGCCAATTCAAACAGTTTCACTTGAAGCAGACGAATCTGCACGTGTGTGCATGTGCGTGTGCATGTGTTTGTGTGTACGTGCCTTATTAACCAAATGCAGAGTCAGCAAAGGTGTCTAGTGGACCAGTGATGTCTTAGAATGGCTCATAAAAAAACAGCAGCCAGCTAGCCAGCAGTGAGATGCTATTTATGCGAATGACAAATCAAATCAAATGTTATTGTTTGAGTACAAATAATGAACAGACGTGGATGTAGCGAAATGCTTACTTTTCTAGCTCCAAAAGTGCAGTACTACCTAACAATACAAAACAACACACACAAATCCCAAAAAGAAAAAGAAA
>NC_036839.1:32162991-32164277 GCF_002910315.2 Salvelinus sp. IW2-2015
AGTGAAGACATCAAAACTATGAAATAACACATATGGAATCATGTAGTAAGTGAAAAAGTTTTAAACAAATCCAAATATATTTTATATTTGAGATTCTTCAACGTAGCCACCCTTTGCCTTGATGACAACTTTGCACACTCTTGGCATTATGGACAGTACAGTATGTGAATAGAAAAGGTGTGTACAGCAGTAGCAATACTGAACAAAAAAAATAAAATTGTAAAAGATTTGACTAAATTACAGTTCATAAACTCAGCCAAAAAAGGACCCTGTCTTTCAAAGATAATTAGTAAAAGTCCAAATAACTTCACAGATCTTCATTGTAAAGGGTTTAAACAATGTTACCCATGCTTGTTCAATGAACCATAAACAATTAATGAACATGCACCTGTGGAATGGTTGTTAAGACACTAACAGCTTACAGACYGTAGGCAATTAAGGTCACAGTTAYGAAAACTTAGGACACTAAAGAGGCCTTTCTACTAACTCTGAAAAACACCAAAAGAAAGATTCCCAGGGTCCCTGCTCATCTGCGTGAACGTGCCTAGGAATGCTGTAAGGAGGCATGAGGACTGCAGATGTGGCCAGGGCAATAAATTGTCCGTACTCCGTACTGTGAGACGCCTACAGGGAGACAGGACGATAGCTGATCGTCCTCGCAGTGGACCACGTGTAACAAAACCTGCACAGGATAGGTACACCCGAACATCACACCTGCGGGACAGGTACAGGATGGCAACAACGACTGCCCGAGTTACACCAGGAACGCACAATCCCTCCATCAGTGCTCAGACTGTCCGCAATAGGCTGAGAGAGGCTGGACTGAGGGCTTGTAGGCCTGTTGTAAGGCAGGTCCTCACCAGACATCACCGGCAACAACGTCGCCTATGGGCACAAACCCACTGCCGCTGGACCAGACAGGACTAGCAAAAATTGCTCTTCACTGACGAGTCACGGTTTTGTCTCACCAGGGGTGATGGTCGGATTCGCGTTTATCGTCGAAAGAATGAGCGTTACACCGAGGCCTGTACTCTGGAGCGGGATTGATTTGGAGGTGGAGGGTCCGTCATGGTCTGGGGCGGTGTGTCACAGCATCATCGGACTGAGCTTGTTGTCATTGCAGGCAAGCTCAACGCTGTGCGTTACAGGGAAGACATCCTTCCCCATATGTGGTACCCTTCCTGCAGGCTCATCCTGACTGACCCTCCAGCATGACAATGCCACCAGCCATACTGCTCTGTCTGCGCGTGATTTCCTGCAAAGACCGGAATGTCAGTGTTCTGCCA
>NC_036839.1:32170018-32187046 GCF_002910315.2 Salvelinus sp. IW2-2015
AGTCAATTTAAATGATTGAATTCGGCCCTAATCTATGATTTCACATGACTGTGAATACAGATATGCATCTGCTCTTTACATATGTACCGAAAATAAATGGGCCTCATGTTGCAGTATTTTGTGCATTCAAATTGCCAATCGATAAAATTCAATTGTGTTCGTTGTCCGTAATTTATGCCTGCCCATACCAACCGCCACCATTGAGGCACTCTGTTGACATCAGCAAACCACTCGCCCACACGACGTCATGCACAAATTGTCTAAAACAACGACGGATGCGGGTTATGGTAGATAAATGAGCATTAAATTCTCTGGTGGACATTCCTGCAGTCAGCTTGCCAATTGCAAACTCCCTCAAAGAGACATCTGTGGCATTGTGTTGTGTGACAAAACTGCACATATTAGTGGACTTTTATTGTCACCAGCACAKCGTGCACCTGTGTAATGATCATGCTGTTTAATCAGCTTCTTGATCTGCCACACCTGTCAGGTGGATGGATTTTCTTGACAAAGGAGAAATGCTCACTAACAGGGATGTAAACAAATTTGTGCAGAACATTTGAGAGAAATGAAACATTGGACCAACACTTTACATGTTGCGTTTATATTTTGTTCAGTGTAAATAGGATAGGCCTTGACTAGAATACAGTATATGCATATGAAATGAGTAAAACAGTATGTAAATATTATTAAAGTGACCAGTGTTTAATGACTATGTACATAGGGCAGCAGTCTCTAAGGTGCAGGGTAGAGTACCAGGTGGTAGCCGATAGTGACAGTGACTAAAGATCAGGGCAYGGTACAGGGCACAGGCCGGCTAGTGGTGACTATTTAACAATCTGATGGCCTGGAGATAGAAGCAATTTTCCAGTCTCTCGTTCCCAGCTTTGATGCACCTGTACTGTCTCCGCCTTGTAGATTGTAGCGGACTGAACAAGCCGTAGCTTGGGTGGCTGTCACGCCCTGACCATAGAGAGCTGTTTATTCTCTATGGTGGTTGGGGCGTGACAATGACTAGGGTGGGTTATCTAGGTGATTTATGATTTATGTTGGCCTGGTATGGTTCCCAATCAGAGGCAGCTGTTTATCGTTGTCTCAGATTGGGGATCATATTTAGGCAGCCATTTCCTCATTGTGCTTTGTGGGATCGTGACTGTGTATAGTTGCCTGTGAGCACTATAGCAGTTTCATGTTTCGTTTGTTCGTTTATTGTTTTGTTTTGCTGTGAGTTTTCAAAAGGTAATAAAAAGATGTGGAACCCAGATCACGCTGCGCTTTGGTCCAGTTATTATAATGATCGTGACAGTGGCTGAGGTCCTTGATTATTGCTTGGCCATCCTGTGACAACGGATGCTGTAGATGTCCTGGAGGTTCAGGCAGTGTGCCCCCGGTGATGCTTTGGGCTGACCGCACCACCCTCTGGAGAGCCCTGCGGTTGCGGACGGTGCAGTTGCCGTACAGGCAGTAATACAGCCCGYCAGGATGCTCTCGATGGTGCATCTGTAGAAGTTTGTGAGGGTCTTACGGGCCAAGACAAATTTATTTAGCCTCCTGAGGTCGAAYAGGGGCTGTGGCGCCTTCTTCACCACACTGTCTGTGTGGATGGATCATTTCAGGTTGTCAGTGATGTGCACACTGAGGAACTTGAAGCGTTTCACCCTCTCCACTGCAGTTCTGTCGATGTGGATGGGGGTCAATTACCAGATCCTTCGTTTTATTGACYTTGAGGGAGAGGTTATTTTCCTGGCACCACTCAGCAAGAGGCCTCACCTCCTCTCCACCTCTGACTGTTGTGTCGTCTGCAAAGAGTTGCCAAAAAGATAACGACGCTCTCTGTACAGTACAGAATCATCCTGTTAGGGCCAGAGAGAGTGAGAAAGAGAGAGAGAGAGGGGGGGAAGGGGGGGGTAGCGAGATAGAAAGACAGCCAGAGAGAGGATGAGACAGTTTATAAGATATTAAAGGTCTGTGTTTATTTAAATTAGTTAGAGAGAGAGAAGAGAGAGAGAGCGAGAGAGAGAGAGAGCGAGAGAGAGGAAAAGTGATGGCCCAGTATTTTGTAAAACTGCTATTGACTCTGTCTCGCTCTCCTCTCCTCCTGTTTGGATAAGTAGTAGAGAGTAGGTCAGAGTGGTCCAATCACAGTGACTCTTTACATGTCAGAGATAGCGCTGTGTGACTTCACAGAGAGAGATGCTCCACTTAACTGTCTGACATTGTTCTTCTTGCTCCTCAATGCAACGCCCATTTTACTATACACCCACTTAAGTATATGCCAAGGATATGTGTGTGTGCATGTGTGTGTGTGTGTGTGTGTGTGTGTCAGAATGAAGAGCAGATTTATTAGGGTTTAAGTTGTTTTGCCATAGCAGTCAGATGGAGACAGTGTTTTCTTATTGTGTACACAGACTCAGTGAGGCAGAAACTGTTCATCAGAGAGGTGTAGCGACCTGCGATGAAACAAGCTGAACAGAACTCCCCCTAACACAGAGGTCATACAGTACAGAAACTCAACCAAACTCACTCCTACAGAAGATAAGTAAATAACACAGTCATCTGTGTCCGTAACATCCCCACTGTACATGGCCACTACATGGAAAATACATTGTCAAACAATGTAGAAAATTGTACAGAAACCACAATTACAAAATCTACATTTCATATTTTTTGGAGGTTGCTCACCAGTTCCCTTGGTGCATGGAGAAAGTAGCTCACAGGACATTAGATATTTAGGGGATAACTTGTCAGGACAGATATATATATTATCTTTAGAAGGAGACATTTATTAATGTGTGGTCTCCTCCCTGGCACTAAATGGTCATGTCACTGCCTGGCCTTGTGCTGGAGCCTGAATGATGCATGGACACATCTGAGGCGGAGGTACAGAGGTGCGGAGATACGGAGAGAGAAAAACACTTTTCCAACTAACTGTCTCCCGAGGTGCGAGGAGATCTGAAAGGCCGCCGCTCACCGCTGCGTGAAACGGACTGGAAACAAGTCTTCAATATTCAGCCATTTATGATGTAGAGGAGAGGAGGGGAGGAAAATAGGGGGAGGAGGGGAAGAGGACAAGAGGAGGAAAATAGGGGGAGAGAGGAGGGGAGGAAAAGAGGATGAGAAGAGAGGAGGGGAGGACAAGATGAGGGGAGAGAGGAGGGGAGGAAAATAGGATGAGAATTGAGGAGGGGTGGACAAGATGAGGGGGAGAGAGGAGGGGAGGAAAATATGAGGGGGAGAGAGGAGGGGAGGAAAATAGGGGGAGGAGTAGAAGAGGAGGAGGGGAGTGAGGAAGGGAGAAAAAGAGGGGTATGAGGAGAGGAGAAGAGGAGGACGGGAGAGAGGAGGGGAGGGAAAGAGGGGGGGAGGAGGGAGGAGGAAGGAGGAGGAGGAGAGAGAGGAGGGGAGGAGAAGAGGAGGAGGAGGAGAGAGAGGAGGGGAGGAGAAGAGAAGAGGGGGGAGAGAGGAGGTGAGGAAAAGAGAAGAGGAAAGGAAGAGAAGAGGAGGGGGCGAGGAGAGACCTTGGGAGGGGAATGAAGGGCATCATCCAAGACAAACTCTGAGAGACAGAAACACTTCCATCTTCAGGCTGATACCTCTCTCCATCTCTCTCTGTGTCTKTCTCTCTCTCTCTGGCATGTTTTTGGCAGGCTCTCTGTATAAGGATGATGATGCTGGCAGGTAGCGACTGGGCTGTGAATAATCTCAGGGGAGGCAGCATTAACCTGTCTATTAGCATAAGCCATTACATTAATACCTGTAACATTACAAAGTCTATYGGAAATATATCAGCCTCCATACACCCAGACTACAAAATAATATAGGTCAAAACACAGAATTATGTAACTGAAATGGGAAATAGGGCAGCCTCAGTTACAATCAACCGCTTCCAATGGCGAAAACTGACAGAAAATACCTCTACAGATACAGCTCTATACAGTATACTTGACATATAAACTCAGTCAGTTATAGGAATCGAATGTCTGTGACATTAACTTCTCTAGGATAGGGGGCAGCATTTTCACRTTTGGATGAAAAGCATACCCAAATTCAACTGCCAGCTACTCATCCCCAGAAGATAAGATATGCATATTATTTGTAGATTTGGATAGAAAACACTCTGAAGTTTCTAAAACTGTTTGAATCATGTCTGTGAGTATCTCTCTTTTCAATGGGATTTCATTGGGAATACAGATTTCTAATTGACCTTCTTGCAGTTCCTACCGCTTCCACWGGATGTGAACAGTCTTTAGAAATTGGTTGAGGTTTTTTCCTTTGTGTAATGAAGAAGTACGGCCATCTTGAACGAGGGTCGCTGGAAGTGGTAACTGGTAACTGTACTGCTCTCTCTAATTCTCTCTTTCTTCTTTCTTTCGCTCTCTCGGAGGACCTGAGCCCTAAGACCATGCCTCAGGACTACCTGTCTGATGACCTCTTGCTGTCCCCAGTCCACCTGGCCGTGCTGCGTGCTCCAGTTTCAACTGTTCTGCCTGGGGCTATGGAACCGCTGACCTGTTCACCGGATGTGCTACCTGTCCCAGACCTGCTGTTTTTCAACTCTATAGAGACTGCAGGAGCGGAGTAGAGTACTCTAATGATCGGCTATGAAAAGCCAACTGACATTTACTCCTGAGGTGCTGACTTGCTGCACCCTCGACAACTACTGTGATTATTATTATTTGACCATGCTGGTCATTTATGAACATTTGAACATCTTGGCCATGTTCTGTATTAATCTCCACCGGCCACAGCCAGAAGAGGACTGGCCACCCCTCATAGCCTGGTTCCTCTCTAGGTTTCTTCTTAGGTTTTGGCCTTTTGTAAATTTGTATTCACAAAAGTAGTTTGAAATGTTTTGGCAAAGTTTACAGGTATCTTTGGATATTTTGTAGTCACGTTTCACAAGTTGGAACCAGTGTTTTTCTGGATCAAACGCGCCACCAAATGGAACATTTCGGATATATATCGACGGAATTAATCGAACAAAAGACAATTTGTGATGTTTTTGGGACATATTGGAGTGCCAACAACAGAACTCGTTAAAGATAAGGCATGAATTATATTTTTTATTTCTGCTGGTTTTGTGTCGCGCCTGCAGGGTTGAAATATGCTTCTCTCTCTTGTTTACTATGGTGTTAACTCAGAATAGCATCGTTTGCTTTCGCCGAAAAGCCTATTTGAATTCTGACATGTTGGCTGGATTCACAACCAATGTAGCTTTAATTTGCTATCTTTCATGTGTGATTTAATGAAAGTTAGATTTTTATAGTAATTTATTTGAATTTGGCGCTCTGCATTTTCTCTGGCTTTTGGCCAAGTGGAGACACGTAAAGTCCCGCCTAAACTCAGATTTTTGAATATAATATGACTTTACCGAACAAAACATACATGTATTGTGTAACATGAAGTCCTATGAGTGTCATCTGATGAAGATCATCAAAGGTTAGTGATTCATTTTATCTCTATTTCTGCTTTTTGTTACTCCTCTCTTTGGCTGGAAAAATGGCTGTGTTTTTCTGTGGCTATGTACTGACCTAACATAATCGCAAGGTGTGCTTTCGCTGTAAATCCTTTTTGAAATCAGACATGTTGGCTGGATTCACAACAAGTGTAGSTTTAATTTGGTGTCTTTCATGTGTGATTTCATGAAAGTTTGATTTTTATAGTAATTTATTTGAAATTGGCGTTTTTTACTGGCTTTTGGCCAAGTGGGACGTTAGCTTCAGAGAAGTTAAGTATTTCGCTTTTTATTCAGATCCATATTAGCTATTGCTGAAGCAGCAGCTACTCTTCCTGGGGTTCTGGAACAGGTGATTGTAGGGAAGTGACATGTATTAAACCTGCTATGGGAAATAAAGTGTTATTACTGATCTTATCACACTCGAGCTCAGAGAAAACCCAATTGAAGAGAATGCTATTCTTCAGTAATAATAGAAGAGAGCATTGATCTGTTAAGTACAGAAAAGTCCCTGCATGCTCAGCAGTTAAAGATATACAAAGGATGATGCTCGTCTCCAGTTCACACACAACACCTCACCGGGCCACAACAAAGAAGAGTTTCACAGTCCAGCAGCCCCATCTGCAGGCTAAGCACAACACAATGAATAATGAAATCATCATAACCTTCTGCTGGACTTTACAACACATTCAAGAGAAAAACAGAGAGAACAAACCACCGAAATATCTTGGAAAACCTGCTCAACAAAATGTTAGACACACATGATGCAATCTCAGATGCATAAAACTTTTTGTGATCCCCAAAAATAAAACCTGCAAAAATGGATCACCAACAGATAGTTTTTGTATTTCTAGCAGTGACACATCATCCCCTTTCCAGCTAGCCTATAGGTATTTATGAGTGGTCAGAACAATGTGCCTACCTGTCTGCTACGGGAATCCATACTATTGCTGCTGGAGGAACAGGAACAGGACAAGGGCACAGGAGTCGATTTGTGCTTTTCATCTGCAGCCTGCAGTCAGCTCTTCCATCCAACCAGTCTTCTCTTCCATCTCGATTAGGGGCCTGACAGCACCGTTTAGACCAGGGGGATGAAGGACTGCCGGGCATCACACACTACAGCCACACCCGCCTGTCACACACACACACAGCCCTCCCCCTATACCATCCCCAGCGCCTGTCACAGCTAGAGTCATTCCCATAATATAGATCTGAGGGACAATGGCACTTACTTCCACAATGACAATTACTGCAGCCTGGCCCTGGAAACCCACTTACAGAGGCAATGTCACATCTCTCACTTTTAATAGCTGATTCAGTGATGTAGTGTGGTGAGGCTGTAATGTTTATGTGTGGATGTGGCTGGATGGAGATTTCATGTGCTGCACGCAAAGGKTTGTAAATTAGTGTTTTATATGGATATGCGAAGGTACATTAACACGCATACACACGCACGTACACACACATGGATACAGTGACCACTGTGGGCCACATTCAGAAGGTTCTGACTCTCTGTGTTTGTATGCCTAGTGGTACGGTGTGTGTTTACATTAGCATAACAGAAAGTAGACCTGTTTGTTTACAGAAATGTACCTTTTCAGTTGTTTGTTTATTCATTCCCTTTAAATTGTGGAGAGCAAACACAGATGGAGCAGGGGCTGCATTTTGTGTGTTTACTGTGTGTCTGTGTGTGTGTGTGTGTGTGTGTGTGTGTGTGTGTGTGTGTGTGCTGTCTCTTATACACATCTAGATGTGTATAAGAGACAGGTGTGTGTGTGTGTGTGTGTGTGTGTGTGTGTGTGTGTGTGTGTGTGTGTGTGTGTGTGTGTGTGTGTGTTTACTCTGTAAATGTGTTTGCTCTCACCCTTCTCTACTCAGGTGAACACAAATCACCCAGCCAGAGGGTTTACCTCACACAATATGAGTCTTTCCAGGTTAGTCTCTAAGAGCTTTCCACTTCTGGATTGTGCAACATTTGCCCATTATTCTTTTCAAAAACATGTAAGCTCTGTCAAATTGTTTGTTGATCATTGCTAGACAACCATTTTCAGGTCTTGCCATCACTGTCTTCTTGGTAAGCAACTCCAGTGTAGATTTGGCCTTGTGTTTTAGGTTATTGTCCTGCTGAAAGGTGAATTCACCTCCCAGTGTTTGATGGAAAGCAGAATGAACCAGGTTTTTCTCTAGGACTTTGTCTGTTTCTTCTTATCCTGAAAAAGTTCTAAACGATTACAAGTATACCCATAACATGATGACACCACCACTATGCTTGAAGATATGAAAAGTGGTACTCATTAATGTGTATTGGATTCAGGACAAAAAGTGAATTGCTTTGCCACATTCTTTGCAYTATTACTTTAGTGCCTTGTTGCAAACAGGATGCACGTTTGTAATACTTTTATTCTGTACAGGCTTCCTTCTTTTCACTGTCAATTAGGTTAGTATTGTGGAGTAACTACAATGTTGTTGATCCATCCTCAGTTTTCTCCTTATCACAGCCACTAAACTCTGTAACTGTTTTAAAGTAACCATTGGCCTCATGGTGAAATCTCTGAGAGGCTTTCTTCCTCTCCGGCAACTAAGTTAGGAAGGACACCTGCCACTTTGTAGTGACTGGGTGTATTGATACACCATCCAAAGTGRAATMAATAACTTCACCATGCTCAAAGGGATATTCAATGTCTGTTTTTTTATTTTTACCCATCTACCAATAGATGCCTTTCTTTGAGGGGCATTGGAAAACCTCCCTGGTCTTTGTGGTTGAATCTCTATTTGAAATTCACTGCTCGACTGATGCACCTTACATATAATTGTATGTGTGGGGTACAGAGATGAGGTAGTCATTCAACAATCATGTTAAGCACTATTATTGCACACAGAGTGAGTCCATGCAACTTATTATGTGACTTGTTAAGCACATTTTTACTCATTAACTTATTTAGGCTTGCCATAACAAAGGAGATGAATACTTATTGACTCAAGACATTTTAGCTTTTCCTTTCTTATTAATTTGTAAAAATTTCGAAAAACATAATTTCACTTTGACATTATGGGGTATTGTGTAGACCAGTGACAAATCATGTAAATGTTATCCATTTTAAATTCCGTCTGTAACAACATTTGGAAAAAGTCAAGGGGTTTGAATACTTTCTGAAGGCACTTTTTTTTTGTACACTGAGTATACAAAACATTAGGAACACCTGATCTTTCCATGAGATRGACTGACCAGGTGAATCCAGGTGAAAGCTATGATCCCTTATTGATGTCACTTGTTAAATCCACTTCAATCAGTGTAGATGAAGGGGAGGAGACAGGTTAAAGGATTTTAAGCCTTGAGACAATTGAGACATGGATTACGTATGTTTGCCGTTCAGAGGGGGAATGGGCAAGACAACATATTTAAGTGCCTTTGAACAGGGTATGGTAGAAGGTGACAGGCGGTTTGAGTGTCAAGAACTGCAACGCTGCTGGGTTTTTCACATTCAGCAGTTTCCCGTGTGTATCAAAAATGATCCACCACCCAAAGGACATCCAGCCAACTTAACACAACTCTGGGAAGCATTGGAGTCAACATGGGCCAGCATGCCTGTGGAACGCTTTCAACACCTTGTAGAGTCCATACCCCGACGAATTGAGGCTGTTTTGAGGGCAAAAGGGGGTGTGGCTCAATATGTTCCTAACGTTTTGTACACTCAGTGTATATGTAAGGTGTATGGGTCAGTGCCACTGTAAGCTACCTGGTTCTGCAGGTGYAGAGTCAGGTGGACTCTGAGGGAGTAGGTCAACCCGGGCCAGAACTGTATAAAGATTCCTGTAGGCTACTATACTGTAGAGATGCAACAATCTACACTGGGGACCAATTTAGACTTAGGACGCCAGGTGTGTGCACTCACTGGGCAATCAGCCACGTTAAAGGGAAATGTAAAACATCTTCAGCTTTATATTCATCATCTCCACCACCACCCCAACATCAACATATGTGAAAATTGTGCTCTTTGTAATAAAAAATATAGAGGACAATAAATGTTTCCAATGAAATCTTCGGTGTGCATAGTGTGATTTTAACCAATTATAAGTAGGCATTGACTACTAATTGCCTACTAATTGGTTGATGATGTCATTAGAACCACTTATTTTCCTCTATCTTTTATATTAGAACATTTTCCCATATGTTGATTTTAGGGTGGTGCTGGAGATGATGAACATMAAGTTGAACTTTAACTGTTCAGCAAAGTGCCAGGGAGAACCGCTAACCAGCAAGACTGCAGCCTCTGATGATTGCAGCTTTGCACCTCTGATCTGAACTATCTCATTAGAGCAGGAAATAACTCTGTGTCTACAGTTACAGTGAAGAGATTCAGCAATACTTCCCTGTAGGAGCCTTAAAGGGAGAACTCGCTGATGTAGTCCATAGGCAGTAGACACCAATGTTACCTCAGGGTCATTATGGCCACAACCGGTGTCTATGACATTCAGGTGAACTAGTCATTAAGAATAACCTCCTTAATCTGTCACTAGAGGGCGATGTGCTCCAGGTTTACTGTTAACCAAGTGCTCTGGTTAACAGTGCTCTAGCACAGGCAACTTAGCTTATAATAATCTACGAAACACAACCATAAAATGACGGAGAGTCGTTATTGCCAGTTTGGACCTGCAGTGAGTGAGCTGGCTGGTCTATCCTGATGTTGGTTTAGACTGGAGGGAGACTGGGGTGACTGAGGTGACTTGGTCCAGCATAGAATTCACTACATAGGCCTGACAGTCTGGGACACTGTTTTACAGATGACTCCCCTCTCTGGAGAAACAGACATGGTACACATTCACTTCCGGTACTTCCTTGTTTTGTTTGATAAAGATCTGCAGTTGATGCCATTTCCTAAAGATGTTTATCACTTTCATTTTCCACCAGCTGATTAGACAGTACTGGGTGCTCACTTCCTCATCTATGCTGTGTGTGTATAAACAGTGTTTAGTGTACTTTACCTGCTCTTCTTCCAATGGAAGAGGGGATACCCACTTACCTGAGCTTGAGTTTGGGGTTTATAGGGGGCAGTGTTTGGGCCTGGGCATGCGGTTGAAGTGGAGAGAGTTGGGTTGGCTCTGGGTCTAGGCCGTGATGGGCTCGCCTCGCGAGGAGGTATTCTGTTGACTGGGTCGAATGGCATTCCTCTGAATTCTCTAGATCTCTTTTCTGATATGATCTCATTTTTTCTTCCTGCTTCACTTCTTTCCTCTCCTTCTCCTTCTCCTTTAGTCTCTCCTCCTACTTGAACACAGACACGCAAAATATTGGAGTTACACAGACAGGGAACACACCATAACTCTGACTTAAATACCAGACAGGGGAAAATCTCCCCAGCCTGACAAATAGACTCTCTATAATGGATTGATGTGAGTATTCCCAGGGTTACGATGTTTGTTTGTATAAGAGTTGGGAGAATCTTGGTGGAGTTGACGTGTCTTTGGCCTTTATGCCTTTGGTCCTGGGTTCAGGAGAGGTAGTCAATTATGTGCTGTTAGGCAGTGTTGGACTGTGTCCAAAAACAACTGCTACCCCCTATACCCCTATGCACTTGTTGAGACCTGGATGGATTTTGATAGACGTAAGCAAGCCTATTCAAGTACAAAGGGTTGTTTACACCAATCAAATATTTTCAGAAAGGAAGTGTTGTTTCTGAGCAGGGCCGGAGTGGGAGTCTGTTCTCTGCAGTGGATACATTAGCATTACCCTCTTCATWGGCTCATTTCACCGGACCAGCTCTCTCACTTCACTATTGAGCTCTCTGATTTCCTCAAATAAGCTGTCTGTAAGTTCATCATCCTTGCCCTGACCCTGGCCTCTATTCTCTCCCTCCCRTCTCTCCTCCTCCTCCCTCGACGCTTCACCCCTGCAGAACTAAACACAACATACTTCCGGGTTGGAGGCGCACTGTGTTAAGAAGCAGTGCGGCTTGGTTGGGTTGTGCTTCGGAGGACGCGTGGCTTTCGACCTTCGTCTCTCCCGAGCCCGTACGGGAGTTGTAGCGATGAGACAAGATAGTAATTACTAGTGATTGGATACCACGAAAATTGGGGAGAAAAGGGGAGAAAAAAAATAAAAAATAAAAAATAAAATTAAAACATTTGCACATTCATTTGAGAGCATTATGCGGTGTTCCATCAACCTCTTTTTGCTCCTCAACTTTCAGTCTTTCTCCCTCCCTTTCTTTCTCTCTCTCTCTCCTCCCCTCTTACCTCTTTCTCAAGGCGTGCTATCTCTTCTATCTCTTATGTGCTGTATCCGTCTGCACCCGCTCATGAAGAGCCTTATTGGAGATGTCGCCCAGTAGCCATTCTACTCCCTTTCTGATGGACCTATTCAATGTCTTCCCTGAGCCAAGTACAGCTGAGCACAACTTCTACAAGAACAACACAAGGGCATGTTCCAGGGACACAAATTCTTCACAGTAGCATATTCATTACGGCAATTCTGTTGCAAAACGTTTCTTAAACGGAAGCAAACAGAGCGAAGCAGTGCGGGACCTACAGTCTTAGTAAAGAAGGTGCTATCTATAACCTAAAAGGGTTCTTTGTCTGTCTGCATAGGATATCCTTTTGAAGAACCCAATTTGGTTCTAGGTAGAACCCTTTTGGGTTCCATGTAGAATTATTTCCACAGAGGGTTTCTCCTATGGGAACAGTCGAAGAACCCTTTTGGAACCCTTTTTTCCAAGAGTGTACCTGAATTTGTCCAATAGAAACTCTTGTTTGGACTAATTACACCCCATGCCTTTAGGAATTAGCAAGATATGCTATGCTATGAGACACTTACTATGAAGAAGCTACATTGGTGTCTGTTGACCGGTGTCTCCAGAGAGAGACGGTGTATCAGCTCCACCTCAGAGCCATGGACAGGTTCTGCTCATTGGCAAGCCTAGGACAGAGAGACAGGGGACAGGTAAAAAAAATGCAGGTAGTGGTTGTGAGCCATTATTCACTCTCTCTGTAAGTGCTGACACAGATGAATATGGCACACTTGACAACACCTGTCACAACCCAAAACGGTTCATTTTGTTGTCATAACACCTACACATTAGGAATGAATCATACACCTGTTTATTATCTGCTGGTTACTATAATTCAGTTGTATTTCGTCTTACTGTTGGTTGACATTTAGTTCTCCACCCTGTGCTTTTATGAAACACATACATTAGGCCTTCGTTTGGTCAAAAATGTTGGCCACTGTTTTATTTTAGGTCACCCTCTCTCTGATGACAACTTTTCAACACTCTTCAAAATGCCATTCTGAGGGTGTACATGTAGAGTAGGACTATGTCCCTTCCCTCCTAAAAGGTTCCTGGAATTCTGGGCCTTGCCAGAAACAATCTGTCAGCCATGCTCAGTAGAGCCACTGGAGCCTGAGAAACACAATAGGGCCAGACCAGTGACTTAGCTAGCAGGCTGCACCGTAGGCTCCATACATAARGTAATGTATAGAGCTAAAACAACTCTTCTACATCATTGCTGTTCTACACAATACAGCTCTATTTGTTCTATGATGCTGTTTGAGCCGCCCCTGGGACAGAATAGTCCACATCTGTTCTCCCTTCTCCCACTGGCCACAGAGAGTTCTCCCTGAGAGAGAAGGGGTGTGGCCAGACTGGCAGAACCACATTTCCTGGGAAGTGTTGTTTCTCTGTTATAGCAGTTTACTGACTAACTGTTAACATATAGGAAAACTAACAGAACACACACACACACACACACGTGACCTACAGCTAATAAGTATTTGGAGTGGAGGGCTCAATAGATTCCCTGAGGATATCGTTCAGAAGGATGGGATATACATTGGATAACTTCATGGATACTTTATGTGAAGTAAGAATAATCCATTCTCCATGGCTTGGCTAAATTGGCAGTTACATTCCTGGTCAAACATAAATGGCAGGCTCTAAGCCTCACGGACTACTTACTACAACAAGGTAAATAGCAGAACTCACGCCTGCCTGACTCAGGATACTTATTGTAAGTGTTAGAATATGTTTTCTTAAGTGTATATTARTATTTTCTCATATGAAATTCAAGGTTCTTAAGACCAAAAATGGATTTAATAAAAAATAAAAAAGGTCAGAGTTGCCTTTACAATAATATCCTGTGTAAAAGAGGAAAGCATTTGTTCTCTTCCACCCCAGCAGAACACTTGCATTATGGTGCCAAATGTCAACAGGCAGTTCCCTCATAAATTCTGTGACAGGTGAACAGATGGAAAGTTGGAAAGCAGTCAGAGAACAGAAGAAACCATCACAATATTCAGACACAGACTAAGCTGGACTGAGTGTGTTTWCAGGCTAAATCTCGTATTGCTCTAGAATCGGTTGAGTAATGTCTGAATCATAGAGTTACAATGACCAGAATGGACAAAGCCCCGGCTTAGTCCATGGGAGGTAAACTCAATGACTGTGGTCCATCAACCATGAAAGTTGACACGGATGGGAATGTGTGTTCTAGTATTTCTAATTCTATGGTTTGGTTTCAATCTGATCTCCAGCCTAGAGAAGGTCAGAGGTCTGTAGTGTTAGAACATGCAGGAGGCCTCACACTTCAGTACTGCACACACACACACACACACACACACACACACACACACACACACACACACACGGTGTGCAGGTCAGCTGTTTGTTCACTCGCACCCACCCGCAATTACTAATAACCCATCCGCATCCGCCCGACTATATGTGATAAAGTGAACATCTGAGGTCCGCACCCGTCCCTTACCCACTAATATAAAGAAAAATAAATGTGAAAGGTTTTCTGTGCAAAATGTCCAAATGTCACCAGTTTGACCGGTTGTAAGGAAATAGAAAGCTGTGAAAACGACTCAACATGTTTCTGATAGATTTCAGTTTAGCTTGGATGAATATTTTATGTGGTTGAAATACTATCAGCTTTTATGATGCTGATAAAGACAGCACCTCCACAGATGGTATCTAACTACACAGTGCATTCTCTCAAGATGCTGAAAGAAAGAAATCATATTTCTCCACTCCTGTTCCCGAGTAAAAATGTTGCCTACATTTGGTGTATCATTTTACTGCAGGAAATACTTCATTCTGCAGGAGTTAATATTGAGGCTATGTGAGAGGTTATAGACCTACAGTCAGTGTCCAGATTTCAGTTTCCATTCAACCCATCTYAACAGTAGGCTACAGTTCCCTTGACGTGCCATAGTCCTATTTGAACTCCCGTCTTGTGACTGTCGATTTTGCATAGCGCCTCACAATCATCACACATAACATCGCCGGCACTGCTATCATCCTCTTTCACCACTTCACCAGATCTTTCCCAAACATTGCCTTTCTGGCCCTCCCTTCTTTTTATTTTCAACTCCATTTCGCAGCTTTTTCTCTTATTGAATTCAATTCCCACATTGTCCTTTTTGCCTCTGTGGATCGAAGTTAAGTTTTCTGTCTGTTCCCAAAACCATTTGGTGATTGGCATGTAGGCTATTTGGCGTGTGTTGGCCTACAGTTAGCGCAATAAAAGTATTGCTTTAATTTTGTTCAACCCACCCGCCCTTCATCCACACAATATATAACCACTGGGACTGTGGGTTTTGAGTCAACCTCTGCATCACTAACACACACACACACACAACACACACCACAACAAACAAACACACACACACACCCACCACACACAACACACCAACAACACACAAACACACCCAGCACACGCACCAGCAAAGCACACAACGACACACCCACCACCATCACACACACACACACACACACGCCAACCACCACCACACGCAACACACACAGGTTATTTGTGGCTTTCCTTTATGTAATCCATCTGGTAACAAATCGGAATGAATCTGTCATTTAAACGCTCTATTTAATTCAAATACACATTCTGTGCACTCCACCTTCCGAACAGTTAAGTCCTCAAACGATCCAGACACTGCAGGGAATACTGTATATATATATACTGAATATACTTCAGAATAAACTGATGAAACCTTGAAACTGTTGTAATACTTATTATGTTTTGCTGTCACCTAAACCAGATTTGTCCTGCTAAACGCCACAGATACCACAGTGTGGATTACAGTCGGACTAACCAAATCTTAAGGGCAAGGTTGACAAGCTCTCTGTGGGTGTGTGTGTTTGTACATGTATGTGTGTGTTTGTGTGTGTCTTATAAGAAGTGCACTTCTCTGAGAGCAGTCATCATATCATTATGTCAGGCGAGTACTGGTGAAGGGAAGTGCCTCACTGCAAAAACACAAACAAAATAACTTCTCATGGAAGCAACGCTGAAGCAGATTCACTGTGATGGACATAAACATTGTGGCAAATGTATCTCTCCCTGCATTCCAGCCACAAACACTACTTGTAGCTCAGTGGACCAAAGTGCTTAGGGAATTTCTTAGGAATGTTGACTTGTCTACGGATACATATTGAAGAGGCTTTGTGATGCCAGATTCATTATAGAAGGTCTTGTGGTGCTATAAAGAAACAAGTGAAAGAGAGACTCATTTCCAGTTCAAGTGGACACACCAAAGTACAGTACCAGTCAATGTTGGACACACCTACTCTTCAAAGGTTTTTTTCTATTTTTTATTTTTACTATTTTTCCTACATGTAGAATAATAGGGAAGACATCAAACTATGAAATAGCACATATGGAATTGTGTAGTAACCCAAAAAGTGCTAATGACTCAACAAATATATTTAGACTTTTAGTTCTTCAAAGTAGCACGCCTTTGCCTTGATGACAGCTTTGCACACTTTGGATTCTTCATCAGCCAGCTTCACTGGATGCTTTCCAACAGTCTTGAAGGAGTTCCCACATATGCTGAGCACTTGTTGGCTGCTTTTTCCTTCACTCTGAGGTCCAACTCATCACAAACCAAGGTAATCTATGAGCACCCATCACTCTCCTTCTTGGTCAAATAGCCCTTACACACTCTCGGAAGGTGCTACTCTGTTAGATAAACAATGATGTCCCACTAAGCAGCAAACCAGATGGGATGGCGTTATCGCTGAAGAATGCTGTGGTAGCCATGCTGGTTAGTGTGTGCCTTGAATTCTAAATTTAATCCACAGATAGTGTCAACGACGATAAAAGCACCCCCACACCATAAACCTTCTCTCATCCATTTTTCATTGTGGAAACACACACTGCAGAGATCAATCCACTTCCACCTACTCTGGCTTGTCTCACAAGACACGGCGGTTGGAGCCCAAAATATGTCAAAACATAAACTAAAAACCATTAATGAGTAGCATGGTCCACGCTTTTGACTGGTACCTAGTAATATATTACTCATTCATCAAGACCTGGGAGTTCCTCATTGTAATATATGATGAATAAACTCAGCTTGTTGCTGGAAACACCCTTATGCTTAAACAGTGGGTTTACTCATTTTAGGTATCCACACAATAGTTGGAACCACCATATACATTGGTCAACCAAGACCAATTTCCTTATACGTGAAACAAACATCCAGACCCTGTCCTCCGAGTGACAGAAACGTCCACCAAGAGGCTCTGTTCTTTGGAGATACGTCACTAAGGGATAATTCCTAG
>NC_036839.1:32191594-32228744 GCF_002910315.2 Salvelinus sp. IW2-2015
TATATATATACTGAATATACTTCAGAATAAACTGATGAAACCTTGAAACTGTTGTAATACTTATTATGTTTTGCTGTCAAGCTAAACCAGATTTGTCTGCTAAACGCCACAGATACCACAGTGTGGATTACAGTCAGACTAACCYAATCTTAAGGGCAATGTTGACAAGCTCTCTGTGGGTGTGTGTGTTTGTACATGTATGTGTGTGTTTGTGTGTGTCTATAAGAAGTGCACTTCTCTGAGAGCAGTCATCATATCATTATGTCAGGCAGAGGTACTGGTGAAGGGAAGTGCCTCACTGCAAAAACACAAACAAAATAACTTCTCATGGGAAGCAACGCTGAAGCAGATTCACTGGTGATGGACATAAACATTGTGCAAATGTATCTCTCCCTGCCATTCCCAGCCACAAACACTACTTGTAGCTCAGTGGACCAAAGTGCTTAGGGAATTTCTTAGGAATGTTGAKCTTGTCTACGGATACATTATTGAAGAGCTTGTGATGCCAGATTCATTATAGAAGGTCTTGTGGTGCTATAAAGAAACAAAGTGAAGAGAGACTCATTTCCAGTTCAAAGTGGACACACCAAAGTACAGTACCTGTAACGGCGTTCCTCCTCCTCTTCATCCGAAGAGGAGGAGCAGGGATTGAACCAAACTGCAGCGTTGCGATTTGACATGATTTATTTAAGTAAAGACGACAAACACGAACTTCACTTGAATCTAAACAAAACAACAAACGGAGTAGACAAACCTGAACGTAAGAACTTACATGTAACTCGAAGAACGCACGAACAGGAAAAATGACTACATAAAACGAAACGAACAAACAAACCGAAAACAGTCCCATATGGTGCAACATAGACACAGACACAGGAGACAACCACCCACGACAAACAATGTGAAAACACCTACCTTAATATGATTCTCAATCAGAGGAGATGAAAACCACCTGCCTCTAATTGAGAACCATATCAGGTACCCAAAACCAACATAGAAACAGAAAACATAGACTGCCCACCCAAACTCACGTCCTGACCAACTAACACATACAAAACTAACAGAAAACAGGTCAGGAACGTGACAGTACCAGTCAAATGTTTGGACACACCTACTCATTCAAAGGTTTTTCTTTATTTTTTATTTTTACTATTTTCTACATTGTAGAATAATAGGGAAGACATCAAAACTATGAAATAGCACATATGGAATTGTGTAGTAACCCAAAAAGTGCTAATGAAATCAAAAATATATTTTAGATTTTAGATTCTTCAAAGTAGCCACCCTTTGCCTTGATGACAGCTTTGCACACTTTTGGCATTCTCTCAGCCAGCTTCACCTGGAATGCTTTTCCAACAGTCTTGAAGGAGTTCCCACATATGCTGAGCACTTGTTGGCTGCTTTTCCTTCACTCTGAGGTCCAACTCATCACAAACCAGGTAATCTAATGCAGCACTCCATCACTCTCCTTCTTGGTCAAATAGCCCTTACACACTCTGGAAGTGRTATCCTGTTGATAAACAAATGATGGTCCCACTAAGCACAAACCAGATGGGATGGCGTATCGCTGAAGAATGCTGTGGTAGCCATGCTGGTTAGGTGTGCCTTGAATTCTAAATTAATCACAGATAGTGTCACGAGTAAAGCACCCCCACACCATCACACCTTCTCCTCCATTTTTCATTGTTGGAACTACACATGCAGAGATCATCCATTCACCTACTCTGCGTCTCACAAAGACACGGCYGTTGGAGCCAAAATAGTAAAAATAAATAAAAACCCATTAATGAGTAGGTGTGTCCAAGCTTTTGACTGGTACTGTACATATTTACCTCATAAGACCTTGAGTTCCTCATTGTAATTATGATGAATAAACTCAGGTGTTGACTGAAACACCTTTGCTTAAAACAGTGTTTACTCTTTAGGTATACCAACAATAGTTGGAGACACCATATACATTGTCAACCAAGACCATATGTTCCTTATTACAGTGAAACAACATCAGACCCTGTCCTCCTGAGTGAGGTCCACCAAGAGGCTCTGTTCTTTGGAGATAACTTCACTAAGGGATAACTTCCCTAAGGGGCCTCAACTGACAGGCTTTTGTCATCCTTCTGAGTGATCTCCACCGAGAGGTCTCTGACCATGAAGGACCGCCTGGAGGAGCTGCGTCAGAGGGCCCAGGGTTTTCGGGAGGTGAGCAGAGAGACAGATGATACCCCATTCCCTAGGGAAGATGCTGACCCAGATGCCCCATTGGGGGTTAAGTTCYCCACCCCGCAGCAGGCTGTGGTGTTCGAGCAAGAACCGGTCCTGCACAACTTCCTGTCCGAGGCTCAGCATATCCGCGGTGACATCACTGAGCTGGAAACGGAGGTTAGTAAGCTCACATATTCCTCCTATGAGTGGCCGTAACTATATAGACAGGTCGSATGCACCTCGGTTGGAATGCAACTGTATGTCCAATTGTCCATGAGAATAATGTTGTGAATTCYAGAGGTGGAAGGATGCTCTGTAAATCCTTGTTATTCATTTAAAGTTTGACTGAATCCTCTTCTCCTTSTCCCCAGGTGAAGAAGTTCAGCCAGCAACAAAGGACCCTGGTGGCGACCATGCGTCGTTTCAGTGTGATGAAGAAGGACAGTGATGTAACGAGGGACATCAAGCTGCAGGCAGAGAGCATCCACAGACGYCTGGACGCCCTCTCCAAGAAGGCACAGAGTTTAGAAGACATGCAGGGACTGGCTACAGCCACTACACGCATTCAACGCTCCCAACACGCAGCGCTACACAGACAATTTCAACAGGTCACTCTCCAATAGTTATTATAACCTTTTATTTCAATGGTGTTTTCTGATGTTTTTCTGACAACACTTTTCTGAACGTCAGCAAAAAATATATATTGTTAGGCTTAGTTTTTAATATATGCTAGCTAAGCAAACAGTGAAAAGAAATGTCTGTTTCTGGTCTAAAGTACTTTTTCATATTTTACCACTCCTAGGTGATGTGTCTGTACAACAACTCCATCCTCAGTAAACAGGAGCATTGTAAAAACTTCATCATCCGCCAGCTGGAGGTGTTTGGTCGTGACGTCACCYAGGAGGGAGTCGATGAAATGGTTGCCACAGGGAAGTGGGAGGTGTTCAACCAGAACCTCCTCAACGACGAACGCATCACACGCGCRCAGCTGTCCGAGATCGAGCAGAGACACAAGGTAAGAGTAAGTTTTGACGTGTAAGAAAATGCAAGAATATGTTATTGAAGGTAAAGTTAAGACTCTCAGTAGGCCATGTATGTCTGTGACCGACAAACACTAATGTCGCATGTKATTTACACCAGTTTCACTGTCCGTTCAGACAAATCCTTGACTAATGTTTTGTCTTTATCCGTGCAACTGCTATAGGAGCTACTGAATCTGGAGAGCAACATGAAGGAGCTGAGAGAACTGTTTGTGGATATCTTTATGTTGGTGGAGGAGCAAGGAGGCTACATAGACAACATCCAGACCAGCGTAGAGAAGACACAGGACTACGTCACCGTCACTAACGAGAAATTGAAAATGGCCACCAGGTACAAGAAGAAGAACCCTCTAAGGAGACTGTGCTGCTGTTGCTGCCCCTGGAGGTGCTGCACATAGAGAAGGGACAAGTCCCCTGAACACTGGAGATACCCCTGGAGGTTTTTCAGAAGGGGAAAGGAAGAGCTCTGGTGTGGAGTGTCTACAGGTATGGGAGGGAAATCTCTAGGGTGGCATGGCAGAACAGTGTTCAGAGAAGATTTAAGCCCATTACAGTGGTCAGAAATCATCCAGGAACAAGAGGATTGTACGAGGCTGTGCAGTTGAAGCAGAGTGGGAGTCAGTGTCTCCACTCATGAGGGACAACTTTAACGCAAGACATAATGCATTTAGAGAATCAGCAAGACTGTTTAACTGCACAGAAGTATTCACAATGTGMAAACAGATTGAATGTTACTTTCATTAATCATTGCAAGTATTTATTTTAAGTGCTAGTTTTTGTATTTACTCAAACTTTGTGTTAATGTACAAAACATATGAATGTATTTATCTGAGAGTTTCGCTTCAAATCAGGCAGGCTCAATGGGAAATGTGTTTTATTTCAAGATTTCACTGTGAATTAAGCAATTTCATGTTGGGTATGCTTTTGTACTTCCTAATGACAACTGTTATTCTGTTGAGGCCAGTTACCATTTCAGAAGATGTCTTTTAGACAAAGACTGTTATTTAATATTCCAGAACATTTCAAACCAATCAACATCACAATTAAACCCTCTCTGACTGTGAACATTGTAGGGAAACTATGACACATTTTACTGTGTCACTGTGCTTTGTCATAGCAGCAGCGGTGTGTGAGTGTACTTCATTACAGACCCATATGTGTCACGGCAAAATCAGGGTAAAAGCCAAGTCACAGGATTATGACCAGTATTGTCTGTATGTGTGTGTGGTGTGTGTGTGTGTGTGTGTGTGTGTGTGTGTGTGTGTGTGTGTGTGTGTGTGTGTGTGTGTGTGTGTGTGTGTGTGTGTGTGTGTGTGTGTGTGTGTGTGTGTGTGTGTGTGTGTGGTGTGTGTGTGTGTGTGTGTGTGTGTGTGTGTGTGTGTGTGTGTGTGTGTGGTAACGGCTGACCCATGGTCTTGATTGTCAGAGTCAAGACAGAGGACAGGGTGTGTCTGGACCTGATTGGTAACAGGTTGAACTGATATCATAGGACAGGATAAGTGTCTATGGATACGCCACAGGGCACAGCGATGATACTATGCTGTATACACAGGTAGGTCAGCTCTAACAGCTGAACAGGAACTAGGATTTAGCTAGGTAGCCAGACTGGGATTTGTATTTGTATTTATTATGGATCCTCATTATCTGCCGACAAGGCGGCAGCTACTCTTCCTGGAGTTCAGCAAAAAATAAGGCAGTAATACACATTATAATACAATTGAGATATGACCTGGGGTACTTGTTCCATATTCAACAATATACTCACTCAGACAGACTCCAAAGGTTTCAACAAATTCTAAGCTTCCTGACTGTTCAAATTCCAAAGAGAGGTTACCCACAGGTCTACATATAACTGCTTATCCACTTTCTACCACAATCCCCTAATAACCATCTGGAGTACATTCAACTGTTTCAGTGTAGCATCCTGCCACTGAGTGGTCACTGAAAGAAGTGCAGTGGAAAGCTATATGTTGTGTTTCAAATAGTACTGTAAAAATAAGCTTCTCCCTGCCTGAAATACTCACAGAAGGACAGGCTTGCTAGCGATGTGGGGGTGCTGTATGACCTCAGTGATGGCACCCACCCCCCCTCCCCCCCGCACCCCTCCAAACACAGCTCAGTCACAGACACACCATCCACAGGGGCCTGGTCACAGGTTTCCTGGGGGAAAGATAAGACAAACATTCAGTAATACTCTTTAAGATCACAACAGTGCATTAAAGATTCATGACTCATATAACTGTTACATGTCAAACTTGTTTTGAAGTTACTGTCTGTCTGTGTGTATCAGTGATCAGTCAGTCTGTGAAGCTGTAAGAGGTACTCTTATAACGGTCTGAGGAACATCAAAGTGTGTCTGAGTACAACCAGCTGTGGTCAGTCCAGAGATCTGTCATTATTTTACTGTGTGGTTTTATAAGCCCATCAACGTCAGACCAGGGGTAACAGGACCTGCAGCGTGCTATGTGTTACAGCCTGTGCTAAATCACACAGGTCACACTGGTAGCAGGGCAGGACCTACTGGCCCAGATCCCAAGAGATGTGGTAGACTGAGGCAGACGACACATCCYTCTCTATTCACAGCTTTCAAAGGGATAGATCCCCCCAATATCAAAGACTGAACTTTTCATACCTATCAGACTTTAGTTATTGGGTGAAGTACCTCAACTGTAAGTATATGCCTATGGGAGAGTAAACTTGATGTTACTGTATGAGAGAAGTTCACCTCCCTGTAGACCTCTGATTATAGTAGTCTTCCCTGCATTGTCCAGACTCACCACCACCACAGTCATTTTCCTGCTGAACACAGATCAATAACACTATGAAAGAGAAGATTATGGTGCACAGCTAGACAGCACTGGTAGACCAACGTGTCACCTCTCCTCACCTTACAGGTTCTCTGCACCAATTAGAACAGAGCATCCTGACTAAATATCTCACAACTAGGTATTGTAGTTAACCTGGGGGCAGTTGCACAGTTAATGAGACAGATAGACTGTAATGGGGGTCATAATAACACATATTATTACAACTGAGGTGTCCATTGTTGTGGTGTTCAAGAGAGYTGCTGAAAGAGGTTGCTATTGTCTCTTCTCTCTGCCCTTTCTTTTCCCCGTATTTGTATCACCTTCTKTAATCACAGTCCTCTTTCCCTGTCTCAGCGGTGTTAGGGTACAGAGGGAGAATTCAACAACAGGTGGCGCTGCTGTCAAATAATTGTGAAAAGTGGAGCGATGCAAGAAATGGCAACTACCATTGTCAAAGAAGCATTTCGCTCTTGTTAATGTTTTGTGTTTTGTGTTTGAATGACGATCTACCTACTGAAATCACATGAGATGAATAGCTTTCAGTCAGGACAACTTTGATCACAAGCCGGTTCCATGTTGCTGCTTCGTAACAACTCTACTTGATTATTTTGTGTTGTGTTGCATGTGGATCATGTTGAGTCATTTACAACATTGTAATAAACCCAGCCTCAAGAGTTGTCATGGCTTGGCTGAGAAACAACTCACCATGAACACTAGAGATATTAACACCGACATCTGTTAATAAAACATGTCTCTGTGGAGGCCTTCTTCAGTGACCTGGTCGGGGTTTGGGGCGGTTTGAGGGTACAGGGAGCCCCCCTACAGGTTAATCCTGTCTTTAATGAGAGAGAAAGGCACACACACACCACTGGGCCTCTGCCTTCATCAGATCTGATAGACAACACTGACAGCAGCAGAATATGAGATTCATCCAGCCCTCCCACTGTGACTATTGACTGTACTGTGTGACAGAAATGTAAAACATCTCTACAAAAGGCCGGCCATCACACTTTCATCACTAATTCATTGACTGTATTATTTAGCATAATGACATCAATACCAGACGCATATATTTCCATCAGCTGTACCTCAGAGTCAGCGATACAGCAATTCATCATACACCAAATTCACTTACCTTCTGCATGATATTTTGGTACTTTGTAAAATAGTTTGCAAGCAATTGAAAGTCATTAAAATGATTGTATTGTCCTTGTTATCGAATCCAGGAACAATATCAGATAATCTGATCCAGTCTCCCTGATATACTGTACTCTACACTATCATCTATTTCAACACAAAGTGATTACTGGGCACTCTGGCTYTATAATGCTATTTCCTCTGCTAACTCTACAGGGCCAATCTGTAGTCATATGGACGGGGCAATGCTTTCAGCACACATTCTGCTAACACAATCAAAATGGAAACGTTGTAAATTGTGTTTACTATGTAGGTCAAGACTCTCGCTGTCGAAAAAGGTAATCCTCTCTCATATCGATGTGTGTGTTATGTGTGTGTGTGTGTCCTTTCATTTATCTCTCTATCTGTCCATCCACCCGTCCGTCTACACGTCTGCTCATCCGTCTGTGCTTTCTGTAACGTAAAATATTCCAAATGGTTCTATATAATCAGTCTGGAATGCTGAGAAATGTTATTTTGCAGCCTCATTTTAGATGAAATAGATTGTGGATAGAATGGAGACTAAAATTAAAAGGCAGAAATGTACCTCTGTTAGGGCCAAATTATAGCAGTTAAACATATTCATATTAAATTCCCTTCATTGCTTTCACATCATTGTCAAATATTATCAGTAGTTCAAAAGGCTAGCGATCAATAGCTGTTCAGTGAATAATGGAGTAGAGTACTTCACCCTCTTCCTAGTCACCTCTGATCCAATAAACCTCCTGAAACTCTGCCATTCTCTCATTAGACTGACAATGTTCTCTGAGGCTTGGACGCCTGGCCAATGTGTGTGTGTGTGTGTGTGTGTGTGTGTGTGTGTGTGTGTGTGTGTGTGTGTGTGTGTGTGTGTGTGTGTGTGTGTGTGTGTGTGTGTGTGTGTGTGTGGTGTGTGTGTGTGTGTGTGTGTGTGTGTGTGTGTGTGTGTGTGTGTGTGTGTGTGTGTGTGTGTGTGTGTGTGTGTGTGATCATCACTGAGGCGTGTTGTACCTGGACGGGATCAAACGTTTTCCCAGCCACAGGAACCAAGCAAACACACACACACACACACACACACACACACACACACACACACACACACACACACACACACACAACACACACACACACACACACACACACACACACACACACACACACACACACACACACACACACACACACACACACACACACACACACACACATTTCCCCCCATCTTCGAGCAAGTGAAATCTCAAGCGGCCAGACGGCACTTCACAAACAGTATGACGTTACACAGCATTGAACCAGTCTAAGCTATAAT
This sequence comes from Salvelinus sp. IW2-2015, assembly GCF_002910315.2. Taxonomy (NCBI): domain Eukaryota; kingdom Metazoa; phylum Chordata; class Actinopteri; order Salmoniformes; family Salmonidae; genus Salvelinus; species Salvelinus sp. IW2-2015. The sequence continues at coordinate 32,200,102 of NC_036839.1, forward strand.
TTTGCTGTACACGTTGCCTTCGGAAAGTATTCAGACCGCTTGACTTTTTCCACATTTTGTTAGGGTACAGCCTTATTAAAAAATGTCCTCATCAATCTACACACAATACCCCTTAATGCCCAAGCAAAAACAGGATTTTAGACATTTTTGCACATTTATTAAAAATAAAAAAAGTTTTAATTTTAATTTTAATTAATTTAAATTGTATTTGTCACATGCGCCGAATACAACAGGTGTAGACCTTACAGTGAAATGCTTACTTACAAGCCCTTAACCAACAACGCAGTTTTAAGAAAAATACCTAAATAAAGTAAGAGATAAAAATAACCAACAATTAAAGAGCAGCAGTAAAATAACAACAGTGGGTCTATATACAGGGGGTACCGGTACAGAGTCAATGTGCGGGGGCACCGGTGTTGAGGTAATTGAGGTAGTATGTACATGTAGGTAGAGTTATTAAAGTGACTATGCATAGATAATAACAGAGAGTAGCAGCAGAGTAGAAGGGGGGTGAGGGGCAATGCAAATAGTCTGGGTAGCTATTTGATTAGTTGTTCAGGAGTCTTATGGCTTGGGGGTAGAAGCTGTTTAGAAGCCTCTTGGACCTCGACTTGGCGCTCCGGTACCGCTTGCCATGCGGTAGCAGAGAGAACAGTCTATGACTAGGSTGGCTGGAGTCTTTGACAATTGTTTTAAGATGGCCATACCATGGATCATTTAGCTATTTGATTTTAATTTTAAGAGCCCCGTTGGTATATAAAAAAAACATTAAAAAAACATTGAATTTGGCCTTTTTAACTATAGCCCATAGAAATGCATTGAATAACACATTCACAAATGGCAAAACAGACAGTCAAAAAATAAATGATAAGAATAAGGTTTTGAAGTGTCTTTCCTAAGAAAGCTCATAAAGGCCTGATTGGTAGAGCGCTGCAGAGATGGTTGTCCTTCTGGAAGGTTCTCCCATCTCCACAGAGGAACTCTAAAGCTCTGTCAGAGTGACCATTGAGTTCCCGTCACCTCCCTGACCAAGGCCCTTCTCCTCCGATTGTTCAGTTTGGCTGGGCGCCAGCTCTAGGAAGAGTCTTGGTGGTTCCAAACTTCTTCCATTTAAGAATGATGGAGGCCACTGTGTTCTTAGGGAACTTAAATGATGCAGAATTATTTTGATACCCTTCCCCAGATTTGTGCCTCGAATCAATCCTGTCACGGAGCTCTACGGACAATTCCTTCAACCTCATGGCTTGGTTTTTGCTCTGTCATGCACTGTCAACTGTGGGACGTTATATAGACAGATGTGTGCCTTTCCAAATCATGTCCAATGAATTGAATTTACCACAGGTGGACTCCAATCAAGTTGTAGAAACATCTCAAGGACGATCACTGGAAACAGGATGCACCTGAGCTCAACATCGAGTCTCATAGCAAAGGGTCTGAATACTTATGTAAATAAGTAAATAATATATTTTTTATAAATTTGCAAAAAATTATAAAACCTGTTTTCGCTTAGTCATTATGGGGTATTGTGAGTAGATTGCTGAGGATTTTTTATTTATTTAATCCATTCTAGAATAAGGCTGTAACGTCAGAAAACGTGGAAAAGGTCAAGTGGTCTGAATACTTTCCAAAGGCCCTGTATATTCAAATCCTTAAGAGTCTATTGACGCAGCGGTGCGTTAATCTAAGTAACATAATACAAAAATCTCCATCAAAATCTGTCATGGGATGCGTCTAAATCCACCGCATCCGCCTATGTCGGCGGTATTTGGCAGTATTTGTCAGACCATGAGACATCCCGAAAATCGGTCTTCTCACGAAAACGTCTGTAACGTCAAGCCCCACGGGACTCGTCTGAAGTCGGTACCGCCAATGTGCCAACTTCTGTCTGTAGCATCCAATGCTCTAAGACACCCACAAGTGTCACAGGACTTGTTTGAAGGTAACCAGTACAGATTTGTTTTTAATGAATGGAAGTGTGAAGGTAGTTTTGTGTCAACAAAGAAAAAGGGGTTAAATATGTGTCCAAAGACTCAAATATTTCCTGAGCTTTCTTACATCCCCTAGATTTAGGAAAGACACTTGAAAACCTTATTTCTTGTCATTTATTTTTTGACTGTCTGTTTTGTCATTTATGAATGTGTTATTCAATGCATTTTTATGGGCTTTAAAATTCAAATCAAATAGCTAAATGATCAATGGTACGGATATTTAAAAAAAAAATCATTATGTTAGCTTCGTGGAACCCCCCCCTCCCCCCATAGACTTTTAGAGGTAGAGGTTAAATACGTACTGTACCTGCCCAGAGCATCCAGTTTCACTAGTAGATAGCTAATTTCTAATAATCTAATAATCTAATTATTAATAATCTAATAATCTGTTATTGTTATTACTGTTATTGTTATTACTATTATTATTGTTGTTTATCATTCCAAATAGTAGTGGTATGGGTGGTAATGGTAATGATAGCAGTTTAATGATGGTGGTGGTGSTAGTGGTGGTAATGATGATAGTAGTTGTAGTACCGATGTAATGGTGAAGATGACCGTTATTTAGTTATAAGTTAGTTATAGTTTTATTTTTTTATTTTTTATTACAATGTATATTGTATACATTGTTGCTTTGGCAATATTGACACAATGTTTTTCATGCCAATAAAGCAGCTTGAYTTTGAATTTAATTTGTCATACTATAGCTTTTGTTTTGGCCGCGTTGGCTACAGTGTATTAGTTGGCTAGCTAACTGCTAGCACGTGTTACAGAGAGTGTCCACTGATCCACGTTGAACACGGTAGGAGTGATGAAGCCGTTCCTTTTCAATGGAGGGAAGTGAAGTAGATTGGGGGACCGTTGGCTGATGCGAGCATGGACGAGGGAGCATAAACAGGACGGGACCTAAGTTGGGGAGAGCTGATCTTTATGCAAATACTCTGAAATATCGTGGTTTGCTTGACCTATTAAAGTTCACTATAGCTACTGGATTGGTTGTTGACACCTAGCACTATCCAGCTTGCTAGCTAGCTTGCTAGTACCCCCACAGGTGTGAGGCTAGTGTGGCTATCTATATAGTTAAAGATGCATTACGGGATCTTAAGCACATATCATACGCATTGGATGACACAATTGTGCACAATCCGTTTAGGCTTCTGAGAACTACTTCCAAAACTATGACTTGAAGTATACAATAGCTCTGGAGCATCACTTTAACACGAGCTGAGGACGGGTGACTTCACGTTCACCAACCGGTGGAGACATTGGGCGCCTTCCTCTGCCCAGGCGTTGGTGATGCATGCTAGATCTTACAACGCCTGGATAGCTATTTTATGTATCAGCTAACCACATCTTAAGGTATAGCAATCTGTTGCCCGACAGCATAGTTGATGATGTAACACGCAACCATTGGTTGATGCATGCAACGTCTGAGCAGGGGAATGCGACCATTCACTGAACTTCACGCCTCAGGGACTGGTTGTGAGTAAACATTTTCATTCATCACTATTAGAATTTATTATTCAATTAACTGGTGTTAGTTCTCTTTATGGAGGGGTAACATATTAAGTGTTGTGGGGCAGAACAAACTCAACCAGTCTACATTTCTATTAAAGCCAAGTTATCTTTTTAATCACTATAGGCCTGCCCAGTACTGACTCTAGGGCATGGGTTCTTTGTCTCATCTCATATCTAGGAAGATGATCCTCTTTGTGCCAGTCAGTATGTTGAGTGTTTAGTGGAGTAGAGAGAGATGTGCCTGYACTGGATTCTGAAAATGACTCCTGACACATCTCTGCCAACACCACATGCCCCTCACTCAGCCTCAGAATGGATATGGAAAAGACTAATCAGGAATTAATCCAGTTTCATCCATGTGGCAAAGATATTCTATTTACAACACATTTTATGGCCTTTTATCCAGTTAATGAGATTTCAAATAAATGTGAAGTGAACTGCATTTAGATTGCTATTCAGCCTGGGACTGAGCCTGATACATTCCTCCTCATGACAGAATATCTATTACGGGCAAAATGGCTTCATTGAATTGTAAGGTTCTTTGGAGAAGCAATAATAGACAGGTCCTGGTGAGGAGGCAGAGACAGACATTCCATTTCTAGGGAAATTAGCGAGAGAGTGAGAGCAGAGAGGAAATATAGCATGAGTGTGAGAGGTTCTGAAAGGAGGAGAGTAGCGGAGACATGGGTCCTGTACATACTCTCACCAGTGGTGGAAAAAGTAGGGTACTAGGAGGTAACTAGACCACATGGGTAACTGCCTCACCCCCCCAGTAATTCACATAAAGACCACAAGATGTCACCAAATAATTTTCTCAACACTTCCCCTGGCTGCCACTGCTCTTGCTCAACAAAAAATGTCCTGGAGATATTTCAACAAAACAATTTTGTGGTAAATTTATCAATTTTTTTAAATTTTGAAAAAGTTGTAGATATATTTCAATGAAGTTAGATCTATAATTGTTTTTTAAATATACAAATAGGAAAGCCTTAAAATAAATAATCCACTTGTTTAGAGAGAAAAATATAGACTTAAAAAAAAAGAAAGTGATATACTGGATGAGTGTGTTCGTCGACCTACTAGGGGGTAACTGGCCCCTGAGGGCTAGTTGCCTCTTTGTGGTTATGAATGTGTTTCTACCTGTTATTTAGACATTGACTAGCCCAGTTAGCACTAGTTTAAGCTACCTTGCTAGCTAGCAACTTCACTAGCAGTAAATGCAAGCAAGCTAGAGTACTAGCTAGAAACCTTACTACCAGATCGCCTGAGGTAAAATAAATTAAAAATCTAATGTAACTAGTTGCAGTTGTAAATGTTTCCACTCCAAATACTTATTTTATAGAGTTATTTTTATCATTGAAAAAAATGTTGTATGTACATTTGGTTAATTTAAGGGTTGTTCTCGTCTCTCTATCGACTGATAGCTTTACAGTTCATGATACTTTATTGCCTTTTAGCTATTTTACACAGCATTTTATGTCATATTTCTGGATCGCTAGCTACGTTTTTAAGAGATATCTTTTCAATTTACATCTCTCCTCCTGTTTTCAGTCACAGATGTGAGCAGTGCAGGAGGTGGGCTCATGAGTTGTGCTTCAATTTTTCTGTGGATAGCTTTGTTTGTGACCTATGTACAAATTAGAATGGTGCAATAGAAGAGCATAAGAGAGTTGCCACATCAATGCTACACTGAGTTAATTAGTTAAGTTATTGTTATTAAATGCTATATTCCAATGTTATTTAATGTTATTAGTTATATTCCATTCCAATATTGTATTCCAATTATTATTATTTTGTTTTATTAATTAAAAACAACTATTTTAAACCTTGTCATTTTAAAGACTGCTGGGATTTAAAATCGTGTATTATTCAAATCATATTTAGTGCAATTGTACATAATGGATTGTATGGAAAAGGAACAACAATGAATGAACAAATAAAATGTGCTGGTGAATTAAAAATAGGGACTTTACATCACATCTCCTCATAGTGCAGATATTAATGGTGACCTGTGCTACACCCCCCCCCCCAAATTATTAGACAACTAGACTTAGCTTTTAAGTATTACTTACTAAAGAATTTGCAAATAAAACAGATTAAATTGATTTTGACCACAATTGTGTTCCATATGCTATAATCTTAACTGGCACCCCAACATTTCATGAAATAACAAAAAAAGTGTAAACTCACCCAGTAAAATACTGCTTGAGTACAATTCTAAAAGTATTTAGTTTAAAATGTACTTTAAGTATCAAAAGTAAAAGTAATTGCTAAAATATACTTAAGTATCAGAAGTGAAAGTAAAAATATAAATCATTTCAAATTGCTTATATTAAGAAAAATGGACGGCAAAATGTTCTAGTTTAAAAAAAAATTATGGATAGCCAGGGGCACYCTCCAACACTCAGACATCATTTACACACAAGCATTTGTGTTTAGTGAGTCCGCCAGATCAGAGGCAGCAGGGATGACCAAGGATTTTCTCTTGATAAGTGCATGAATTGGACAATTTTCCTGTCCTGCCTTCAAAATGTAGTAATTTTGGTTGTCAGGGAGTAAAAAGTACATTCATTTCTTTAGAAATGTAATGAAGTAAAAGTAAAAGTTGTCCAAAATATAAATAGTAAAATAAATTAAAGATACCCCAAAAAACTTCTTAATTAAGTACTACTTTGAATTATTTTACTTAAGTACTTTACACCACTGACTCTCATAAACAGTGAGACCCGTTGTCTCTGCTGTGGTGTCGAATAGAAAACACACACACACAAACCGGTCTCTGCCAGTATGAATTATAGTGAGATGTGAGGTGAGATAACTCTTTCAGCACGGGGAGGACTAAATMAATACAAATATGTTTTAAAGGAGGCATGGGTAAGGCCAAAATGTCACAAATATTAAAAATTCTATTAATTATTTCTCAATTATGCTTTTTAGATATAAATGTCAGATATATGTAAACAATCCTTCCTCCAAAGGACCCTTCTATGGTTAAAATTTCGTGAAATCACTAAAAGTTTAGTGAAGAATCACCCTTATGACTCCATAACGTAGATGCAACAAAGCAAAGCTTTAGTGCTTGCGCTGTAATATGAGTTTTAACAGTCATTTAATTTCAATTTCAATTTGCTTACATTAATTTATTAATATTGAAAAATATGAACATATATATATTGAAAATATAACATTTTTGATTTGTCTTTTTTTTWATATACAATACCAGTAAAAAGTTTGCACACACCTACTCATTCAAGGGTGTTTCTTTATTTCAACTATTTTCTACATTGTAGAATAATAGTGAAGACATCAGAACTATGAAATTACACATATGGAATCATGTAGTAACCAAGAAAGTGTTAAACAAACCAAAATATATTTTAGATTTGAGATTCTTCAAAGTAGCCACCATTTGCCTTGATGACAACTTTGCACACTCTTGGTATTCTCTCAACCAGTTTCACCTGGAATGCTTTTCCAACATTCTTGAAGGAGTTCCCACATATGCTGAGTACTTGTTGGCTGCTTTTCCTTCACTCTACGGTCCAACTCATCCCAAACCATTTGAGCTGTTCTTGCCATAATATGGACTTGYTCTTTTACCAAATAGGGCTATCTTCTGTATACCACCCCTACCTTGTCARCACACAACTGATTGGCTGAAATGCATTAAGGAAAGAAATTTCACAAGTTTACTTTTAACAAGGCACACCTGTTAATTTAAATGCATTCCAGGTGACTACCTCATGAAGCTGGTTAAGAGAATGTCAAGAGTGTGCAAATCTGTCATCAAGGCAAATGGTGGCTACTTTGAAGTATCTCAAATAAATTATATTTTCTTTCTTTTTTTTTTACACTTTTTGGGGTACTACATGAATCCGTACAGTACGTGTTATGTCATGGTGTTGATGTCTTCACTATTGTTCTATAATGTAGAAAATTGTTTTTTAAAAAGTAATGAAAAACCCTAGAATGAGTAGGTGTGTCCYAACTTTTGACTGGTACTGTATATTCAGTGACTTGCGAAAGTATTCACCCCCTTGGCATTTTTCCTATTTTGMTGCCTTACAACCTGGAATTAAAATAGATTTTTMGGGGGTTTGTATCATTTGATTCATACAACATGCATTTGAAACAAACAAGAAATAAAACAAAAAACGGAAAACTTGAGCATGCGTAACTATTCACCCCCCCCAAAGTCAATACTTTGTAGAGCCACCTTTTGCAGCAATCACAGCTGCACGTCTCTTGGGGTATGTCTCTATAAGTTTGGAACATCTAGCCACTGGGATTTTTGCCCATTCTTCAAAGCAAAACTGCTCCAGCTCCTTCAAGTTGGATGGGTTTCCGCTGGTGTACAGCAATCTTTAAGTCATACCTCAGATGGTCTAGTCTGGGCTTTGACTAGACCATTCCAAGACATTTCAATGTTTCCCCTTAAACCACTCGAGTGTTGCTTTAGCAGTATGCTTTAGGTCATTGTCCTGCTGGAAGGTGATCCTCCGTCCCAGTCTCAAATCTCTGGAAGACTGAAACAGGTTTCCCTCAAGAATTTCCCTGTATTTAGCGCCATCCATCATTCCTTCAATTCTGACCAGTTTCCCAGTCCCTGCCGATGAAAAACATCCCCACAACATGATGCTGCCACCACCATGCTTCACTGTGGGGATGGTGTTCTCGGGGTGATGAGAGGTTTTGGGTTTGCGCCAGACATAGTGTTTTCTTGATGGCCAAAAAGCTAAATTTGAGTGTCATCTGACCAGAGTACCTTCTTCCATATATGTGGGGAGTCTCCCACATGCCTTTTGGCGAACACCAAACGTGTTTGCTTATTTTGTTGTTGTTGCCTCTCTGATTAATACCCTCCTTGCCTGGTCCGTGAGTTCTGGTTGGCGGTCCTCTCTTGGCAGGTTTGTTATGGTGCCAAATTCTTTAAATCTTTTAATAACGGATTTAATGGTGCTCCGTGGGATGTTCAAAGTTTCYATATTTTTTTATTATCCAACCCTGATCTGTACTTCTCCACAAATTTGTCCCTGACCAGTTTGGAGAGCTCCTTGGTCTTCGCTTGCTTGGTGGTGCACCTTGCTTAGTGGTGTTGCAGACTCTGGGGCCTTTCAGAACAGGAGTATATATACTGAGATCATGTGACACTTAGATTGCACACAATTGGACTTTATTTAACTAATTATGTGACTTCTGAAGGTAATTGGTTGCACCAGATCTTATTTAGGGGCTACACAGCAAAGGGGATGAATGCACGTAACACTTTTTCGTTTAATTTTTTTTTTTTTCAAACAAGTTATTTTTTTCARTTCACTTCACCAGTTTGGACTATTTTGTGTATGTCCATTACATGAAATCCAAATAAAAATCCATTTAAATGACAGGTTGTAATGCAACAAAATAGCAAAACACGCCAAGGGGGATGAATACTTTTGCAAGGCACTGTATATATTGTTGAACATAATATACTCTACGGACATATTAAAGTTRCAGAGTGGGATCTCTGCTAGTTTTAAAGTTATGGCCCATTTTTACAGAGATTTTGGCATAGTAGGCAATGTAACCAATCACAGCCCTCCTTACTTGTATCATAGCACATCCTGCAAATTACCAGCAGAGGGTGACCATTTTGAATCCGTTTTCACATTCACTCTGTTGGTAATGATTACAAATCAGATCATAACTCTAAAAGTAGCAGAGATCCAACTCTGAAACTTTGGTATGTCCATAGAGTATATTATTTTAAACAATATACTGACAAATGAGCCAAATAAATTAATGTAAGAATTTTGTTATTGAATTCAAAATACTACACATATTATGGAGAAAGCAGTAAAGCTTCATATGACACCAATGTTAGTTTGTACTGTAGTACCTACAGATGATACATTATGGAGTCAGCAGCAATCAGCAGTAGAAACAATAATAAAGCGTTTTGGTAAAAAGCTGAGGGATGGGGCTAGAGAAATGTAACCACTTCCAAATTCATAGACAGAGCTACTGTAAGGATGCAAGGACTGACCTTCTATGAAATCAACATTATGGTTTAAACCATGTTTTGAAGCTAGTATGTAGTGTTAGTATACATTTCCTTTGATTAGAACAAGCTTGTATTTTGGTTTTGATGGCAGCTCATGYGGCATTTATAACGTATACTACTCAAAAATCTATTTTGTCTCTATAAATTCAACAATTGATTCAGCAGCTGCTGATTGCCCCTTTATAGGAGGCCTGGGTAAGGCCAAAATGTCACAAATATTCCAACTTCAATTAATAATTTCTCAATTATGCTTTAAGATAGAAATCTCAAATATACGTCAACAATCCTTCCTCCAAAGGACCCTTCTATGGATTACATTTCGTGAAAATCCACAAAATCATGATCTTGTTTTGTTCTACTTTTGTGAAGAATCCCCCCTAAGGTTCAGATTAGGACGGCATCGAAGACGGATGGAGGACAGGATGGAGGGAAAGAAGACAGGAGGGATACTGGTGGCTCCAGGGGCCCTGGTACATCAAACAGTGACAGGCTGAGGGGCTGGAGGCCCTGGGATCCTGGCTGTGAGTCTACAGGGGTCTGGGGTATGAGTATATGGGGGTCTAGAGGGGGCTGGCGGCTGACACCAGAAAGACAAGCCAAGACCTGGTTATTCTCTTGTCAATGTTTCATCCTCTGCAAATTTACAATTCCAAAGAGGGGAAGATTTAGAAAAAGTATGGCATTGATGTCCGTAGATGTTTACTATGTTGGGAGATACTTGGGGGAGAACCTGGAATATGTGTTATTCTGTGGTCTCATTTTGTGACCATGTTCTATCATCCATCTCCTCCATCTTCCTCTCCTCCTGTCCATTCTGTCCCTCACCTCCTTCTCTTCCTCTTCCTGGAGACGACCTCGTACCCTCCTCTGGCGAAGTGTCCGTTCTCCACTTTCTTCCTCTCTAGCTGTGAACGGAGGTACAGGAGTGCTGTTGTGTGTGTGAGTGAGTGAGTGAGTGAGTGAGTGAGTGAGTGAGTGAGTGAGTGAGTGAGAGTGTGTGTGTGTGTGTGTGTGTGTGTGTGTGTGTGTGTGTGTGTGTGTGTGTGTGTGTGTGTGTGTGTGTGTGTGTGTGTGTGTGTGTGTGTGTGTGTGTGAGAGAGAGAGAGAGAGAGAGAAAGAAAGAAAGAGAGAGTAGGCACAGGGGTGCTGTTCTATATGTCTGCCCAAGTTCAGGAGGCTGATGGAAGCTGGCTTCCGTGGCTGAAACTAATACCATCAGATTCCACTGTGGCCTGAGGATGACCGGAGCTGTGACATTTTCATGTCTCCGTGTGTCTGTGTGTGTGTTTGTGTGAGCATGTGCCTGCCTGTGTGCGTGCGTGTGTATGTGCGTGTGCCTGCATTCGTGCATGTGCGTGTATGTGTGATATTTTGATGTCACAGCTGCCACAGTTGTACTTCTTAAGTTTCGTATTGGAGTAGCAGCCATAAATACTGGCTGGACACTAGAACATTGGGACAGCTGGTTTTCCCATGCAGGGAAATTCTTCACCTAATGGTTTTAGGGTCTTTAGTTGTTCCGTCTGAGGAAGACTACCAGTGACAAACGGGGAAGAGAGCAGAGATGCTGGAAAGCTCATGCTGAGCAGGAGAGAAGAAGAGAAGGATCCGGAATATATCATGGTGATGGGTGGCACATCACTGGCCTAATTCCACTCAGTGTCATAAGCGACTTGCAATGTGGAAAAAGGSATGGCGTCTGTCTGAGCATTGTGTCTGTATGGCAGTGCTCTTTGGGGTTATGAAAAGCTCCTTAAAATAATATGATTATATTTCAATGTAAAACTAATTGAAATTGTTTGCTASGTTAATAGCTCAGACTACTGCTCCTTTGCTGTTCTAACTCACAAGCTAAATTCTGTTGAGCAGCTGATTAGTAGAATCATGTTACAGCAGGGCTGGAGAAAAAATCTGCACACCCAGTATTTCACCAGGAGAAGTTTTGGCCACCTACAACAGTAGATCCAGTACCTGCGGCTGTGCAGTTGGGGGGGGGGGGGTTAAGGCTGTTGTTAAATGGTATGTGAGGACACAGTCACACCTGCTCCCCTACTTTCTTCAACACTCACTCCTGGCCTGGGGACACACAAGTGACAGATGGGAATGACCGACAGACAGGTGACAGATAATTGATTGACAGGTAAGTAAAGGGTTTTAACCATTTCCATTACCAGTTCAGAGTACACTGTAATGGAAAACTGTTATAGACATGGTAATTAGGTATTAGGTATTATCAACAGTAAAAAACAAAAAATTAAATTGTCAAATTAGTGTACGAAGTGGCAAATTGCTTTATTTCAAATGGTACTGTAATTCCACCACACTGAATTCAGTACTGTCTTTAGAGCGCCAAAAACATGTTGCACTAGTGGGTGCATCTTATTGTTGTTTGTGGTTTATTAACATATTTGGATGCGTGCCTTGTAAGAGGCTATATTTTTGCACCAGTGTGTGAGAATGCTGTACCAATTTAGCTGTTGTGGTTATAATGCCCCATCAATTTAAAATGTAAAGGGGATAGATTGAGGCAGCAGCAAACCTTAAATGGTTGAATATTTTACCATGTCATTTTGGTCTGTTTTGCCCTGTAGTCACTGCTACTGTTAAAGCATTTGTTAAGCCCTCTAGTGCAAGTGATATAAAGCAAAAAAAWTCATTCATATGCTTAAACGTATAAACACTTTACCTAGCAGCCGACCTGCTTGCACCAATCCCTTTTAATTACAGTAAAATGCTGCAAAATAGAAACCCCTCCCCTCAATAAATTTCATTCATTCTGATTACGGTTGCATTTACTTTTTTACAGTATAATACAGTACATTTTACTGGTATTGTATGTCATTACACACCACTTTGCTTTGATACTGTATTTTTACTACAGTAGGTGTACTGTAAAATGAAAGACTTGCCACCGAGCTGCCTGTAAGTTACTGTCAAATTAATGGCAACCCCTTTACAGTGTAGAGTATAATGGRATATTCCCCTGAGACTGTTAGAATGGCCAACAATGATGAATTGTTAAGTCTATCATGACACAAGGCGAGACTCAGATGCAGACACAGGAGGCAGATGGTTGGAGTGTTACAATATTTATAAATCCAATAGGGTAAGGCAAGAGAATGGTCGTGGACTGGCAAAAGGGTCAAAACCAAAGGTACCGAAGGGCAGGCAGAATTAAGGTCAGGGCAGGCAGGATGATCAGGCAGGTGGGAAAGTAGTCCAGTCAGGCAGGTGTCAGAACCGGGAAGACTATCAAAAAGAGAATAGCAAAAGGAGTATTGGAAAAACACTCTGGTTGACTTGACTAACATACAAGACGAACTGGCACAGAATGACAGGAAACACAGGGATAAATACACTGGGGAAAATAAGCGACACCTGGGGGGGGGTGGAGACAATAACAGGAACAGGTGAAACAGATCAGGGCGTGACAGTATCCCCCCCTCCCCTAGGGACGCCACCTGGGATCCTACCTGGAAACATACCTGGCTGACCAGGGTGTCGGCGGTGGAAATCGGCGATGAGGGCCGGGTCCAAGATGTCTTTAGCAGGAACCCAACACCTCTCCTCCGGGCCATTACCCTCTCATTCAACCAGGTACTGGATAGCCCTGCCCCGTGGTCGAACCTTCAGAAGGTCCTCTCACCGTATACGCTGGCTGGCCKCCGATAACTCAGGGGTAGGGATGGGCCTGGAGACAGAAGACAAAGGACAGTGAGACACAGGCTTAATCCTAGACACATGGAAGGTAGGGTGAATACAGAGGGTATGGGGTAACACAAGACGGACAGCAGTGCAACTCAGGACTCTGGAGACGGGAAAATGACAAATGAACCTGGGAGACAGCTTGCGGGACTCTACCCGAAGGGGAAGATCCTGAGTGGAAAGCCATACCCTCTGCCCAATGCGGTAGCGGGGAGCTGGGGTCCGGTGATGGTCCGCTTGTCGACGATACCTGGAGTTGGTCTTGAGAATAGGCACCCGGGCTCTTCTCCAGGTGCGTCGACAGTGGCGGAGAAACATCTGGGCTGAGGGTACGCTGACCTSCTGCTCTTGTTCAGGGAAGAGTGGAGGCTGATACCCCATGGAGCACTTGAAAGGGGAGAGTCCCGTGGCAGAACTGGGAAGAGTGTTCCSYAKKWTRRRCKKCCKYYKCKYMTMYWMYKRRCKYGMWYMMGGGMTMGMRRRCKYGMRRTMGMTTGGCTCGTTCCGACTGACCGTTAGTTTGGGGATGGAATCCGGATGACAGGCTGGCCGATGACCAAATAAGGTTGCAGAATGACTTCCAGAACTGAGGACCTCGATCGGAGACCATGTCTACCGGGAGTCCATGGATCCGGAAGACATGCTGCACCATAAGCTGGGCCATCTCCTTGGCAGAAGATAGTTTGGGGAGAGGGATGAAATGGGCGACCTTGGAGAACCGGTCGACTACCATCAGAATGACAGTGCTGCCATCAGACGGAAGGAGCCCAGTGACAAAGTCCAGAGATATATGAGACCAGGGACGATGAGGAACCGGTAGTGGCTGCAGGAGTCCAGAAGGACTCATTGCATCCGGTGACGAAGGCAGAGACYAAGGCAGAGACGTCAGGGACCATTGTGGGCCACCAGTAACGTTGTCGAAGGAAGACTAGTGTACGACGGGACCCTGGATGACAGGGCAGCCTGGAGGAATGAGCCCATTCCAGGACCAGGGTCCAGGAAAGGATTAGGGACAAACAGCCGGTTAGCTGGGCCACCTTCAGGTTCAGGCTGGGAGTGTTGTGCCTCGCGGACCAGGTTCTCAATACCCCAATCCACAGTGGCAGCAAGGCATGAGGTAGGGAGACTGGTTTCAGAGGTCGAGGGTGTGGCAGAGGAACTGTATAGGTGGGAGAGCATCAGGCTTCACATTTTTAGACCCAGGACGGTAGGAAATTGTAAAGTTGAATCTGGTAAACAGGAGTGAACACTGGGCCTGCCTTGAGTTGAGGCGCTTGGCTGAATGGAGATATTCCAAGTTTTTATGGTCGGTCCAGACCAGGAATGGCTGTTCTGCTCTTTCCAGCCAGTGCCTCCACTCCTCCAACGCCATCATCACCTCCAGGAGTTCTCGGTTGCCAACATCGTAGTTCCTATCTGCGGGATTGAGACAATGGAACAGGAAGGCACAGGGATGAAGCTTCTGATCTTGGGCGGATCGCTGAGACAGGGTGGCCCCCACTCCAACATCCGAAGCATCCACTTCCACCACAAATTGACGCGAGGGGTCCGGATGAATGAGGATGGGTGCTGTTGTGAACCGATGCTTCAGGTTCACAAAGGCTTTGTCGACAGCTGGAGACCATTTGAARGGTACCTTGGGGGAGGTGAGTGCCGAGAGGGGGGCCGCCAGGGTGCTGTAATCCCTAATGAAACAGCGGTAGAAGTTTGCAAAACCAATGAACCGTTGCAACTGTACCCTGGACGATGGTTGAGGCCAATCCACCACTGCTTTCACCTTTCCAGGATCCAGCTGAACATTGCCCTCAGCAATGACATATCCCAGAAAGGTGATAGAAGAGCGGTGGAACTCACACTTCTCTGCTTTCATGAACAATTGGTTCTCCAGGAGYCYCTGAAGGACCTGTCTGACATGGAGDACATGTTCTTGGGCAGATCGGGAAAAAAACAGGATGTCGTCCAGGTAGACAAACACAAACCGGTTTAGCATGTCCCGAAGAACATCATTGACCAAAGCCTGGAAGACAGCGGGGGCATTGGTGAGTCCAAATGGCATGACCTGGTACTCATAATGTCCACTGGCGGTGTTGAAGGCTGTCTTCCACTCATCCCCCCTCGCATATCCGAACCAGGTGGTAGGCATTCCGAAGGTTCAACTTGGAAAACATCGTAGCCCCCTGGAGAGGTTCAAATGCTGAGGAGAGGTAGGGGGTAATGATTTTTTGACAYTGATATCGTTAAGTCCCGGTAGTCAATGCACGTGCACAGGGTCTTGTCCTTCTTCTCCACAAAGAAAACCCCTACGCCGGTAGGAGATGCAGAAGGAGAGACGGCCCCAGTGGCCAGAGACTTCTCTATMTACTCCTCCATAGCTTTGGTCTCTGGTCRGGACAGAGAATACAACCGACCCKGAGGTGGTGTAGTGCCTGGGAGAAGTTCAATGGCACAATTATAAGGGCGGTGCAGGGGAAGGGAAGTAGCACGTGCCTTACTGAACACTTCCAGGAGGTCATGGTATTCAGTAGGAATGGCAGAGACATTCACAGTCTTGCTAACATCCTGAGGAGAACGACTTAGGGAAMGCTGTGCTGCTTGAAGGCAGTGGGAATGGCAAAAAGGACCCCAATCCAGGATGGAGCTTGTGGTCCAGTCAATCACAGGATTGTGATTTTGGAGCCAGGAAAATCCCAACACAACCGAAACATGGGGAGATGCAATCAGGAGGAACTGTATGGTCTCACTGTGGCTACCAGAAACCCGRAATTGAACGAGCAAAGTAGTATGGGTGACATCCTCTATAGAGCGGCCGTCCAGTGCCCTAGCATCCATGGGAACAGAGAGAGGCTGAGTGGGAATACCAAGCTCCGAAGCAATAGTGGCATCCATAAATCTCTCATCAGCCTTAGAGTCAATGAGCACTCAGAGAGACTTAGATTGGTCTCCCCACAGCACAAGAGCAAAAAGGGGTGGGCGGGTGATGGGAATTAGGGAACTCCCAGTCTGACTCACCATAGTACTGGTACCCACTAGGGACAAAGGTTTCCTAATCGGGCAGGTATAAAATGTCCTGCCCCTCAACAGTACAGACAACAGTTATTATTCATCCTTCGTGAGCGCTCCCAAACTGATAGCCTAGTTCTCCCCAACTGCATAGGCTCAGGAGCATCCAACTCACCCGTCGTAGATTCACGAGAGAGCTTGGGTGACTTCAACTCCTCTCGGGAAGAGCTGTCTTCGGAAACTTCCGGATTCCATGGGAGGTGAATGTGCCATATCGGGTGCACAAGTGTTCCCGAGACCAGATCTCCTCTCACTCTTACGTTCCCTTAGGTGTCCATCAYTTTTAATGGTTAATGCGATAAGTGAGTCGATGTCCACCGGCAGTTCCCGAGCAGCTAGCTCATCCTTTACCTCCTCAGATAATCCGTGAAGAAAAGTATCGAAAAGAGACTCCGGATTCCAGGCACTCTCGGCGGCCAACGTGCGAAAGTCCACCGCGTAGTCTGCCACACTATGGGAGTTTTGACATAAGTCAAGCAGTTTGCTGGCCTCCTTTCTCCCGGATACAGGAGACTCAAAAACTTCTCACCTCTGCCATGAATTCCTCCAAATGACCGCAAATGGCAGATTGTTGTTCCCAAACTGCCGTATCCCAGGAAAGCGCCCTTCCCGACATTAGCGTAATTACATACGCTATCTTCGATCGGTCTGAATAAAACGAAGATGGCTGCAGCTCAAAAATAAGCGAGCACCGAGAAATTAAACCCCTGCAGGTACCAGGGTCCCATGAATATCGCTCTGGAGGAGGTAAACGTGGTTKACGTGGAGTCAAGATAGGCTGTACAAACTCACCACAGATAGGGAAAAATTACTGGGTGATTGGTGTTTTTCAGAGGTAGCAGACAGTCTGAGCTAACTCCCTGATTTGCTCCATAATAACCTTTAACCCATGGTCGTGGTGTTCCGTCAAGGAACTGAGCCCTTCCAAAAGGCCCAGTAGCAACTCCTGACTTCTCCCAATGGTGGCTCCCTGCAGGGAGACAGCGTGGCGAAGCTGATCCAAGCCTGCTGGGTCTCTCATGGCCAGTTCGTACTATCATGACACAAGGCGAGACCCAGATGCAGACACAGGAGGCAGATGGTTGGAGTCTTACAATATTTATTAATCCAATAGAGTAAGGCAAGAGAATGGTCGTGGACAGGCAAAAGGGTCAAAACCAGTCCAAAAGGTACCGAAGGGCAGGCAGGATTGATCAGGCAGGCAGGAAAGTAGTCCAGAGTCAGGCAGGGGTCAAAACAGGAAAGACTATCAAAAAGAGAATAGCAAAAGGAGTACGAGAAAAACACGCTGGTTGACTTGACTACCATACAAGATGAACTGGCACAGAGAGACAGGAAACACAGGGATAAATACACTGGGGAAAATAAGCGACACCTGGGGGGGTGGAGACAATAACAGGAACAGGTGAAACAGATCAGGGCTTGATAAAGTCGGGATAGAGGGTTGTGTCCGTTTCTTTTTATTTTTTATTTTTTTTATGAGGATTGTTTCCATGCTACTTTGGTCTGCTTTGTGTGTTTTGTTTGGTGTTGTGCTTTCCTCAGACAGGTGTTGCATCAGACATTCATGCCAAGAGAGAGATAGAGAAAGGAGGGGAAGGAAATAGGGGGATAGAGATATAGCTCCCATGCACAAGTGACTGATTTAGATGTCCCTCTTCTCTCCTCTCCTTCAGGCCCTAGGCCCCTCTCTCCATTCCTTTGGGTCTCTGACAGTCAGCTCCTGTGACATCTGTTTGCCAACAACTCCCAGGCAAACACTGATCACTCACTCCTCCACTGTCCAAATATTTCAGACTGTTTCATATCAAACCTGAATTTTTCTAACTCCACAACATCATTAATTCATACAGTCCATAAATGATTCTCCGAGATATGAGCTTCAGTCACGTAAGGCTAGTCTGGAGGCTGGGGCTGGTAGCCTACTGTACGCAGAGAGAGAGAGAGACAGAGAGACAGAGAAAGAGAGAAAGAGATATATAGATGAGGAGAGAGAGACTGAGAGACAGAGATCTGGGCAGGGTGCTGTATGTTTATTACAGTAACAGTTACATATACATATATCTCCTAATTTCTTTGTAAATTATACTGGAAACAGAATCATTTACAGCCTTACTTTTTATCATGTGGTGCAAAAACCATAAATTGATAGGTGTAGTGTAATACAACTGGTATACTGTATCTGTTTGTAACAGGGATTCTATTTCACATKATTTCAATCCCAGGGAAGCTGTAAACACCAAATGTAGTGTGTTATCCAGTCAGCAGATGCTTTCCTTATCTGGACAGAGACTGACCTTATGAACATTCACCCGTTTGTATAGGGTTTTGGTGTCTTWTTATTCATATGTTTCTGTGCATTTGTGCTAAAGACTATAGAGCCAGAGAAAAGCCATGACTGGAAAGGCCACTGTTCCATTTTGTTGTTCTTTATAAAATGTCCTTGATCTCATGTCCTTTATGTTAATCAAAGAAATTACCCCCTATTACACTACATTGGAAATAACAATTTTAAAATGTATTTAAATTGAGACTCAACTGGCTGGTGAAAAACACAGACATTTCCTCTGGACTATTTAACCAAATTATCTGCAGTAAGCATTTTTCAAAAGTAATTCTCTTTTAATGACCCCAATAAATTATATTTCTTACTCCATCTTTCAAATCTTTCACTATATCTCTTTTTAACAATCACGCTCAAATTATAATGAGTGAAAGAACATTTAGTAAAAAAGTTATTATATTTTTCTTCTTTGATCAGACTTGAAGGAGATGCCTAAGGCAATTTCACTCAAAACCCAGTAACACTAAACAGGCACATGAAACAAGAAACATTGCTTTAGTTATTTGTTGAAATATAAAAGTGAATAATTATTAAATAATATTATTTCATAAAATTATGTTTACCTGTGTAAATTCTAAATTCTCTCTCCATTTCCATTTTACAACCCCCTGTTTGAAACTCCTATTCTGCGAGCAGTGTTATTTTTARTGGTGTGAACCAGCAGCCTGTTTATGTTGTGTAGTGAGGGTTATGTCATGTTAGGAGATAGTTATGTTTGTTGTTAAAAACCAAGCTAGTCTCACCGCACTGACATGAACGCCTTTTCRCAGCCAGGGGTCTGAGTGCAGGGTCAGGGCTCCGGGTTAGAATTAGACGGGGACTGGGGACTGGAGGGTCCCACACAACACCAAGGGTTGAAACCACAACACTGGATTCCACTTTGCCAGCTTGTGTGGATAATGGTAGTCATAAAAACAACAATCATAATTTTAATATTAAATAGCTAAATAAAATAAAAAATATATAAAAATATAGTATTAATTCATTGGTGAATAAGATAATAATAATACCTCTTAATATATATAAACCTGCACTCTATAATTGAACTGAATATATACTCCCACTCAGATATTATTGTGTCTCGTAGAAATGGGATKTGTTGGGGAAGTCTGAGATGTTAAATATTGTAATCCTTTGATATAGCAAGACTGATGTACTTGATATTTTATAGGGAAATCTTCCACAATCGCTTCAGTACGTGTTCTTTTGTCAAATAAATGATCTCTTGTTAAGTCCTATCTATAAATGAAATTCCAGTCTGTCTGCTTTGAATATCCAACTTAATGCAAGGGACAAAGGACACGAGTCACTTGTGAATACAGGCCATTTGCTGGAATGGTTTGTTCAGTCACAGCTCCAATAGATCCGTTTCATTTTAATAGGAGTCCTATCCTTTGCGTATGAGAGGAGAGATGTACCAATCTCACTTGCATCCTCCCATTCATCACAACAATCATTGTATGGAAATGCCATTATATTACATTACACCAAAAAATACATTTAGACACATAAGGCTCAAGGTTATGTATCTGTAACGAACGCAATCAGTGCTTCTGTGTGTCTGTGCGTGTGTGTCTGTGCTCAATTTTCTGTGCGTGTGTGTGTGTGTGCTTTTGTGTGCGGTTTGTACTTGTGTATGTGTGTGTAAACGTATGTGTTTGATTACAACATAAATTACTTCCCTGGTTTGTTTGATTGCATTATTGTTAGAGAAGTGATGTCACAGGACAGTTAGAGGTTCTCATCCGTGAAGAATGCCTCTGTGTGACTAACCTGGGATGATAGATCAAGTCATTACGGTTATGGTGCTCTCTCTCTCTCTCTCTCTCTCTCTCTCAAATTTGGCAGAAGCAATCAGGCCTGTGTAGGGTAGAGCCTTAACGTCGCTGGCATGGGCAGGGCTCGGGCTTAAAATTCATGCCTGAGGCAGGGCTCTATCMCTCTCGCACACTGTCTCTCTCTTTCTCTCTCTCTGTGCATCCAGTGTTTATAAAATAATTGAGCATGCAACATTCTTCCAAGTATGAGTCTTTTAGCGCTGAATTCACATTTTTCAACATCAACAAAAATATTTATTTTGATACATGTAAAAGTTACTTTATGAAAGTTAAGAAATGTTCCCCGTCTTTATTGTTTCATAGAGTCAGATGTGTTTTCCTTTGTGCGGATTGCTAGGATGCTGTGTTTTACATGTTTTGCTAGAATGTCTTGTAACTCTTAGTGTGACTCTATTTCTCTTATAGCAGCGGTGTGGTAATAACCCAATGGCATGGTGTTACAGCACATCGATCCTCCCCAAAGCCCCTTGTTAATCTTACAGCTTCCTGGGTGTTGAGCCACATTTGTTGTCTAACCGGTTTGGAACCCCGGTATTAGTTTTCCTCTATTAGACACAGAACTCTAGCCGAGCCCTGACGATTGGCTGGGAAGGTTGTGTGGTGTGTGTATGTGTGTGTATCTGTGGTGATGAGCTGAGGAGGTTATTGACCGAGAGACGCTCCACTGCTAATGATCTCCACGGGGAGAATAATCCAACACTCTTCTCACACAATCACACATACATGTGTGCGAACACACACGAACACACACCGAACAAACACACACAGACACACACACACACACACAGCAGGGTGAACAGTGTTATGATTGATCACTAACAGTGTGGTTCAGACATCAGGAGGGGTTTTAGGCTGGGATTTGATACAGCCTTAGAGAATAATATCACGGTCCTCGTGAACCGTCACTATGACACACCAGCACTAGAGCCGTGTGAATTTAGACTGGCTTCTTAACACTCGCACGATAAACTGTTTTAAGAGGGAATATTGGATGAAGATGGAAACAGCATGCAGGGTATTTGTTAAGAATAATTGGGGGTGTTTGAGGGCTAATAAAGCAGAATGGCTCTGGAAAGACTAACAACACTCTCCTCCTACAGTTGGATCTCAGAGTTAACAACGGGAGCATGAGAGAAACAGCTTTCACCTGATGGATAACTTGATGCAGTCAACTAGGGATACTGCATTAATACAAACTTGAAGAAAAATAGAGCATAATTTAGGTGGATTCATTCTACATAATGGCACTAAAGAGGGGGATATCCTTTCCTAGAACATTCTAACTACATGAGAAAGTGAAATAATACATTATAATACATCTCAGATTAGCCTGCCCTCATTCCCATGCAGAGGCCGAGGGCTCTTTAATTGAAAATGGAAATTCCTCTATTTGAATCGTGATTATCATAGCAGGTGGAGGGCAATTAAAATAAATGAATAGTGAACCTTCTCTGTCCATACATTCCTGAACGCTTCAGGCCCATTAATGCACATTAATACTCTGCTATATCTGAGAGCCTCTCCTGATGCTGAGATTACATTTTACATTCAGCCTACATTCATAGGGAAGGAAGTAATCATCTTCTGAGGTACGCTCGGTTGTGTGTGTGTGTGTGGTGGTGTGTGTGTGTGGTGTGTGTGTGTGTGTGTGTGTGTGTGTGTGTGTGTGTGTGTGTGTGTGTGTGTGTGTGTGTGTGGTGTGTGTGTGTGTGTGGTTGTGTGCGTGTTGCGTGTGCGTGTGCGCGTGTGCGTGTGTTGTGCGTGTGTGTGTTTGGGCCAGGAAGAGAGGTAGTTTACATTGGACCTGCAGAGAAACAGCTGAGAATGTGGAGAAAACCAGACCCAAACTCAAATCGGACCTTCTATAATACACAAGCCTACACTGTAGGAGAGTGACACATTCAGATCATCACGCCTTGACACAAAACACACACACTTACTTCTTAGCTTGCTTACTTGAATGTCCCATATTCTGACAGACGGTGGGCTGTGGTGTCAGGAAGTGGTAGACACACAGTAGGGAGGAGGATGTTCTCCAGGCTGAAAGTCTCTATTGTTAACCCATCTGACCACCAGACAGCTGAGTCTGACACAGTGTACTGTATGGATTCATCATGTTATATTCTGACAGACGGTGGGCTGTGGTGTCAGGAAGTGGTAGACACACAGTAGGGAGGAGGATGTTCTCCAGGCTGAAAGTCTCTATTGTTAACCCATCTGACCACCAGACAGCTGAGTCTGACACAGTGTACTGTATGGATTCATCATGTTGGAACATTATTACGCTTTCAGAGATGAGTGACTGATAAAACTCTGTTACAAATGTGATCCATTACTAGAATATTGATCAGATGAGATTGAGAATCACATGCTTCATTTAAAATGGATTACATTTAGATTTTGTGTAACTGGCCTACACTCAATACCTCATAATGTCAAAGTGGAATGTTTTTTTTTTTTTATGTGGGATTTTTTWAATTTTTTAAAATGTTAATAAAAAAATGAATGAAAATATGAAATGTCTTAAGTCAGTAGGTATTCAACCCCTTTGTTGTGGCAAGCCAAAATAAGTTAAGGAGTAAAAATATGCTTAACGAGTCACATAATAAGTTGCATGGACACACTGWGTGCAATAATAGTGTTTAACATGATTTCGGAATGACTACTTCATCTCTGTACCCCACACATACACTTATCTGTAAGGTCCCTCAGTCAACCACAAAGACCAGGGAGGTTTCCCAATGCCTCGCAAAAAAGGGCACCTATTGGTAGATGGGTAAAGAAAGCAGACATTGGATATCCCTTTGAGCATGATGAAGTTATTCATTACAGTGCATTCGGAAAGTATTCAGACCCCTTCCCTTTTTACACATTTTATTACATTACAGCCTTATTCTAAAAATTATTAAATATGATTAAATAATTAAATAAAATGTTTTCCTCATCAATCTACACACAATACCCCATAATGACAAAGCAAAAACAGGTTTTATTAAGACATTTCTGCAAATTTACAAAAAATGAAATAATGAAATATCACATTTACAAAAGTATTCAGACCCTTTACTCAGTACTTTGTTGAAGCACCTTTGGCAGCAATTACAGTCTTCTTGGGTATGACGCTACAAGCTTTGCACACATGTATTTGGGGAGTTTTTCAAATTCTTCTCTGCAGATCCTCTCAAGCTCTGTCAGGTTGGATGGGGAGTGTCGCTGCACAGGTTTTCAGATCTCTCCAGAGAAGTTCGATCGGGTTCAAGTCCGGGCTCTGGCTGGACCACTCAAGGACATTTAGAGACTTGTCACTCCTGCATTGTCTTTGGTATGTGCTTAGGGTCGTTGTCGTGTTGGAAGGTGAGCCTTCGCCCCAGTCTGAGGTCCTGAGCGGTCTCAAGAAGGTTTTCATCAAGGATCTCTCTGTACTTTGTCGCTGAAAAACATCCCCACAGCATGATGCTGCCACAACCATGCTTCACTGACATGACGCTTGGCATTCAGGCCAAAGAATTCAATCTTGGTTTCATCAGACCATAAAATCTTCTTTCTCAAGGTCTAAGTCCTTTAGGTGCCTTTTGACAAACTCCAAGCGGGTTGTCAAGAGCCATTTACTGAGTGGTGGCTTCTGTCTGGCCACTCTGCCATAAAGGCCTGATTGGTGGAGTGCTGCAGAGATGATTGTCCTTCTGGAAGGTTCCCTATCTCCACAGAGGAACCCTAGAGCTCTGTCACAGTGACCAATGGGTTCTTGGTCAACTCCCTGACCAAGGCCCTTTTCCCCCGATTGCTCAGTTTGGCCGGYAGGCCAGKTCTAGGAAGTCTTGGTGGTTCCAATCGTCTTCCATTTAAGAATGATGGAGGCCACTGTGTTCTTGGAGACCTTCAATGCTGCAGACATTTTTTGGTACCCTTCCCCAGACCTGTGCCTCGACACAATCCTTTCTTGGAGCTCTACGGACAATTCCTTCGACTTCATGGCTTGGTTTTGGCTCTGACATGCACTGTCAACTGTGGAACCTTATATAGACAGGTGTGTGCCTTTCCAGATCATATCCAATCAATTATATTTATCACAGATGGACTCCAAWCAAGATGTAGAAACATCTCAAGGATGACCAATGGAAACAGGATGTACCTGAGCTCAATTTCGAGTCTCATAGCAAAGGGCCTGAATAATTATGTAAATATGATATATATATTTATTTATACATTCACAAAGATTTCAAAAAAACTGTTTTTGCATAGTCATTATGAGGTATTGTGTGTGGATTGATGAGAAATGTTTTCATTTTTTAGATCCATTTCAGAATAAGGCTGTAACGTGATGTGGACACCGAGCTCTCGACCCGGTCCAGTACATCCCCGTCGATGTGAATGGGGGAGTGCTTGGCCCTCTGTTTCCTGTAGTCCACGATTAGCTCCTTTTTCTTGCTGACGTTGAGGGAGAGGTTGTTGTCACGCCACCACACTGCCAGGTGTCTTACATCCTCCCTATGGGCTGGCTCATTGACGTCGGTGATCAAGCCTATCACTATTATGCCTTCATCAAACTTAAGATGGTGTTGGAGTCGTGGGTGGCCACACAGTCATGGGTGAACAGGGAGTACAACAGGGGACTAAGCACACACCCCTGAGGGGCCCCCGTGTTGAGGGTCAGTGTGGTGGATGTGTTGTTTCCTACACTCACCACCCAGGGGCAGCCAGTCAGGAAGTCCAGGATCCAGTTGCAGAGGGAGGTGTTCAGCCCCAGGGTCCTTAGCTTAGTGATGAGCTTGGAAGGCACTATGGTGTCAATGAACAGCATTCTCACATCGTTGTTCCTCCTGTCCAGGTTGGAGAGGGCAGTGTGGAGTGCAATAGAGATTGCGTCATCCATGGATCTGCTGGGGCTGTATACATATTGGAGTGTGTCCAGGGTGTCTGACACATCTCCCGGGTGGCGCAGTGGTCTAGGGCACTGCATCGCAGTGCTAGCTGCGCCACCAGAGTCTCTGGGTTCGCGGCCAGGCTCTGTCGCAGCCGGCCGCAACCGGGAGATCCGTGGGGCGACGCACAATTGGCATAGCGTCGTCCGGGTTAGGGAGGGTTTGGCCGGTAGGGACATCCTTGTCTCAGTATGTAAAAAAAAAAAATAATAATAAAATGTATGCACTCTACTGTAAGTCGCTCTGGATAAGAGCGTCTGCTCTTGGCCAGTAGGGATATCCTTGTCTCAGTATGTAAAAATGTAATAAAATGTATGCACTCTACTGTAAGTTGCTCTGGATAAGAGCGTCTGCTCTTGGCCAGTAGGGATATCCTTGTCTCAGTATGTAAAAATGTAATAAAATGTATGCACTCTACTGTAAGTTGCTCTGGATAAGAGCGTCTGCTAAATGACTAAAATGTCATGTAAAATGTGTCTAGGATGATGGTGTTGATGTGATCCATGACCAGTCTACAGATGTGCGTGCTATGGGGCGATAGTCATTTAGACAGGTTACGTTGGCCCTGTGGTCTTGTGAATGTTAACCTGTTTAAAGGTCTTACTCACATCTGCTACAGAAAGCGTGATCACACTGTCYTCCGGAACAGCTGGCGCTCTCATACATGGTTCAATGTTGCTTGCCTCGAGGTGAGCATAGAAGGCCTTTAGCACATCTGATATGCTCGTGTAACTGGGCAGCTCGTAGCTGGCTTTCCTTTTGTAATCCATGACAGTTTGCAAATCCTGCAACATCCAACGAGCGTCAGAGCCGGCGTAGTAGGACTCGATCTTAGTCCTATATTGACACCTTGCCTGTTTGGTGGCTTGTCGGAGGTCGTACCGAAATTAMTGTCCCGCTCCTTGAAAGTGGCATCCATGGCTTTTGGTTGGGATATTTACGTACCGACACTGCACTTATTAATGAAGCCAGTGACTGATGTGATAAACTCCTCAATGGCATCGGAAGAATCCCAGAACATATTCCAGTCTGTGCTAGTGAAACAATCCTGTAGTTTAGCATCCGCGTCATTGGACCACTGCAGTAATGGGCGCGTCACTGGTACTCCTGTTTGAGTTTTTGCTTATAAGCAGGAATCAGGAGGATAGAGTTATGGTCAGGTTTGCCAAATGAAGGGCGAGGGACTGTACGTTTAGTGATTGTTTGTTCGCCAACAGAACAGAAGATAGAGGTGGTATATCTACTTGCCAAAGTAGTTTAGTCTGGGTGCCCCGCACGTCGGCCTCTCTTGCACTGTCTCTTTCTCTTCCGAGTCTCGGGGATTAGGGCCTGGTCCGGTGTGAACAGTATGTCCTGCGCCTCTGACTAATTGAAGTATACATTTTCATCCAAATCCAGGTTAGTGATCGCTGTTCTGATATCCAGGAGCTCTTTTCGGTCACAGGAAACGATGGCGGAAATATTATGTACAAAAAAGTTAGAAAAAACACACAAAATAGCAGAATTGGTCAGGAGCCCATAAAATGGCAGCTATCATTCCAGCGCCAGATTGTACTGTAAGTGTRCTACACTCTCACAGCAGATGTTCTCCTGATCTCCAGACAGGCCATGAGAGCTCAATCACTCTGTGGGTTTGTGTATGTAAACACAAACCAGACATATCAGCTGCACCCAGGAATTCTAGGAAGGACAGTAAACCCCAGAGAGACAATAAAAGAGTGCGTGAGAGTGTGTGTGACAGAGAGCATACCCAGAGTGTCATGTTCACGATCTGGCAAGGCGTTTCCACTCTTCTCCGCTCTCCCCCTTTTRTCCTCTTGTTTCCCCACTCCCTATGCCTCTGATGGGCTCTCTCCCCCCTTTTCTCCTGGTCTCTCCCCCTCTCTGTCCAACCCCTGGTTGATGGATGAGACACTAGTGGGAGCAGAGTGGGAGATGTGGGATATTGGATGCTGTGTTTGGAGTTCCATCGTATGTCATAAATTATGCGGGGGTGGATGTATTGAATAGCACGTTCCTTCCCTGTGTGTGCGTGCGTGCTTGGTGTGTGTGTGTATTATTGAATGGCACGTCTCCCCCTGCTCAGATTGCGTCCAGATGTCACTACGTTTCAATTAAAGTCAAAGGCATAGGAAGGTGTTTCATAAGAGCCGAGTCTAACCAGCAGGTGCAGACTGATCGGACCTCTCAACTCTAGACCGGATAGAGACGGACGGATGGATGGACAGACGAGAGCGGTGTGTCAATGTCAGAGTGTGTGAGTGAGTGTGGTGTGTGTGTGGTGTGGTGTGTGTTGTGTTGTGTGTGTGTGTGTGTGTGGTGTGTGTGCACATGTGTGTGTGCCGTGCTCAGTGTATGAGAATAATGTGTGTGTGGTGTGTGTGTGGTCTGTGTCGTGTTGTGTGTGTGTGTGTGTGTGTGTGTGTGTTGTGTGTGTGTGTGTGGTGTGTGTGGTGTGTGTGTGTGTGTGTGCTGTGTGCGTGTGTGTGCGTGGTGCGATCACACTAGAAAACTGTTATCCGGAATCAATACCATATCATAGTACATGTGCTCAGTCAATATCATATGATAACACACAAAATATCTCTGTATTTCAACTTCTATCGACATTTGAATGTTTGAACTGTAAACAGGTGTGGTTCAGTGATGGGTGGTGAGAACTTGACACAAACAAAGAGACATTAACAGCTCCGAATCAGGATTGTAGTCAGAAGTCATTTATCTGTGTTTGTTGAATCCTGACCAAATATAATATCGGAGTATTTTATATAACAAATAAGCACAGTGTTTTCAAAATGTTCACAAGAAGACTATTGATGATTTTGTTATATTGTGTCCAGTCACCTTCTACATCACAGTATGAGCTGAAATACACTCCTCAGCTGTTCATTACCAACTCTGTCCCTGTGACTCTTCTCTTCTATTCAAAATGTATAGAGTCCTCTCAGAGTGATGGAGAAAGAGAGGAAAGAGAGAGAGAGAAAGAGAAGAGAGAGCGAGAGAAGAGAGAGGAGAGAGGAGAGAGAGAGAGAGAGAGAGAGAGAGAGAGAGAGAGGAGAGAGGAGAGAGAGAGAGAGAGAGGAAGAGAGAGTAGCAGAGCGAGAAGGAGGTAGGTAGAGCAGAAGAGAGAGAGGAGGAGTTGTCTCTCCCCTCCTGGTAGGATGATATAAACTACAAGTTTGGTGTCGGCCAGAGAAACAATTATCATAGAATAACCAGGGGGTGTTC